>NC_045615.1:164353177-164665856 GCF_009829155.1 Mustela erminea | reverse complement strand
AAAAATCTCTTCAAATTATGACTTGAGAATAAATGTTCTACCCTAGTGGTAATTTAAGACTCTGTCTAGCCGGCTAAGTCAAGCCAGACTGCTAAGAAAAGTTAGCTAGAAAAAAACATTATAAATGAGCAATGATCTAAATTCTGTATGTAGTAGAGGGAAGTGATTTTTTCTAGTATTGGTTTTCTTTGTGGAATTGAATTGTTAAGAATAGACCTCCCAAGTAGGCAGACATCTTAACAAAAGTGAGTGCTACTAAAGTAAAACCTTCACAGTAAGTTGGGGGCCAGCAGCGTGTTGTGTGCCCGTACTGCACACAGCTTTGCTTGCCTCTGTGTTGTGTCTGGCTGCTCTGCGCACTGCAGTAGCGTTGAGTACAACTGAAAGGCCAAGACATGCAGTCTCTGAGCCTTTACAGAAAAGGCCCCGAGGCCCCTGATGCAAGTCAGAATTTGTGTTGGGATTGTTAAGCAGCATTGTTCTTATTTTCTGTAAGTACTTCACATCAAAACTTTTTTTAAAAAGGAGTTAAAACTGATTAAAGAAATGGTTTAAGAAATGAGGTTTGCCTACCATTGTCTAACACAAAGCTCTCTGATTTTGATTCTCCGTTGTAATGTTGAAATGCCACTCTGGCTCATGATTTGTTAGATGTAATTAGAAGACAGACTAACGTGTACTCTGCTTTAATTCTTTGCCCCTAGTAATTTAATATTTTGAGTTTGGGATGATTCATTCCCACTTCAGACTTTTTATAAAAGTTGCAGGGTTAAGGAAAAGCAGCTTGATTTTTTTTTTTTTTTTTAATACTGTTTGTTTTCATATATTCTCAGTCATATTGAAGTGTTCTTTCTGGTTCATTTTAGGCCTTCTGTCTTGACCTAGAGGAGTATGCTTTTGTGCCAGGCACTGATGTAGTTCCAGATTTACAGAATTGAAAATTTCTCCCTTCATGCAGATCAGTCCATCACCTTCATGCCTTTCCTCTGTATTTCAGTCTGAACGCATCGCCCTTTAGAAATCGTTGAATAACTGTTGGGGCTTGGCCATCATTCTGGGCTTCCGTTTGCCTGTTCATGTAAATCCTCCACTTCGTGAATTTCAGAGCTGCTTTCTGTACAGCCCATCCCTCCTGCTCCGGAGACCTCCCTGTCCAAAAGGGTCTATTCTACTTTCTACATGGATCACTCGTTTTTTTAGAGTTGTAGGTTTAGTGAAGAAATTGGATGGTACTTTGGTTGGTTGTTCATATGAAGCATTTTTACTCTGAAATTGCTCAGAGTTTTATCTGTGTCCACGGGTGTTCTCAAAGTCCATGATGGGATTATTTCATGTATGTTGTTGGATACTCCGTGGGTCTAGCCAGTGTGTAAACTTCTCTTGAGTTCTGGGGACGATACTGAGTGCTCATCCCTTTCACCACCACTCGTCTTTTCCGTTGTGGAATTTTTGAGTGTAAGCTCTAGACCCCTATTTGCCACTTGAAGTGTTGGGAGTGATTTTCACAACTTTTACAGCTTTTTTTTTTTTTTTTAAAGGTTTTAATTATCTGATTTCCAAGACTCCTCCCCCTTTCAACCTGTGTTAGAAACAGCAATGTATTCTTATTTGGATATACTATTTTTTCCTCATGTCTGAGTTTATTAGTAATAACTTCAAAGGTTTGTTTCCAGATGCTTTACTTTCCTGTCACTTAGGCTTTTGCCTTTCATATTTTAAATTTTCCTCGAATGTTTGGTGATCTTTGGCTCATATTTAGGAGTGGGCAATTTTTTTTTAAAGATTTTATTATTTGACAGACAGAGATCACAAGTAGGCAGAGAGGCAGGCAGAGAGAGAGGAGGAAGCAGGCTCCCTGCTGAGCAGAGAGCCCAATGCAGGACTCGATCCCAGGACCCTGAGATCATGACCTGAGCCGAAGGCAGCGGCTTAACCCACTGAGCCACCCAGGCACCCTAGGAGTGGGCAATTTAAAAGCTAATTGGATGTTGTGAATTGGGCTAGGGCCTTTTTTCCTTTTTTTTTTTTTTTTAGATTTTAGTTGACGGAGATCACAAGTAGGTGGAAAGGCAGGCAGAAAGAGGAGGAAGCAGGCTCCCTGCTGAGCAGAGAGCCCGATGCAGGGCTCGATCCCAGGACCCTGAGATCATGACCGCAGTCAAAGGCAGAGGCTTAACCCACTGAGCCACCCGGGTGCCCCATGGGCTAGGGCCTTTTACCTTTGGGGTTCAGTGTTGAGTGGACTGTCATTTTATTAGGATCCCCTTGATAATCTCTTTCCCCTCCCTTTGGCTAAGCTGGTCAGGTTCACTGGAAGTCGGAAGTCTGTCCACTCCTGCCTGAAGGGTAGGACCCCTGGCTTCAGTGCTGGGATCCAGTGAGGGAAGGCCGACGAAGGTTCTGGACACTTGGCTTGCTCACTTCCTTTTGAGTACAGAGAGCACCTTTTCTTGTCTACTTCCACACTCTGCTTTCTGCCAGGAATGTAGGGCTCTCGTTGTTAGTACAGAGGAACTTGGGGTTTAACTGCTTGTCAAACAGACTATGAACCAAGCATCTTAGTTTTACCTCTATTTTTAAAGGTAAAAATAGAGCTGTCATTACTGCGCATTTGGGGGGTGTTCTGTGGTACAGTCGGATACCTGCGTTGCTGATGGCATATTCGGTTTTCTTGTCTGTCGAGTCCTTTACCACTTCATAAGCTTTGCAGTTTCCAAGATTCTGTTGCTGTTGTCTCCTCTCCCATTCTTTGTCATGGTTTTTAAATGTTGTCTGCCCCACCCCCACCCCACCCACCTGCTTTTTCAAGTACTGGGTTTTATTACGGTTTCAGAAGGGACTAAAAGTGATAACAGTCTGTTTTTTAGCAGCGTTTTTTATTTGCATGGGGGTGGATGGTGATGCAGGATTTGGGGGAACGGAAAGGGGTAGATAAAGTAGAGATAGTATTCCAGAACAGTACCTTTCAGAATTTGGCCACCATAGTATGTTTTACAGTAAAGTTCTTTATTACAGAACAAATTTGTTTATTAATGGACAGTGTTAGGTAGCTTTGATTTAAATTCACCAGTTTCACAGACTTACCGAATGTATCAGTCCCACTTCTTTTCAAGTAATGTGTGAGCTTCCTTGGTCTGCTGTCCTAGTTCAAGTTTTAATACCTTTTGCTTTACTAGATGTGTGCTACCAGGTGAGTTATAATCTCTCTTCTTGGGGTTTTGGGTTTGTCTTTCATTCCTTCCTTAACCTTCAGTGAATTTCATAAGGTTGCAAGTTTTGTTTACAACATGACCATTTCCACGCTGGGTTGGCAGTTGCTGCGTTGTTGTGCACAAGTTAGAATACGTTACGCGGAGCACCTGTCCGGGTGTCAGTCATGTGGAGATAATTTTGAAAGGTGGTTTCATTAATATTAGGATCCAAGTTCTTAGACCTTTGCATTCTATATGTGCTTTTGGTTTTTCACTGCTTGGAAAAGTTCTTTGAAATTGTTACCTTGTACTTTAAAAAATACTTTGTTTAGTGTTTTGAGGTATTGGGAATTTTGAAAACCAGAACTGAATTTGTTTGGTTCTGAAATACATAATTTTATATGGTTTGGGGTCAGATTAACCTGAAATGTCAAGATTAGGTCCATACATAATATACTAGCACATCTCAGTAAATTTTCTTCGGTAGCATTTTACTTAGTGTAATTTATCAGCATTCTGACATTTAAGCATGATTCCAGACTATTCATAAAACCTGATATGTACTATAGGCTTTTGACAAGCTAAGAGTGCCTGTCCCTTCATGGGGACAGGATCAGGATCTCCTGATCCCTTCGTGGCTGACCACGTTGGAGAGTCCAGTCTGACGTTTCCACACCTGAACTGATTCTGGCAAGATGGAATATCGGCTTGTGCAAACTGAGTCAGCTTGGCTTGTTAATTGCTGTTAGTTGCCTATAATCTACAAATTTGGGGAAGGATTGATTATAATCCTCATTTCAAAAGGCTTGCAGAATCAGAATTGTTTGGGGCTGTTGCCTGGGAACTTGTATATCACCCACCCACCCCACCCCCCGCCAAGTGATCTTAGCTACAGTAAAGTTTTACATATTGTCCCTTTAAAATGATTAAATATGCTGTTGCATAAGGATTTTTTTTTTTTTTTTTACTTTTGTCTTGTGTAAAGACAAAGATGCATGTTCTATAAATCTTAACACCACTCCAGCCTTTGAATCATGAACTCCTAAGTCTAGCTTGAAAAAAAAATTGGGAGGGCTTTGGATCCAAATGAGTGTACCGGGCAGCAGGGAGCAGCGGTGTGCCAGCGGGGAAGGGCTGCTGGAGTAGCAGTAGCCTGGAAACGCGGTGAGTCGGCTCTGAGTTTCAAGTTTTCTCCAGACATGCTCTCATTGCATGTCGCCCGTCTTTGGTGTGTGTGTCAGCGCTACTCACTGATCCTTGATGAACTGGCAGTCAGCAGCTCTGGAATTGTCTTAGGTGGTTACATACTGCCCCACTGCCCTTAGTATCTTTCAGGTTCTCCCGTAGTTCCAGCAGCCTCCCATTTTGAATGGCCAGAGTATGGTAGCCTTAGGTAATGACTGGTATCCAAGGGACTGTGCAACTTAGGAAGATCCAAGTAGTGGGTAACTGCTGAGTGTTAATTTTCCCCTGTAAGCTCTGTAAATTTGGGGGGAAGGAGGGCTCTAGGGCCATGGAAAAAGGACCTTACAAAATTATTGTGCTACTTGTAGAAGGTGAGGCTTCATATGAATTATTAGATCCTAAGGAAGAGCAAGGTGTTCTTTGGTAAGAACAGTTCAGATCAGTTACTTTAATGGTCATGAGAGGAATTCTTCAGTCTTCAGAGAAAGTACAGATAGCTTTGCATAACTCATTAAACAATGATAGAGGTTATTGGATTTTTTAAAATTCTATTTTGAGAAACTTAAGTCACTTGATCGGAAGATCGTTTCCTTCAAGGTTATTTGGTGTACATTTTATTTTGTAACTGGATAAGCTATATTCTGTTTGCACTTAAGAATTTGAATGCAAGGTTACTTTTCTGGATCTTTTATTTCTCCCAAAAATAAAATACTGGAAGAAACTTAAGAGGTCTGTTAATGTCAGAACCTAAAAGCAACATTTAACATGTCATGGAAGGTCTGCTTTGAATAAGTACTCGAGAAAAAAATTCTATAATTCCCCCTTTTTTGGTTGTATGGATGGCCTTGGGTTACACAGGGTTAATCACATTTTTAGAAGACACTTGACAATCTCACTGATGAAGTGGAACCCTTTAAAAAAAATTTGGAAGATGGTTCATTACAGAGTAGTTAAATTGGCTAAGGCAATAAAACTTCGAAATGCTCAGAAATTTGTTGTACGCTGCTTCTACAATCACTGATATATAAAGCATGCTACTACTAGTCAATTAGTTTTATGTATTAAGACCTATCAGCATGTCTTTTTTTAGTACCTGGTTGACTTGATTTTAAACTAACATGTTCTCTGTACCACTTAACATTTTCAAGACCTTCTCCAGCAAATTCTGTTAGAACCAAGTGTTTCCATTTCTAGAAGCCTATTTTTAGTCTTCATATTAAGTTTATAGTGGGCTTTAGTGGGGTTTTAATTTGCACTAAATTTTCTTTTCTGGAAGATTACTTATGTTCAAATTTAATGTAGTGCTTTTGTCTTACAATTAAACTCTTACAGCACTCATGCATTTTTTGCACTGTCTTTTTCTTTTCTTTCTTTTTTTTTAAGTTAAGCTTTCCTCTCTTGGATGAATACCTTGAAATAACAGGTCTTATTTTCTTAGTTGAAAAGGTAAGACTACTATCATGTTTAAAATGTCATACTAATGTTAAATGATGGGATTCTTTTGAAAGATTAGGCGTAATGGTCAAATAGTGCTTTAAGTTGAAGAGTCACTGGATTTAATGGAAGAAAAAGGGTAATTTCGAGTTTTCTCCATAATGTTCACGAGGAGGAATAGTAGGAGTAGGAAGACTCTCTGTGGAGATGCTCCGTCTTTGGTCTCTACCGGTTTCGATGTCAAATGTGAGGCACTGAGAGGGCTGGTGGGCATCTGCTGGTCATGCAGACGTGTAGATTTTTCAGAGGATGACATACTGTATTAGATGTGTGAAGTAGCGCTAACGTTAGCCAAGGTATTCACACTCCGTGTAAATACAGAGGAAGCCTAACATTGCTTCACTGTTCCATTTCCTATGTGTCCATTGAGCACTTTCTGAGGAGTATGGGTCAAGTCTTACTGCTGGCCTGTGGGAAGAGGTGGTCATTGTGGCAGGTCATGGTGTGGTGCCGAGCAGGTCTCTGCCACAAGTAAGTGGTCTATAGCCAGCTTGTGATTGGCCTTTTTTTCCTAAAGGTCAGGCCAAATTAAATAATGGGTTTTGTTATTTTAGTCTCTGCCGTGATTCTATAATGAGATAATATGAAATTTTAAAACAAGTTAAAAATAATCCTTTTTAAGATTTATTAAGATGTGTGAGACATTCTATTTCAATTTCTTAGAAATTGAAATAATTAGTAATCTAATCTAGTCCATGGAGCTAATTATTTCAAATGAGTGTTTCTGAGGTCCAGCTCTGTTATTTGCCCTGTGATGTTGGACAAAGAAAATTTAACTTCTGCAAGCATTAGTTTTTTCAAGTGAAAACTGTCTTCCTCAGGTATGGGTGTTGGGTGATAAGCATGTAAAAGTCCTTTGGGGTTGGTGGCTCTTTATTGTGAGATTAGGTACCCACTTTGAGGCCATATCTCAGCCTTAAGTAGATACTTGAGGGGGTAGAGCCCAGGCATCTTTATCGCTTAGGTAAATCAGATGATTTAGGGTTGAAAACCAAAGCTTCATATTTATTGCTGTGACTGTTCAAGAGCTGTGGAAATCATGCATATGAAAACGTATCAAGTATTAACACCTGTATGTGCTGGGTGACCTGAATATGAAGAGTATAATACAGCCGGGCTTGAGACATACGGCTGTGCACTGTAAGGGCATGAGTGGCTTAGCCATCTGCCAGGACTCCCCAGTTGGCTTCTGTAACACTTCTGGGTTTCCTGAAATGAGCAGAAAATAGGCTAAAACAATGTGGATTATAGAATAGTGAGATACCCTTTATAGAGGTAAGAAAGTCATGTAAGCATGTTTGTGGGGAAAGGAAGAATGATAGGTGGTTGAGTTTTGGGATTTAAAATGTAAGGTGTTTCATGATACCCAGTAGAGAGAGAACAGTTTGGAATTCAAAAGAGGCTGTTTGCTGGAGAAGGCAATGTTAAGGGAGTAAATGAAAGCACCGCAGAGAGCTTGGGGAATGAAGAGGCCACCGGGTGGGCTCTGCGGCAGCCCCGTCTACGCAGGAGTGCGCGGCTGGAGGAGGCCACCGGCACCCCCACGGCCCTCGGTGTCTTCAATTGTTGATCCGGTTTTCTTTTACGAGCCCCGTGGAATCAGGCAAGTGACACTGCTTATCCTTCAGTTTTCTTGACTGTAAATTGGAAATAACAGTCCCGACCTGAGGGTTGTGGGGATTGAGAATCTCTGAAGTACTTAAACAGCTACTGCCACATAGTAAATGCTTGGTCACATCACTGTTACTGTCGACTGTCTTTGTCGAGATAAATTCAATTTCTAATAAGATTCCATTACTATCTCACTTAGAACCCGTGAAATTTTCCTCAGTGACTGAAGCTGGTGTTGATTATCTTTCTGGAATTTATTCTCTGCCATGCAATGTACCACTTAAGTAGACATTGTTACTTTAATGTGTTTATGAGTTTTATTGGTCTTGCCTCCTCAGTTGGAATGTAAGCTTCCTTTGGGATTAGGTCCATTTCTTATACTTCCATTTATATAGCCCCTAATTTCTCAAACATCCGTTGTCCTATCAGTGTGACTTAAAATAAATCCTGATGTTTTAGAACTGTTTGGGTGCAGAGTAGGAGCTGAACAATATTTGAATGCAGAAGTAAATGAAGAGTCTAAGATTGCCTTAATATTTATCTCTTTCTACTCAGGCATTTTCTGACAAGGGAAGCACAGAGAGCAGGTAAATGCTCCTTATTAAACAAGTGCTTTTCTTCTTCCTAACTCTAAAGCTCTAGGAAAACAGGCATCATGTGGAACTCGCCGCCTGGGTTAAGGGTGCTCCACGTGGGGCGCGAGGAGCCGGTCAGACACTCTTCAGTTCTAGGCTCCTGGGTATTGGCTTCCTACTGTGTGACACTGGGGAGGGGGAGAGGAGATCATCCTTCGGTTGATGTCTGGTACTCACGATCAGCAAACATATATTTTTAAAGATTTTATTTATTTGACAGAGCACCCATGAGCTTGGGGAGAAGAGGCAGAGGGAGAAGCAGGCTCCCTGACTAGGCGCTCGATCCCAGGACCCTGAGATCATGACCCGAGCTGAAGGTAGGCAACTTAACCGGCTGAGCCACCCACGCGCCCCCACAAGTGTATTTTCTACATGATTACAAATTACAGAAATGTTAGGAGACACTGTATAGGCCTCAAAAATAACAGCAGCCAAGTACATGACGATTCCCCGCCTCACGACCCCCTCTTACGATTCCTCTCTCTCCCCAGCCTCCTCAAAACAACCTCCCAATCTGCAAAAAGCAAAAATACTCATGTCTTGTGTCTTATCTGGCCCACAGTTAACTTACGGCATGAGACAATACACTTTGAGTTCAAGGTAAGGGTTTCATATATGCACAGCTGGTACTTGAATAAGTGACATCTTCAGCTTTCTAGCTCTGTGACCCTGAACGTGGCATTTAGCTTGGCGACTTTCTCATCTGCCAAATAGATGGCGAACAAACATTTACCTAGCACTTCTTTGACAGCCACTGTTCTATGTGCCTTACATTATATTTAATAGTTTCTACCTCTTTATGCCATTGTAAAATTAATGAGGGACTTCTTTTTTTAAGATTTTTATTTTTATTTTTATTTATTTGACAGACAGAGATCACAAGTAGGCAGAGAGGCAGAGAGAGACAGGAGGAAGCAGGCTTCCCTGCTGAGCAGAGAGCCCGATGCGGGACTCAATCTCAGGACCCCGAGATTATAACCTGAGCTGAAGGCAGGGGCCTTAACCCACTGAGCCACCCCGGCGCCCCTAATGAGAGACTTCTTGCCCAAAGCACTTAGTACATTATATCAGAGTACATGTTCAATATATCACCTATTTTTCCCCCTGGATATAAATTACAGAAACTCTAAAGTTTCTAACATTAAAAATCCTATAAAAAGTATTTTGTGAATGGAAAGGTTCATATTCTGCTGGAGGAACAAGCTTGGTGCCTAATTAAAGTGCGGATACTTGGGTGCCCGGGTGGCTCAGTTAAAGGTCTGCCTTTGGCTCGGGTCATGATCTGGGATCCCGGGATGGAGTCCTGTGTCAGGCTCCTTGCTCAGCTTGGCGGTGGGGGGTCTGCTGCTCCCTCTCCCTCTGCCTGCCACTTACCCTGCTTGTGCTCTGTCAAATAAATAAATAAAAATCCTTTTAAAAAATGCTGATACTTGATCATTATCGGAATTAAAATGAGTTATTTAGCAGATAGGAACCCCTGTTCTTTTATTCTTCCCTATGGATCAGTAAATGATTTTTATTTTATTTTTAATTTTTATTTTTTTAAAAGATTTTATTTATTTGTGAGAAGTGAGCACAGCAGAGGAGGGGCGGAGGGAAGGGGAGAAGCAGCGGTTGATGCGGGGCTTGGCCAACCCCAGGACCCCATCATGACCTGAGCTGAATGCAGATGCTTAACCAACTGAGCCACCCAGGCGCCCCCCTAAATTTTTTTTTAAAGATTTTATTTATTTGACAAAGAGTGAGCACAAGTAGGGGGAGCATCAGACAGGGAGAAGCAGGCTCCCTGCCAAGCAGGGGGCAGGATGTGGGGCTCGATCCGAGGACCCTGGGATCATGACTCAAGCAGACACTTAATGAATGAGATACCCAGGTGCCCCCCCCCCCCCCCAACAAGTGATTTTTAAAACCAACTTAACATTTAAGTTCCTTCTTAGGAGATACAACTCATGAAGTGTTAACAACCGCAAAGTGAAGTTAGATGCTTTGGTTGTTAGAAATCTTAGTGATTTGAGGTTATTGGATGAAGTGTATCATGTGGGGAAAGACAGCGGCTGTTAGGGTGGTAAAATAGGACTTGTGACTTCCTAGGGAAATAGTACAGCTTTGTAATTTAAAAATTTTTATCCAAGGAAATGTCTCGTATAAAACTGTCTTGAGCTGTCTTTTCAAATGAAAGGAAATGGAGACAAGATGAATGGCTGTTTCTGGACTGTGCACTCGTGCTAAGACTCCTACTTCTAAGGAAATTAGAAGTTCACAGTCATTTTTTCCCTAAGAAGTAAGATAATAGAGATTTAATGCCACAAGCGCAATCATTTTTTCCCCTAGGAAGTAATAGTTAACGCTCAGCGCGGACTATGTGGTAGATAAAATGCTATGCAGTATTACTGTCAGCTCCATTTCACAGATGAGGAGACAAGGGCACAGGTTAAATAACTGGTCCAGAGTCACCCAGCTGGTACGTGGCTGAGTGGAGGGTTAAGCTTCAGTGATGTGACTCCACCGTTTGTGCTCCTCGTCTTGATGAAGGGACAAGAGGCTGGGCAGTAGCTGGAAGTGGGAACAACAAATGGGACTGCAGCAGGGACGAGGCGCGAGGACGGATGTCCGAGCCCCGCGTCCTGCAGTCTTCCTGCACCAGAGGATACTTCCGTAATCGCTGGTCATGGACTCCTCTGTTCACACGTAACCATTTATTGGTAATTGCTGGTCCGGGGAGGAAAGGGGTCAGGTTGGTATCACTTTGGTACTTAGAAGAATGATGATGATGGAGAGGAGAATGGCCACAGTGATGATGATGACTTTTCTGAAGTGTTTCCACCACATCCTCCTAAGAGCCTTTCTCGTTTTTTGGGATTCTTTGGCCTGAAATAAAAATGAACACAAACATCACGTTTTCTTTCTGTATGTGGATTCATGGGCACACCCCAGTCCTCAGAGCTGTCTGAAAGCACAGACTGAGCTTGGTTTGACCAGTCTCAGAGTCTCAGTAAGTGTGAACAGCTTTTACAGTACGATTGATGCACCAAGATTCCAGACGCCCTCCCTGCTGTGTTCAGCTGGGCTTGTGTGAGCTTTGTTAAGTCCATGACCTACCTCGACCAGGTTACTCACTCTTTGAGCTTCAGTTTCCTCATCTTCACGTCATGATTTCACTTAAATCCCTTACAACCCTATTTAAAATCGCTACTCCCCACCCCCATGGTGAGCCTGGGTAGCTCGTTGGTTAAGCAGCCAACTCGTGGTTTCAGCTCAGGTCATGATCTCAGGCTTATGGGATGAAGCCCCGCGTGGGGCTCTGCGCTCCGCACGGAGTCGGCTTGAGATTCTCCTGCGCCCTCTCCCTGTCCCTGTCCCTGCTCACTTACTCTCTCTCTAAAAGTTAATTAACTAAAGACATTGCTACTCCCCTCTCCATCCAGAAAAATAATATTTCCCTTCAATACATTGTTTTTCTCTAGAGTACTTATCTCTTATCTAGCATTATATAAATTTTTATTTTTTATCTTTTTTTAGAGAGGGAGGGAGAATCTTAAGCAGGCTCTGCTCTCATCATGGGGCCTGACGCGGAGCTCGAGCCCACGACCCTAAGATCGTAACGGGAACCGCCGAAACCAAGAGTCGGACGCTCCCTGAGCACCCTGGTGCCCCACGTTGTGCAAATTTTACTTATTCTCAAGAAAGTAAGCTTCATGAAGGCAGAGGTTTTGGTATGCTTCACTCACTGCTACATTACCAACAGTGCCTGACACAGAACATTCTTCTGCTTTTCTTCAGCACCTGTACATTGCTATTGAGAAATGTGGTGCTATTCTAATGACCAAGCCTTTGTGTTTTCTCTCTGAAAACGCTTAAAATCTCTCTTCCTTTTTGATGTTCTTTAATTTCAGGATTACATACCCAGCTATGGTCCTTGTTTTGTTCATTCAATCTGGAAACTCGTTACTTAGTTCTAGGAATGTTTCTTGTATTACTCTGATTTCCTCTCCTTTGATTTCCTTCATGTTCTTTTTCTGAAACTCCCATTATTTTTTTTTTTAAAGATTTATTTATTTATTTGACCGAGAGAGAGAGAGAGAGAGCAGAAGCAGGCAGAGAGGCAGGAGAGTAAGAGGGAAGGGCAGGCTCCCTGCTGAGCAGAGAGCCCGATGTGGGGCTCGATCCCAGGACCCTGAGATGATGACCTGAACCAAAGGCAGAGGCTTAACCCACTGAGCCATCCAGGTGCCCCTGAAATTGCTGTTATTCAGATGTTGGATCTCTCAGACTGATTTACTGTCTTCCTTATCTTTCTTCTTTCTTTGCTCTCCTTTCTGAGACAGTATCTCGACTTTATATTATAATAATTCCATTCAATTTTAAATTTTTACTATTGTTTTTATTTCCAAAAGATGTCTTTTGTCCTATGAGTAAGCTTTTATGTGGTTTTTTTATCTTTGTTTCGAGGATGTATTACCTTCTGTTACTTTTCTGTAGACAGAGATTGGGGAATGGTCACCATATTCAAAATACAGATATTCAAGATCAGGTTTTTCCCTTAATCCATCTGACTTTTATATGCTGGTCACTCTGGCCTCAACTGCACGTGGTGTCTGAGTTTAGAGCCTCTCTGATATTATCTTTAAATAATATTTATTAGCCTTTGTCAGGGGTAGGGAGAAGCAGCAATACGGCTGTAAAACGTGGGAAAGGCCCTGCAGATGACACGTTCCTTTGAGAGCCTTTATACCCGGTCTCGTCTTCTCAGACTTACACTGCAGGTCCACGCTTACGAGTACCATGTTCTCCACTTTCTGAGCCCTTCCCAGGTTCTATGACCCGGATCGGCTTGCGTCTTAATGTCTTCTCTACAAACTTGGCTAACGAGGACTCATAATCCATTTCTAGCTTCCAAAATTGTTGACATTTCTTACCTGTTGTCTTTTCTCTTGTTTCTTTTCTTTTTTAGATTTTATTTATTTATTTCACAGAGATCACAATCAGGCAGAGAGAGGGGGGAGGAAGCAGGCTCCCTGCCGAGCAGAGAACCCGATGCGGGGCTGAATCCCAGGACCCTGGGATCATGCCCCGAGCCGAAGGCAGAGGCTCAACCCACTGAGCCACCCAGGCGCTCCTTTTCTCTTTTTCCTTTTCTTTTTTTTTTTTTTTTAACTTATTTATTTTATCGTAGAGAGTGTGAGCAGGGGACGGGGCAGAGGGAGAGAAATCAGGAAAGAATCCCAAGCAGACTCTGGCGGAGTGTGGAGTCTGTCACAGGACTCAATCCCACCACCCTGGGACAGTAACCTGAGCCGAAATCAAAGAGAAGCTTAATTGACTGAGCCCCCCAGGCACCCTTCTCTTGTTTTTTATACATTATACATGTATTATTATTACACATTATACATTGTTTTATACATTAAAATCCCTAATTATTGCTTCACCTATCAATTTATTAGAGTTTTGAGAGTATACCAAAATAAATGGACCTGTTTAATCAGCCAAATTATAATTCATGCCCCGTATTTACCTATAGAGTGACTGAGAGAAAGCTTATGGGCCTAGTTTTTATTAAAAAGCCAAATCTGTTTCCCAAGAACATGCAGTAGAGTCTTTTACATAAAGATCAAGAGAAAAGAGAGAACCAATTTTGTTAAAATAGAGGTTTTAGTGAGAATGATTATGTGCTGTGTGAAAATATTGTGAGAAAACTAAAATACTTCAGTCAAATATTTTATTGAGCTACTTCTATTCAGTTGGCTTCAAAGAAAAAGTAATTTTTTTTCATGTAATCAGGCATGCATAAAAGTGAAATTTGGAAGGTAAGGCCATTGGGTGAAATAGAATCTCTTAAAACTTTTTTGGGGGGTCATATTTTCATAGTGTTAAGATGTTGCCACTTTCCCCAAAAGAAAGACATGTAATCTGGGGGCCTGGGTGGCTCACATGGTTGAGCGTCTGCCTCAGCTCCGATCATAATCTCAGGGTCCTGGGATTGAGCCCCGAGTTGGGCTCTTTGCTTGGGGGGGTGTCTGCTTCTCCCTCTCACACTGTCTCTCCCCTGCTTGTGCTCTGTCTCTCTCTCTCAAATGAATAAGTAAAATCTTTTTTTTAAAAAAAGACATAATTTAATGAGAAAAGATCTAGCAATATGGTGATTAGGTAACCCCTCAACCCTCCTGCCACTATCACTACTCAGAAGTGCTAGATAAAATATAACAAGCAAACTGAAATTCATAGCTGAATTTGGAAGAATGTAAGGCCTGTTGCAGGAACCTAGAAGAGCAGTGAAAAATTGCACTTATGGTGCAGCTCCTCTGTATTTGGGAGGGTGAGGATGTGGCTTCCCTCATCCGGGGCTTAGGATTTCACTGTTCAGCAGTACAGCAGGCGAAACTCTGGGCTTACCTGGGGCGATGGAACTATACTGAATTCTCCTCCTTCCTGTTAACGAAGCTCAAAACTTGGGACTCCTCAGCTCTTTCTCACCACACATTCAGTCTGTCCGCAATTCCAATTTGTGGCATCTTCAAAGTATATTCAGAATCCAAGCACTTTTCACCACTTGTACTGCAGTCAATGGTCATTTACTGTTACCTAAACCTTTACTGCTTTCTCCGCTCTTTAATTTTTTGCTGAAACTCAGACCTTTTCTCTTAGGTAATTTTCCAAATACCAAAAACTTCCTTTAGAATTTCCTTAGGGCAGATGGGATAAAGACAGCCAGCTCTCCACGGAAGACTTGACTCCCCTTCTATCATGTGGAATTGTTGCTGGCAACCGTCACTCCGATCACAGGCCACATTTCTCAGGCTCCTCACCCCACCCTATGCTGCGTCCCTCTCTGCCTCTTGCACTGAGGCAAACTATCAGACTAATTCTTACCAGTAGGTTGTGGGTAGAAGTGATGGGTCTCACTTTGGGGCTGAAGTGGACGTAAGTGAATGTGCTCCCTCCGCTCCCTGGTTAACCATCTGCTACCGGAAACTGAAAGACGCCGAGCTCCAAGGCAACGGCAGAGTCACGAAATGGGAAAATGAAAATCTTGGGTTCCTGGATTACCATGTGAAAGTATGCCCACCAAAAACCTGTCTTAGACTGTTATACAACCAAGAAATAAACCTCTGTTTAGTTAAAACACTGAAAGCTGACATATGTTGGTACAGCTAGTGTTTCTCTAATATTTCAGTTGGTCGGATGAGATGTTATTACAAGAATCTGAAACGTGGCATTGGTTTAACCAGGGTTGGTAAACTGTGAAGAAACTGCTGTTTGGGGCTGGAAAGATAAAGACCTATGCTCTTCAGAATAAAATATCTGATAGTTTTATATCTCCTATGACAACTTGGAAGGTGAACAAATTGCCTATTGAGTCTCACTTTGGAAGAAACTGTTGGAAAACAGAATGGTAGTGGTGTGAGTTCTTGTTTCTGACTGCATTTATCAAGGTACCAAATGACCGATTTGCAAGAAGAAATGAAAAAGGAATAGAGAGGGTGCCGAAATGTGGAACACTGAAACACTGGATAAGCTGATGTGTTTTTTTTGGCCCAAACAGTAGGAAATAAGATTAAAAAGGTGGTTAATGACAAGTGTCCCTTAAGATTCTGCCCCTCCTCAATAACAAACAGAAACCTATTCAAAATTGGGCAAAGGCTTGAATAGAGTTTCTTCAAAGAAGATCTATAAATGGCCAATAAGCATGTGAAAAGATGCTCAACATCATTAGTCATTGAGGAAATGGAAATCAAAACGAGATGCTAATAAAAAAAATGAGATGCTAGTTCATACCCAGTAGGATGGCTGTAATTAAAAAAAAAATTGTTGGAGAGGATGTGGAGAAACTGGAACCCTCTTAAACTACTGGTAGGTACTTTGGGGTACCCTCTTACACTATTAGGTTCAACCACCGTGGAAAATAGTTTGGAAGTCACCTCAAAAAGTTAACACAGAATTACCATATGACCTAGCAATTCCACTCCTATGTATATACACAGAGGAATTGAAAAGTTTTCAAACAGAAGTTTATACACGAATGTTTGGGGCAGTATTACAGTAGCCAAAAGGCAGAAACAACCCAAACGCTCACCAACTGACGACAACTGGATAAAGATGTAGAGACGTCTCTGTACAATGGAATATTACTCAGCCACAGAAAGGAATGGATTACTGGTGTGCGCTGTACCTTGGATGAAGCTCGAGAACACGCTAAATGAAAGAAGCCAGACACAACAATAGATCGTATGATTTTGTTTACATGAGATAGCCAGAGTAGGTAAATCCGCAGAGACAGAAAGCAAATTCGTGGTTCCCAGGTGCTGGGGAATAACTGATGAATGGGTATGAGGCTTCGTTTTGGGGGACGAAAATGTTTTGGAACTAGTAAGATGTTGGGTATACACTTTATGAATATATTAAATGTCACTGAATTATATACTTTAAAATACTAATTTTACCTCAATTAGAAAAAAAAAGGCTCTGGGGCGCCTGGGTGGCTCAGTCAGATAAGCATCTGCCTTCACCTCAGGTCATGATCCTGGAGTCCTGGGGTTCCCGTGTAGGCAGGGAGTCTGATTCTCCCTCTGCTCCTCCCCTAGCTGCTTCTCCCTCTCGCTTACTCTCTCTCTCAAAGAATAAAAAATTTTGAGAAAAAAAAAAAAAGATTCTGCCCTGCAGTAGAGATAAGATTAAGGGTATAATAAGGTACCTACCCAAGCCTTATGGCCTCAAGGTACTTGTCTTTAAATTGAGAGGGAGGCATGAGGGCGCAGAAGCAAAGAAATAACCAGGTTTCAGAATATTGTCCAGAAAAGAACCTTACATGTGGCTACAGGCATTGGAAAGAACTAGAAGCAAAAAGATTAGAAATCATCAAGTTTCGAACAGAATTAAAAATAAACCAAAATCTGTTTCTTTGAAAAGATCAAAAAAAAAAATTCTTGATTAAAAAATTAAGAGTTTAGGAAGGAGGAAATTAAACCAACCATAGGCACAAGATAGATTATAAAAATTATATAAGAATACAGCCTCACATGGCATTTAGTATACAGCTTTTATACAGAGAGTCTTTTGAGTCCACAAAGGTAAAATTATAAAACTGAATCCTACAACACACACGTTTAATGTGCAATGTATCATATTAACAAGTTTAAGAAGAAAAATCATCTCAATGTAAAAATAGCATTTGATACAGTTCAACACCCTTTCATGATAAAATTTCTTGGCATATGAGGAATAGAAATGAAGTATAACTTGTTACAAAATATCAAAATCTGAATGTAAATGTAATACTTCATTGGGAAGTGTTAGAAATAATCAATTTAAATTGAGAACAAAACAAGTACTTCAGGTGTCACCATTTCTATTCATCATTTTCCTGGCATTGCTAGCTAACATAGGAAGACAAGCCAAATAAAAAATAAGTAAGTAAGTAAGTAAATGGAATCTAGCTAGCTCAGTTGGTAAGGCATATGACTGTTGATCTTGGGGTTGTGAGTTCGAGGGCTGTGTTGCGTATAGAAATTACTTAAAAATAAAATCTTAAAAAATATGTATATTGGAAAGGATGAAAAAATACAGTCATTATTTATATATGATAAAATTTCAATGTAGAAAATGCAAAAAAATCCCTAGATAAACAATACTATCATGAAAAATTTCACTAAGATTTAGGATACAAAGGCAGAATGTAAAAATTGATTATGTTTCTATTAATCAAAAAAAGCTTTTGAAAGAGACCTAGAAAAATGAAGACACATAGCATGTCCAGAGGTGGGACAACACTATTTTAAAGATGTCAATCCTCCCCATATTAACGTAATTCAAGCTAGCACCCCAACAATTTGTGTGTGTGTAGCCTGAGATGTAGGTTCTAAACTTTGCTGAAAGAGAGAGTAAGACTTGCCCACACAATTTTCCCAAAGTAGAAAGTAACTTGCCCTATAAGATATTAAGGCTTCTTATAAAACTTATAAAAACCATAGTATAAAACCATAGTAACTAAAACAGTATAGTACTAGTCCAGGGATAAAGAAATAGACCAGTAGAATACTTACATATAAATTAAAAGGATGAAAACGTGATATATGGTAGGGTCGGCATTACAAAACCAAAGAGGAACGGCTGAGCTAGTCAATAAATGGTGTTTGGGCAAAACTGGTTTTTCCAACAGAAAATAATAAAATTTTGATTACTATCTCATACTATGTGCAAAAATAAAATTCCAGGTTTTTTAAAGATCCATGTTTAAGGGGCACCTGGGTGGCTCAGTCAGTTAAGCATCTTCCAGGGTCCTGGGATCGAGCCCTGAGTCTTGCTCCCTGCTCAGTGCAGAGCCTGCTTCTGCCTGCTCCTGCTCTCGGCATTTCTGTTGCTATCTCTGTCTCTGTCAAATAAATAAATAAATAAATAAAATCTTAAAAAAAAAAAAATCCATGTTTAAGAAGCAGGATTTAAAACTTTTAGGAAACAATATGAATATCTTTATAACCTGGGGAAAGGAAGGAGTTGTGGGTTTTTTTTTTTTTTTTTTTACATATTTTTATTCCCTTACTCATTTTGGACTATATTCAAAAGAATGAAACTGAACCACTGTCTTACACCACACACTCAAAATGGATTAAAGACCTAAATGGGAGACCTGAAACCATAAAACTCCTAACAACAACAGCAACAACTATAAGCAATAATTTCTTGGATATTAGCTTTAACAACCTATTTATGGATATGTCTCCTTAGACAAGGGAACCAAAGCAAGCAAACTATTGGAACTACGCCAAAATAAAAAACTGTTGTTTAGGAAAGGAAACCATGATACTTGCATTTTTAAATAGTTTCAGTGTGGAGGATGACTGGAATAGAATCAAACTAAAAATAGGGAGAACGAGGGGCGCCCGGGTGGCTCAGTGGGTTAAAGCCTCTGCCTTCGGCTTGGGTCCTGGGATCGAGTCCCACGTTGGGCTCTCTGCTCAGCAGGGAGCCTGTTTCCTTCTCTCTCTGCCTGCCTCTCTGCCTAGTTGTGATCTCTGTGAAATAAATAAATAAATAAAATCTTTGTAAAAAATTAAAAAAAATAAAAATAGGGAGAATGATTAAATAGAGGGAAGACAATAGACAAGAAATAATCGAGCATGGAGTGATACAGTGAGTGTCACTGGGATGGGCAGAAAGTGGAATTTAGCCATTCCATGGTTTACTATCCAGCAATGGAAAGGAATAATATATTAACACATACAAAAACATGAATATCAGAAAACTATTAGTAAGTCAAGAAGCCAAGCACAACGTGTATTTTATAATTTTATTTATATGAAACTCTAGAAAAGACAACGCTATAGCGGCAGAAAGGAGGTCAGTGGTAGGCTGGGGTCAGGGGTCGGGGAGGGTCAGCTGCAACGGACAGGAAGATTTTAAGATGGAAGAGCTATTCTATGACTTGACTGTGGTTACACAATAGTACACAAGTACCACAGTTCATCAAACTCTGCTTAAAGTGGGTGGATATTATTTTATGTAAACAATATCTTAATAAGTTGTTTCTAAAAGTGAAAAAGTGAGACCAAGAATAGAAAAGATTCAGGAGGTAGAACTGATAGGACTTGGTGAGTAGAAAGTATGTGTATATTTTGTTTTACATGGTCGCTGTGTTTCTCAAAGATCTATAAAATTTTAAAATGCTCTAAGGTATTCAACCCTTATTGATTGCCTTAAAAGTATTTGCTAATAGAGAATTTTGAACATATGCAAAAGTTGACAGAATGGCATAATGAACTCTATATACTTGACATCCAGGTGTTTTTTTTTTTTTTTTTAAGTTTTTATTTATTTATTTGAGAGAGAGAGCATGAGCTGGGGAGGGGTGCGGAGGGAGAGGGGGAAGCAGACTTCCCCCTGAGCAGGGAGCCTGACTTGGGGCTCAATCCCAGGACTCTAGGATCATGACCCGATCCCAAGTCAGACACTCAACCGACTGAGCCACCCAGGCACCTTCAACATCAAGTTTTAACAGTCACCCATTTATGGACAATTTTGTTTTCTTTATACCCCATTCTACTCCTGAACTATTCTGAAGCCAAACTCAGACATTACATAAATTCACTCAGATATTTTAATATGTATCTCTAATAAGTAAGGACTCTTTAAAGCACAATATCATTATCACACCTAAGAATTAATGATACTCCTTAATGTTATCTAATATCTGGTCAGAGTTCAAATACCTAATTATCTTATGAAGTTTCAAATTTTCATTTTTATAATTTGAGTCAAATACCAAATAAGGACCATACACTGCAATTGATACACCTCCTCAACCCATTTTTTGGTAAAGTCTACTTCCCTTGTAATTTATTTGTTGACTAACCTGTGCACGTCTTAATGTAAGAAATGCATTTGTTGGGGCGGCTGGGTGGTTCAGTGGGTTAAAGCCTCTGCCTTTGGCTCGGGTCATGATCTCAGGGTCCTGGGATCGAGCCCCACATCGGGCTCTCTGCTCAGCGGGGAGCCTACTTCCTCCTCTCTCTCTGCCTACTTGTGATCTCTGTCTGTCAAATAAATAAATAAAATCTAAAAAAAAGAGAAATGTATCTGTTATGCCGATAACTACTTACTATTTTAATGGGCTTTTAATTTTCATTGTTTTATAATTAAAGAAATTTTAGTTGCATTCCAATAATTTTTTGATAAAGCCATAATTTGGCAACATAGGATGATCTCACAGTATCCCTGGTATGTACTTGCTTTTGGCTGTTTGTTTTGAGCACTACTTAGATACCAAGACAGGTGGGCATCACTTACAGTTGTCTGGAGATCATTGGTTCTATCAGTGAAGATACTCAATCTGTTTTCACTTTCCAAAATTTCATCAATATTTTGGGACATAATATTTTTTACATCAGTTACTTGACTCCTCAGTGTCGATATCGGGGTATTTTCTTGATTTTTATTGTATTTCATCTACACAGAAGTGAAAGATAATACAAATATTATTTTCTGTAAATGAAATCTATTACAATATATTGTACAAATTGAACAAAAGTGTCAAAAGTACATTTCACTTGCTTTTCAGCATAAGGAATCAACCAAGCTTCAGATTGTCCCACCTTAATCTTGCTGAGAAAAGGGTCTGGGGGTTGGACGGGAGATCGATATTTCAATGTATACAATCAGTGGTAGAAGCCTTTTTTAAAAAAATTATTTATGTATTTATATAGTTTTTTAGAAATATGTTTTACGGTCACAGTAAAATTGAGTGGAAAGCAGAGTCCTCACCTACTGTTATCCCCTCCACCCCCTGCCCCGCTCCCTATGAACTTCCCACACCACAGCGGGGCATTTGCTGCGACCAATGAGCCTCCGCTGATGTCTTCTCATCACCCCAAGTCCGTGGTTTACATCACCATTCACTGCTGGCGCTGTGGCGCTGTACATTCCCTTGTGTGGACAAATGTGTAATGACAGGTGTTCTCCATTACAGTATCACACAGAACAGTTTCACCGCCCTATTTGACAATGATTTACTTTTTTTTTTTTTAAGATTTTATTTATTTATTTGACAGAGATCACAAATAGGCAGAGAGGCAGGCAGAGAGAGAGAGAGGGAAGCAGGCTCCCTGCTGAGCAGAGAGCCTGATGTGGGACTCGATCCCAGGACCCTGAGATCATGACCCGAGCTGAAGGCAGCGGCTTAACCCACTGAGCCACCCAGGCGCCCCGACAATGATTTACTTTTTAAAAAAGATTTTATTTATTTCTTTGTCATAGACTGAGAACACAAGTAGGCAGAGAGGCAGGCTTCCTGCCCAAGCAGAGAGCCTGATGTGGGGCTCCATCCCAGGACCCTGAGATCATAACCTGAACAGAACGCAGAGCCTCAACCCTCTGAGCCACCCAGGCACCCCAATGGTTTACTTTATTGATTCTCCTTTGTAGATTATATAAACTGATTGACCTTATCTTTTTTCTGCTCTAAAAATGATGTGCTGCACTGATTTCGTGCCTCCCTTCTCCCTAAGCCCTAGCAACAATTGGTCTTTTTCCTGTCACCGTAGCTTTGTCTTTTCCAGAAGGTCATACAGTTAGAACCAAGTAGCCTTTTCATATTGGCTTTTTTCACTTATTAATAAGCACTGAAGATTCCCCCATATTTCTTCATGGCTTCCTTGCTCATTTCTTTTTAGTGCTGAATAAGTCAGTTGTTTGGATGTACCACAGTTTACCCATTCACCTACAGAAGGACAATCTTGGCTCTTCCATGTCTTGGCAATTATCAGTAAAGCTGCTCTAACACGTGCATGCAAGTTTTTGTGTGAATAGCAGGGTTGTGACTGTCGGAGCGCAAGGTAAGAGTGTGTTTAGTTTTCTAAGAAACTGCCAAACTGTCTTCCACAGTGACTGTTCCATTTTGCATCCCACCAGCAGCGAGTGTGAGCTCCCAGTCTGCAGCAGGTGCTGGCCCAGGGTGAATTTCGGCCTTTCTGTATGTGTGTAGGCTATCTTACCGTCGCTTCGATTTGCGATCCCCTAATGATGCAGGATGTGACCATCTTTTCATGTTTATCTGCTGCCTGTACATCTTCTTTGGAGGCATCTATTCAGCTCAGTGGCCCATTTATTTTTAAAGACTTTATTATTTATTTATTTACTTTAAAAAAGATTTTATTTATTTATTTGACAAAGACAGAGATCACAAGTAGGCAGAGAGGCAGGCAGAGAGAGAGGAGGAAGCAGGCTCCCTGCTGAGCAGAGAGCCCGATGCGGGGCTCGATCCCAGGACCCTGAGATCATGACCTGAGCTGAAGGCAGAGGCTTAACCCACTGAGCCACCCAGGCACCCCAAGACTTAATTTTTTAAAGTAACCTCTGCATCCAACATCCAGCTCAAACCCACAACCTCAAGATCAAGAAGTCGCATGCTCTACCAACTGAGCCAGCCAGGTGTTCCCCTTGGCCCATTTTTTTTATCAGCTTCTTTATCATCTAATTGTTGAGTTTTCAGAGTTCTTTATGTATTTTGGATAACAGATGTATCTTTTGCAAATATTTTCTCCCAGTCTGTAGTTTTATCAGATGTGTCTTTTGTAAGTATTTTTTTTCCAGTCTGTGGTTTGTCTTCTCATTCTCTTGACAGTTTTTTGATCTAACCTGATAATCTGTGTCCCATGGTTTAAGCCTCTGCCTTCGGCTCAGGTCATGATCTCAGGGTCCTGGGATCGAGCCCCGCATCGGGCTCTCTGCTCAGTGGGGAGCCTGCTTCCCCCTGTCTCTCTGCCATCTCTCTCTGTCTATCAAATAAATAAATAAAAATCTTAAAAAAAAAAAGAGCAATAATGAACTGTATTTAGACCATTATTTTTTTAGACCGTTAATTTTTAACGTGATTATTGATATAGTTGGACTAATATTTACCATAATTGTTACTGTTTTCCTTTCATTGTTCTTGTCCTTTGTTCCTCTTTATATCTTCCATTTTATCCATATTAACAAAAATGATCTCTACAAGAGAGTGTTACATTAAAAAAGTAAGCCGTAGCTGCAGAACAGTATCAAATCATAGCTTATTGGGCACTTAATATGTGCTAGGTACTGTCTTAATCACTTCACACATATTAACTCACTTAATTCCCAAACCACCTGATAAAGTAGTATTTTTGTCATCTTTTAATTTCTAAAGAAAACTGAGGGGTGCTTGACTGGTGCAGTTGCTAGAGTGCTTGACTCTTGATCTCAGGGTCTTGAGTTCAAACCCCGCATTGGGTGTGGAGAGCACTTAAAATTAAAAAAAAATTAAAATTAAATTAAAAAACATTAAAATGAAACAAAACAAAACAAAACTGAGACTGAAAGTAATAAGGTATCCAAATTGTTACACAGCCAAACAAGTCAAGCTCCAGAGATTAAGCCTTTAACCCACTGCATTAATGACTCAGTTCTGTGAATTTAAAAGTTATATATAAACGTATGTTATATATATTATAAACATATGCATATAAAATGTATATTCTCATACATTTATTATATATTTATCTATATGCATATTCATATATAAATAATTCTGGAAGGTTACACATTAGGCTGTCTGTTAAGAATGCTCACTTCAGGGGCACCGGGGTGGCTCAGTGGTTTGGGCCTCTGCCCTCGGCTCAGGTCATGATCTCCGGGTCCTGGGATCGAGCCCCGCATTGGGCTCTCTGCTCAGTGGGGACTCTGCTTCCCCCTTTCTCTCTGCCTGCCTCTCTGTCTACTTGTGATCTCTCTGTCAAATAAATAAGTCTTTAAAAAAAAAAAGAATGCTCACTTCAGGGGATTTGATTGAGCTTGTTGAAGACATTCATATTTTGCCTTATATATTTTGTGTTATTTTACCTTATTAATAAGCCTTATTTTTAAACTAAAAAATATTAAAAACCTCTGCTCTTTGGCAAGTTATCAAATTTACCTTTTAAAAAATATTTATTCGAGAGAGGGTGAGAGAGAGAGCGAGTGAGCAAGCAAGCATGAGCAGGGAGAGGGGCAAAGGGAGAGGGAGAAGCAGACTCCACTGAGCAGGGAGACCAACTCAGAGTTCAATCCCAGGACCCTGAGATCATGACCTGAGCCACACAGGCGCCCCTCAAATCCACCTTAAACAGAACTCTGATCTTGCTGGTTACTGGAGCATGCAATTTACAGCTGATGGTCTGTGAGGCGCTCGCTAGGTAAGTGTAGAAAGACGAGGTTGCTAGTTGAATTGTGTCCCTCGCCCGAAGATATGTGCAATTCCTAACACCAGCTGGCTAGGAATGTGACCTTCCCGGGATATAATGTCTTTGCAGATATAATCAAGTTCAGATGAATGGTTTGTCTTTTTTCTTTTTGTTCCTTTTTTCTCTTTCTCTCCTTTTAAAAAATGCTTCATCTTTTAACCCGAGGGAATCATTTAAATTTTGTTAAGATAATGTATTCATAGTCCACTCATTGGCATTCAGCTTCTACACACATTTACACACACACATATTTAAATCTCTCCAAACTATTTTTATTTTGTTAACTACTGTGTAAGAAATTCAACTTTTTTTTTTTTTAGAAATTCAACAAGTTTTACAAAATTTTCTACAGATTTAATGTTTACCTTAGTTTATAAATGTTAAACAAATTTCTTTGACGTCAGGTGTGTTAACTGCTCGAAATGCGCATACTTTCATATGGTAACTAGTTTTCAGGGAGCTATGTTAATAATATATTTTGGCTGTGTTGAATCTGCAGAATTCTTCATAAGAAAATTTATGAATTTACTATAAAAGCATCTATCCTTAGTTATTTTTCAGGCATTGTGGTGGACACAGCCTATGGGAAACCCAATGCATCACATTCTTGAAACCTCCCCCCACGAGTATGACTTGTTTCTAACTAATAGCAAAGATGATGGGGTGTCACTCCTGTGACTATGTCCCATATAAAATTTAGTAAACTGGTGTAGGGAGACTCCTCTGGTGCCCTTGAGAAGGAAGCAGCCATATTGAGACTGGCAAAGCGGCACGGAACTATTATCAGTCTCTAGGACCTGAGGGTGTCCCCTGGCCAACAGCCAGCAAAAAGCTGCATCCTTTAAGGAAATGAATCCTCCAACAGGCTCTAAATGAGCCTGGAAGCTGAATCTTCTCGAGCTCCCAGATGAGAGTACAGCTTGGCTGATGACACTCACCACAGCTTTGGGAGACTCTGAGGGGAGAACCTGTTAAGTGAGGTCTGGATTCCTGACCCACATGAACTATCAGATGGTAAGTGTGTGCTGTTTTAGGCTACTGATTTGTAAGATTTATAATAGAAAACTAAAAAGGTATACTTAGAATATTTTATTATGGAAAATTTCAAACAAACACAAATGCAGAGTGAACAGTATAATCAATCCCTATGTACCCATCACCTAATATCAACACAGTCAATCTTGTTTCATCTGTACTGATTCCCCCTTCCCCAAATGTACTATTTCAAAGCAAATCCCAGACAGTATATTGTTTTAATCTGAACACCTCAGTTTACCTCTCTAAAAGATATGACCTCATTTTTCTTAAAAACAACAAAAAACAAAAAACCACAACATCATTATCACATCTACAAAAATTCCTTAGTATCATCAAACATCCAGTTTGGGTACAAATTTATAAAAAATCATAGTTTTTAGTTTTTTTTTAATGTTTGTTTTGTTGATCCAGTATCCAAAGTCCACATTTAGTGGATATGTGTCTCTTTTAATCTATGAGTTCTCCTTAACTTTTTCACTGTTGCAATTTATTTGTTGAAGAAATTGGATTCTTTGTCTTGTAGATTTTCTCATATTCTGGATTTTGCTGATTGCACTGATGTGGTATCATTTAATGTGGTCCCTGATCTATTTTCTGTAAACTGGTAGTTGGGTATAAAGGCTTGGTCATATTCAGGTTTGATGTTTTGGGCAAGCATACCTGCCCACACAGACGTGTGCTGTATACTACTCATTGTATAACATAGGAAACATAACTAAAGATCAATCATCTCCCTTACTGTGACCTTAGGAATAATCAGTGGGTTTGGGTGTCTTGAGCCCATTTCATCTGTTATGAAGTTCTTCATCAGCTTTTCACCTAATTTTTTTAGTCACTGATGATGACTCCTCAGGTCCATGATTTCATCAGCAATTATAAAATAGTGAAATTTATCACCTCTTCTTTGTTTATTAGCTGGAATATGTCTATAAAGACCAAAAAAACCTTTTCTCTACCAATTACTTGTTTTCTTTGAGGTACAGTTCAACTAGGAAAGTCAGAACAGATTGAGTCTTTTATTTATTGGTTTCTAGAGTGATAAGATAGATCCTTAGTATCTTCCAGAGTTGACTGGTGAGGAATTATTTTGTCTTTGATAGTATCTAGAACTCATGGAATTTAAGACATTTGACGTGTTACAACCCACTGCAGTTACTATTCTTTTCTATGTTCAAGTTATTCCATCACTGACCAGTGTTAACCTCTTTAAGTTGGTTCCTAAAGCCTTTTGACATGAGCACAGTGAACTTTGGTAGCTTCCTTGTTTCTGGTATGACAAAGTACTTCTGGCTTACATGTTTCCTCCCTGATATCTACAGTCAGGCCTGGTTCTTCTCGTGTAAAATGGTATTTAGAGACTATAATCTAGATGCTAAGGGGGCACATTGCTCCTGGGTTGCTCGTTATTTCTAATGTTTTGCAGTAGATAGGCTAGAAAATACTTTTTTTGAGAAAATTCAATGAAAAAATTCTTGGGGTGCCTGTCTGGCTTAGTTGGTAGAGGATGTAACTCTGGATCTTAGGGGTCATGGGTCTGAGCCCTACATTGGGTGTAGAGATTACTTAAAAATAAAATCTAAAAAAAAAAAAAAAGAAAAAAATCAGTATTTAATTTTCAATTAAAAATTTTCACAATTTGATTTTCTTTTAAAAAATATTTAATTTTCAATTAAAATTTAGGATTAGAAGGTTTCACTTAATTCTTTGACTTTATATTTGTGACTCTTGCTGAAAATCTTGATTCCTAATGACATTAACATGATTACACAAAGTAATAGATCTATATAAACCAATTTTAGAATAGCAACACCAATGTTATCACTAACAATGTGGTACTTGAAAATAAATACTTTAAGATTTATTTTTAGTTCTTCTACCATTAGGGTATAATCTCACTAGGAATACACAATCAAATTATAGTGTTTTAAAGTCACTTGAAATAAATTTTCACTGTCTTTCAAGCCATCAGCTCAATACACAATTAGGTTCTTGGTTTTTTTTTTTTTTTTTTTTTTGTTTTCGGGATCACTTTTTAAAATTAAAAAATTATGGTAAGATATACATAACAAAGTTTATAATTATAATGATTTTTAACTGTTTAGCTCAGTGGCATTGAGTATATTCACATTGTTGTACAATTACCACCCCACCCCCACCATCTCTGGAACATTTTCCATCTTCCCAAACTGAAACTCTGTACCCATTAAACACTAATTCCTCCTCATCCTTTTCCCATGGCTCTACCAACAACCATTCTACTTTTCGTCTCTGTAAATCTGACTAGTTTAGGTATTTCATATAAGTGGAATCACACAGTATTTGTTCTTTTGTGACTGTCTTATTTCACTCTGAGGACAACTATTTAAATACTTAGTAGTATTTAATAATTATGTAAAATATTTTTGTGGTTCCAAAGTCAAATCTCCAAAACAAGTTTCATTCGGGGAGGCCTAGTTTCTATTCTTGTCCCCTATCCCTAAATAGGCAACGATTAAAATGTTTGTGGTTTATCCTTTTCTTGCTGTCATCCCTTTTTTCCACTATAACCAAACAAAAACACATATTTCTATTTATTCTCTCTTTCTTAAATGGTTGCAAATAAGAATGGTAAACAAATAATAGTATACCGTACAAACTTTCTCTCTCTTGCTTTATCCACTTATCCATATATCAAGGATGTCATTCTTTGTCATTATATAAAGATAGAAATTCCCAATTCTCACTCATCTTTACAGCTCTTATCTCCTAATTCCAAACTGTTCCGTCAGCTTTCATACAATGTTGAGTACAGCTGGAGGGGTGCCTGGGTGGCTCAGTGGGTGAAGCCTCTACCTTTGGCTCAGGTCATGATCTCAGGGTCCTGGGATCGAGCCCCGCATTGGGCTCTCTGCTCAGCGGGGAGCCTGCGTCCCCCTCTCTCTCTGCCTGCCTCTCTGCCTACTTGTAATTTCTGCCAAATAAATAAATAAAATCTTAAAAAAAAAAGGAGTAGGTTACATACCATATACTTTCCTAATACTTGTTGAAAATCTGCAGCAACTGCATTTGAAGGAGAAAAATGTTCTTGCGACATCAAAGGATTTCTCAGAAAAGTATCACTAACCTGGGGACATTAATGGAAATATTTAACCTATATAGATAATTTCAACTGGCGAATCACAGAGCAAATGTTTATCTGAAGCAGAGTCTGGCAGAAATGTGAAATAAAAGAATATTCTATTGCCACACCATTTCTAGCTTTTTGGTCCTTTCCAAAAAGGAAGGGAGTCCTTTCCAATCGAAGATGCTCTATGTATGAAACCTGTGCTTGCCGGGTCTTCTCTGCAGCTCTCGCACAGATCACAGGCTCAGGCAGTGGGGCTGCAAATCCCACTCTGAGTCTTGGGTATGCCTGCGGACTCGAAAGCAAGAGCAGGTGCTCACCTCCGGCACACAAAGAAGGAGTCCATGATGTTTTCTAAGTACGTTTTTTTCATTTCACCTTCCTTCTCCCCCACTCCAAAGCCATTCAATGATGAAGAAACAATCCCAGCGGAATGGTACTATCTTTCAAACCCTTATGGTTTTTTTTTTTCTTTTTCCAAATGCTTATGGTTGTCATAGGACATTTCAAGATCTCAAGAAGGAATTCTTGCAATTGTTCGTACTCAGTGTTGCATTCCCAAGCAACGGTGGTAAAATGTATGATGACCACATACATATGTGGTCATCATACATTTTACCATACCTGGTTTTAGGTAGGTGGTAAAGTTCAAGTGTTTTGTCGTAATAGGAGAGAGGGAGGAAAATTTGGATAATTTTAAATAGTCACTTAAATCGCTAATAGCGGTTAGTATCTACACTCTAACAGTTATTCAGGTGTATCTGAAGAGTGAATTTCAGTATTTGTCCTTATAATCCTTGATTCTATATGTGGTTACAGTTTGAGTTATGTTAAAGCAAGACAGTATACTAATTAAATGTATGCACATTTCATGAATTTGACTGGAGAAGATCTGTTAGTCACTATAGTGTTGCTGACTGATTTTTTCCATTAACGTTTTTTACTTTTTTTTATTTTAGGAAAGATCTATTTACTTATTTTAGAGAGAGCATGCATGATTGAGGGGGAGGGACAGAGAGAGAATCCCAAGAAGACTCCCCGCTGAGCAGGAAAGTCTTGATGTGAGGCTTGATCCCATAACCCTGAGATCATGACCTGAGCCAAAATCAAGAGTTGGAGGCTTAACTGACTGAGCCACCCAGGCACCCCATTTGTAAATTAAATACACATGCTCTTGAAATGGTAAAATAAATATTAGTAAAGTTTAATTTCTCTCTTAGTTTGAAAGAACAAGATAAATACAAAGAGAGAGTCTAATGGATCTGTGTGGGCAGTCTTTGCAGACCTTGCTTTAGGGTTGGGAGAAGTGTGGAAACAGGGCAGCTGAAGGATAAGGGTAAGAAATCTCTGAAGGTCATTAATAGCTCTGCTTTATAGACAAATGATCTGCTTTTAGTTATTGACACTCTTACTAACACACTATAAAACAGAGACCTCATAACTTCAATCACTGAGAAAGTCCTTAAAGTAGTATAAGAAATTACTTACGTTTTTAAGAAATGCAGATGGTGTTATGGTATCCAAGGCATTGTCTGTAGCACATAGGTAAGTGATTCCATCAATAAAGAGAGTATGGTAGACAAAGCTTTGAAAAGAATACATTAATTTATATGATAACATTGAAGAAATTAAGTACCCTTACAGAGATTCTATTTTCAAGCTCTCAGTAGTATACAAGCTCTGTAGATAACTTTTTATGAGAACTAAAAAAGCTTTCATATATATGAAAGATTAAATTATGTTAAATAAAAACTATAAAATTAGACTATGTATTTAGGATGTCATCAATAAAATAAAATGCAGTCAAGAGAAAACGCTATTCATTTATTTATCTATATTTAAAATGGCCTTGGTAGGGGTACCTGGGGGACTTAGTCAGTTAAACATCTGTCTCCACTCAGGTCATGATCCTGGGGTCCTGCAGTACAGACCCCTGCTCGGCGGAGAGTCTGTGTCTCCCTCTGCCTCTGACCCTTCCCAACTGCAGGGCTTGTGCTCACTCTCTCTCTCTCAAATAAATAAATAAAATCTTTAAAAAATGGCTTTTTATAGATAGCACTCATTCTAAGACTGAATAAAGATTGTCATAAAAAAAAAAGATTGTCACCAAATAGAAAATGCTATGTTCACTGATTTTTACTCTCCCTGTATCTTTAGGTAGACACATTTAATTTTGGAGTTTCTTGACTTTCTATTATGATAGATTAGAATTTAAAAGTTATAAACCACCAATACTAAATATTCTGAGGAACACGATGAACTGGAGAGGGGGAAATTAAACTTCCTTATAGTATGTGATAGTGTATCTTACCTGACCTTTTATGTCTTCTCAGAGTCATATATTAAGAAGCTAGAAGACTCCTGGAAAGTGCCTCCATTTTTACTGCCCAACAATCCAGAAAATTTAAAAATATGGCAACAGAAATAGTTGCTTGGTGCCTAGACTTAATCTCGTCATTCTGAACATTCTATATCCAAATGGCTAGCAGGTAGTAGACCTGGAAAAATGTTAAATTGGATATACACAAAAATGACGAATCTCAGAAACAGGGAGAAAAGATAATCCCAGAGGCAGAAAATTTAAAGTATGTGCCTGCCCTTACCATATAAATCCTTCATATCATATCATGAATATAATATGCTACAAATATTTTTAATGAAGATATTGATTGATACACATAATCTCCACTTGGAAAATATTTTTATTTCTAAGTTGGGAGGAGTCTTTTTTGAAAAAGAGTTGCTAATTCTATCATCTGTCTGAAAGTTATATATGTGATTTGAGTAACTTGATATTGGATGTGAGAGAGGAAATATTCTAAATTTATACTTAGTATGTTATTAGTGAGTGACGTTCAGAAGCTATCTTAAAGTTAAAAAACTTGAATACCCAAAGTCCAGGATACACTGTAATTAACAAAGGTGTGAGGTAGTACCATTTATCTATCATTCTCATATGCTCCCGGAAGAGAAATGCCATATATGCATGTGTCTCTTCTAGAAAAGAAAAGAAAAGGAAAGGAAAGAAAAAGGAAAGAAAAAGAAAATGACAAATTGAACTTTGTCAAAATGGTTACCTTTCTAGGGGGGAAGGGAGAACAATGTGGAGAGGAAAGGAATGAAAATTAGACTTCCCCTTCTCCTCCCACTTCTCCTCCTCCTCCTCCTTCTCTTCCTTCTTTAAGAAAACTTGTTTTTTTTCAGTTTGACTTTGGAACCACATGCTTATTTTGCTTAATTACAAAGGCTATTAAATCAAGGTTTGAGAGAGAAATCCTTGAAAATAAAAAAACATGATGACAAAATGAACCTAACTTTGTATGGAGAAACCCAGAGAGATGATGGTGGTGTGGCTCCTATAGTAGGGCCGGAGGCGGTCAGATTCTGGATATCTGGAAGGGAAAGGCAACAGGATTTGCTGATGGATTGGGTTTGGATGTCACAGAGCCAGAAGTCAAGGGTCACAAAAGTTTCAGGCCTGAAGAACTAGAAAAGTAGTATGTGGAAGACTGCAGCGGGGGCTGTGGGGGCTTGGTTTTGGACATAAGTTTGAGATGCCCATCAGACATCCAACAGAGACACAGAATAGTCAGGTGGATGTACGACTTAGGAATTCAGCAAGAGATCTTCCAAAGATTCAAATTAGAATGCGCAATATAGGAAAGCAAATAGTAGACGAGAAAAGAATCTCCTCTGGAAATCACGCTGGCTAATAAGTGAGAACAAAACTAGAATGTCAGCATTTTATGTTCCCCAATCAATGAATGGCTTTAGGGTACAGGCAAGGAATATCACTGGCTGCTAACAAGTCAGAAGGAGACAGAGGCAGACACATGTGCCATCTGATGGAAAAAAACACCTATCATCTTGTGAAAGCGACCCAGCCTGTGGACCCTGCTGTGTGAAGCATGGTGAACTGATCCTGGATATAGTCAGCAGAGCCAGAGAGTGGGAAACTACACTCTGCAGGTTCCTCAATGGTAAACTATAAGGAAAGGAGAGGGATAGGAGAGGAAAATAAAGATTAAAGAGATTTAAAAGACACCAAAAGAGGGGCGCCTGGGTGGCTCACTGGGTTAAAGCCTCGGCCTTCAGCTCAAGTCATGATCTCAGGGTCCTGGGATCGAGTCCCGCATTGGGCTTTCTGCTCAGTGGGGAGCCTGCTTCCCCCCCTCTCTCTGTCTGCCTCTCTGCCTACTTGTGATCTCTATCTGTCAAAAACAAAACAAAACAAAACAAAAAAACCCCAACCAAACAAAAAAAAAAAAAACCCCACACACACCCCAAAAGAAAAAAACAGGCAGGATCAGGCTCTTGTACCTGAGGCTGCATGTTTAGGTGATGAGGCGATGAAGACCCAAGGTAAGTGACAGCTGTCGATGGCACGGGGCACATGGTGGGGATTTTGGGGTTTTGGGGATAGCTGGCACTAGTCCGTATTTTTGGCTGAGGTGGTAGTTGGTGGGGAGACTCCCTTGTAAAGCTTCATAAGGCTATACTTTCGCTTGATGAGTTTTTGTATTTTGTCCTATTTTACAACATAAAGGTTAAAACAAACCTGCTCTTAAAAAAAAGATGAGTCCAGAAGTAATAAATGCTCTTATTTCCCACCTGGTGTTTTACTAGTAAAATGGTGTCAAGATTGGTTTAGGCCATACCCTGTAAAGTCACAAGTGTAGCTTAGAGTGGTCTTATTAAAGATTTCTCAAGTGGAAGTTTCCTTTTTCATCAATGAAATATTTTGGGTATACTAAAAACAGTTTGGAGAATAAGACAACAAGAATACGTTAGACCTACCAATTGTTTAAAATGTTATAGATAGGGTTCATGTCCCATGGATACCCTTCCCCCACTTCATTTTTTCTCCCTTCCCTTTGGAGAAGTAACCACTACTTTGAATTTGGTGTTAATCACTCTCATTTGATCTTACACTTTTACATACAGTTCTCCTTTCTGAGGGTTCGAGAGCATGTGCAACTGACCTTATTTTCCCTAATGTCATTACATTGTTAAAAAGCAAGCTGACTTCTACGAGAATAGACCTTACCTTCCCATCTGCATTATGGTCTTTGGCTCTGCTCTAAGAAGCACTAGTTTAAGCACGGTTGCCACTGCTTCCTAAAAATAAATGATCAGCATTAACTTTGTGGAACACCATAGTGTCTTTAATTATTCTTCTAAATTTACCCATGGTCTGATTGGTTTATTAAAGACCAAGTATCCACTAGAACTAATGGTTGGTTAGTCATAATGTGTGGTAAGAAGCAAGTTATGAAAGTCATTTGAATCTGAAGGAAAATATGAAAATTACACAAATATACATATACTTGTGTGTATAGTTATATATGTGCAAATACAGGTTACACGAATCAATCTTGAGTCACATCTGACATGTGGCTTTAAGGCTGGGCAGTGCTATCTAATCAAACATCTTTTCAGTGACCTTGGCCACTGAAACTATACCTAAAAATGTTAATGGATTCAAAGTATTCAGTCCTGGGGGTGCCTGGTGGCTCATGGTTAAGTGTCCAAGTTTTGATTTTGACTCAGGCCACGATCTCAGGGTCATGAGATTGAGCTCTGTGTTGCGTGGGGTGGGGGTTCCATGCTCAGTGGGGAGCTTGCTTGAGATTTTCTTTCCCCCTTTGTCCCTCGCCGTGTACATGCTCTCTCTCTAGAATAAAAACGAATCTTAAAGTATTCAGCTTTCTCTGAATAACCTGAGCATTCCCCTCCCCTTCCCACCCTCTTTTTCTTCAGCATTCTTCTCTCTTCATTTTAAGATAAAAGTTTTTATTCAATATCATTCACGGATTTCTTTCTATAAAACAAATAATCGTCGCGGTCCCTTATTTCTGTTTCTTGTAAGGCTCCTTCTCTGGGGGGAAATGTGCAAGGTGTTGACGATTATCCAGAGATACTCAGGAGTCCTATTAATTTACCTGAGAAGTGTGAAAGGAACAGGAAGGTCACCTAGGAAGATCTGAAGAGCCACATTCCTCCCCCCCCCCCCCTTTTTTAAAAGGAGAGATTTGTTTGAGAGAGCGAGAGAACCGGCGCCGCGCTTCGGGGCGGGGGCAGGGGCAGCGGGCGGGCATCCCGCGCAGACGCCGCACGAGCCGCGAGCCCCAGCGGCGGCGCCGCCAACCCCTGCTCTGGGAGGCAGCGAGCGAAGGCACGTGCGCTGGGAGGCGGCAGAGGGAGGAGGAGGAATCCGAAGCTGACTGCGGACCAGGCGAAGCCGAGGTGGGGCTCGATCCCACGACCGCGGGGTCAGGAGCCGAGCGCGAATCCCGTCAGAGGCTGCCCAGGGCCGCCCGCGCTGGACGCCTTCGCGTCGTGAAGCACCAGGCCCGTCCCGGAGAGGCTCGGCCTCGGCTTTCCCCGTCGCACTCGACGTCCGCCGTCCGCCTCCCGCCGTCCTCTCTCCGGCCTCCAGCGTTCCGGCTTCGGCCTCCGCCGCTTCTTCCCAGCGGCTACCTGCAAGTCGCCAATCGCCTTGTTTTTAAGATTTTTACTTTATTTGCGAGCGAGAGAGCGCGCAGGGGGAGCGACAGGGGAAGCGGACTCAGACTGAGCAGGGAGCCCGACGCGGGCCTCGATCCCCGGACGCGGAGCTCATGACCTGAGGCGACGGCGCAGCCACCATCTACCGTCGAGCCGAAGAGCACCTTTGGGCCTCTTCTCCCCGCACTCCCGGCTTCTCGGCGGTCTTCTACCGGCTTCGGCCGCCGGCCGTGCGCCTCTGAGCGCGACCCAAACCTTCGGGGACGGACGCGGAGGACAGACACAGACTGGCCACTTCCGCGGGCAGCAGAATTCAACTGTCCCCGGCGCCCTCTGTCCCCCTGCACCCCTCACCTCCTCCGGACCCCGCCCGCCTTCCCCGGGCCCGAGATCTACCCCCGCAACTGCGAGGGCGCCGTCCCGGCTGCGGGACCGTGAGGACGCGGTCCCGGCTGCGGGACCGTGAGGACGCCGTCCCGGCTGCGGGACCGTGAGGACGCCGTCCCGGCTGCGGGACCGTGAGGACGCGGTCCCGGCTGCGGGACCGTGAGGACGCGGTCCCACGGCTCTCCCCCTCCAGCCCTCCCCCCACGTCATAACCGAGCAGGTTCTCCAGAGACGCTCCGACCCTGCGGCCCCCCGGGCCCCGCGCCGAGTCAGCGTCTCGGCTTTCCCGCGCTCATCCTCCGCCGCCGCACACGCGAGCCTGCGCCCCGCCGCCCTGAGGCTCCCGCGGCCCCGCACGCAGCACCCCGTTCCACGCGCGCGGAGCCGCTTCCCTCTCCCGCTTGGGCCGTCCTGCCTCACGCGGCCGCTGAGCCGCAGCCCCAGAAACCGCGCGGGACCCACGGGCCGCCGCAGCCCCAGAAACCGCGCGGGACCCACGGGCCGCCGCAGCCCCGCCCCGCCCCGCCCCGCCGCGAGCCCGGCTTTCACGCCGTGCGACAGCGGCGTCCGGCCTCGGTCCTAGCCGGACCGCGAGCCCATCCCGGCGCCACTGCGGGTCCCGCCCGTTCCTCGGGGCCGCAGCTCCCGCAGCTCCCACCCTGGACTATGCAGCTACCAGCCGTCCCACAAGTGTGCGGACGCGGGGGACACGAACTGTTGACGCGCCGCCTCAACTGCAACCGCGCGGGGCGGCCATCGCCGCCTGCGGGCCGCGTGCACCACCCACCCCGACCGCTGGGCGGCGCACGTGCGGCCCCTCGTTGCGGCTCCGCCGCTCGCGGCTCCCGCGGCTCCCGCGGCTCCCACAGGCCGGCGTCGCGCGGGGCGGGGCCTGTAGCCTCCACCGCCCGCTCGGGGCCGCCCGGCCGCGCGGCGTGGTGAGGGGCGGGCCCGGCAGGCGCCTCCCTCGAAGAGGCGGGAGCCGCCGGGGCGGAGGTCCGGACACGGGGGTACCTGATAGGAGCCGCCGGTCAGGGCCAGCTCGGCGAGGACCGCGCGGCCGTTAGCGACACAGCTGTAGGTGATCGTCATGGCGCGCGCGGGGAAAGGACGGCTGCGGCCCGCCCCAACCGCCCGGCCGGCCTCGGGGCGGGGCTGGGGCGGGGCTGGGGGCGGTGCTTGCGCAGGCGCGAGGAGCGGAGACGGGCAGGCGGGAGGCGGGGCCGGGCCCGCGGGTCTAGCCGGTGCCGGGAGGCTGCGGTTCCGCGAAGCCCCGGCTCGGGGTGGGCGGGCGGTTCTCCGTCCTGGTGGTCCGCGAGGTCCTCCGCGAGCGGAAGGCCCAAGTGAGGCGCGGTGTATCCGGCCTCAGAAGAGACGCGAATTCGGGCACTTGCGAGAGCGGGGCCGAACCCAGTGCAGCGAGCCGGTCGCGAAGAGCGACCGCCGGCTGGTCGCGCGGGAGGCGGCTCGGGGGTCCGGCTGCGGAGACCCGGCGGGCGGCGGCGGGCGGCGGGGCGCGGACCTCCCGCGGGGACGACGAAGGTTCCGGAAGGGGCAGCCGGAACTGTCCCCGCGATGGGGGTGGACTTGGTGCCGCGGAGTCGCGTTCGTCGCGGCCGAGCGGTGGACTCGCGGGTCCGACCGTTAACCCCGGTTTCAGGGAACTAAACCCGCACGAAACGGCGCGGGCGGGAGCCGCTCCCATCCTGCCTCCGCCTCGCTTGCGGGCGGTGGAGACTCGCCGTGAAGGGAGGCTCCTCGGCCTGGGCCGGCGCCTGCCGAGCTCGCGCAGTGCGGGTGCTGAGACCCCGGCCCGCGCCCGGCCCCGCGGGCTTCTTCCCGGAAGCGGCCCCCGCGGCGGGCGCTGCGAGGGGGGGTACGCGGGGCCGCAGGGCCGGAGCGCGGAGCCGAGCTGTCCGTCTGCGGCTGCCTGGAGCGGCCGGAACCCCCAGTGCGGAGGGCGCGGCTTCCCTCAGGGCCCGAGAGCCGGCGGGTGGGGTGAGGGATGCGCGCGGGCGAGCGCGGCCGGGGCAGCTGTGGTGCGGCGGGTGGGAGACGGGGCGGGGCTGCCCGGACGACAGGTCGGCCCGGATCTCCACTTCTTGAGCTTCGGGCGAGGACGTGGTCGCATCAGAGAGAAAAGTCGGACGCGGTTGGGTTGAACAGGCGTTGCCGGGTACTCGGCGCCCTGTCCGGGGCCTCTCGGAGACCCCCGTGCCTGGTCTGTAACGCGGGGACCGTCGCCCGATTTATCAATCACGCGGGACCCTTAGCGTGCGGCGGGTGAGCGGATCAACAGACATGAGGACCCCTGCAGCTCCGGTGGTGATCCTCCAAGGGGGGTCGGCAGAGGTGAGGCCGCGCCGTCGGCGGAGTCGGACGGGGATTGACAAGCAAAATGCTCTGTCCTTGTGCACGAAGGAAACTCCGAATCGAGGCGCCTCACCGCCCAGAGGGGCCGTCTTGGGGCCCCCGACCCGAGAGCGCCGGCCACACCGTCTAACGCGGGCCAGTTCTGAAGCCCGTTAGTTCCGAGGCGGGGCGCGGGGCCCTTCTCGCTCGTCGCCGGAGCCGAGTGAACCGGGCGGCGGCGGCAGCTTCTCTTAGGAACCGGCGGGGCTGAGACGGGAGCGAAATCCCGAGCCGCAGGAAGGACCGCGGTCGTCGGACGCGGGGGAGTGTCGGACGGTGTCCCCTGGTTGCGCTGACACGGTCCTGTAAAGCGGGGCGGTGGCTTCCTCCCGCGCGACAGCACGGCCGCGTGTCTGTCCGAGCCCGTTTCACCCGCGGTCTGAGGGCCGGTGTCCTCGGTTGGCTCCGGCGTCGCCCCTTCCCCTGTTTGCGTGTGGGGCAGGGGTGGGCCGTGTGGGGAGGTCCGACTCGAGCGGTCGTCTCGACGGGGCGCCTGCCGCTCGCGTCGGTTTTCCGTCTCTGTCAGCTCCCGGTCGCCCCCTCGGGCCCTCCGCGTCTGTGTGAGCCGCCGCTGTGGAGACTTGGGGAGAGCAGAGCTTCCCTGCCTCCTGCACTCGGACGCGGCGGGAGGCTCCTGTCACGCTGTCACTGTCGTGTGGGGAGCAGCTCTCAGACCTCCTCGCACGTGCGCTGCAGGCCCTTGGGTTCCCAGGGAACCGAGCGTCGGCTCGTCGCCTCATTCCATCGCCTCACCCGCCGCGGGGACCCCGGCTGAGCGGCCGCTTCCCTCGCGCGGTCCTCCGCCGGCTCTGCACCCTCCTGCGGGGCTGGGTGCGGGGCCTCCCAGCCCCCGCGTTCTTCCCGGTTCTTTCCTCCTCCTCCTCCTCCTCCTCCTCCACAGAGATCACGAGTAGGCAGAGAGAGAGAGAGAGAGAGAGAGAGAGAGGGAAGCAGGCTCCCCGCCGAGCAGAGAGCCCGATGCGGGGCTCGATCCCAGGACCCTGGGATCATGACCTGAGCCGAAGGCAGAGGATTTAACCACTGAGCCACCCAGGCGCCCCTCGCAGGCATTTTTATGTCTCCCCTGATAGTTTGCCAGAACCCTGGGGGCGGAGCACAATGTGTGGCGAAGCTGGATCCGTGGGAAGGAGACATGGGGCGTGGGCGATTGTCCATTTCTTTTAACACAAGCTTTTAGACTTCGTGACTCCTTCCATGGACTAGTGAATCTGCTGTCGTTGCTTTATACAGGTCAGCTTCACAGATGGGAAAGGCGCCAGGATTTGAATCATACAGTTTCTTAGGTCACTGCAGTTTGCTAATATTCCATAAGCTGGGGCGCATCAAGCACTCACTGATTGAGGATTCTCCTTGTTTAGTACTGAAGTTCTCCTCTGAGGGACCCCTCTTTAACTCCCTGTCGTTCATCAGAATGAGAATATTGATATATATGTTTTCTTATGGCTTCTAATTAGTAATTCAAACAATACAGCAGTAAGAGTCAATTTTTACTACTACTAGTAATAACAATAATTGTATAAAATATATAATTAATAGCAATAGTCATAATCTAATTTATATTGGATTGTTTTGATACATTTTTATATTTAACATTAATGGATACATGCATACTATTTTTTCTGAAACCTGTTTTTTGTTTTGTTTTTAAATTAATATATTGCTGCCTTTGACTATCACATGTATTTCAAATATTTTCCTCTGAAGTTTATAATTTTTTGTTTCTGGTGGCTTTTCTTTTGCAGACATTTTTGTTTCTCACTTAATGAACCATGTTCCTCCTTTTTATTGTGATGTTGGGACTTAGTGGCACATTAGACAAGGCTTCCTTTCCTATTCCCATATGAAAATCCCATATGAAAATATTTCTTCAATCTCCTTGTCACTTTTGTTTATTTTAATGTTTAAATATTTAATCCAACTGGAGGTTGTTTTTGTGTCTCTTATGAGGAAGAAATAAGTGTTTTTCCAAATATACTACCCATTGTTTCAGACCTCGTACTTGGAAGTGCTGCTTCTGCCATACACGAAATTCTTCCACAGTGCTATTAATCGGGTTTTAGAGTTGGTGGACATGTGCTCATCACAATGATTCAGAAACTTCTGCTTGAATTGCTTTAAACTCAAGAAATTGGAAAGAGTTAATATATTTACAATATTGAGTCTTCTCATCCAGGAACATGGGATGACTTTCTATTCTTTATTATATCTTCCTATAAAAGCTTTGTAAATTTCTTCATAAAGGCTTGCCAATTTTTTTTTTAAATCTTTGTTCTAGGGTATTTTGGCTGTTTTCTTTTATATTTATTTATTTATTTATTTATTTTTGAGGATTTTCTTTATTTGACACAGAAGGAGCAAGCCACAAGTGGAGGGAGCAAGACAGGAAGAAGCAGGTTCCCTACTGAGCAAGGAGCTCCAAGCAGGACTCAAGCCCAGGACCCTGGGATCATGACCTGAGCCGAAGGCAGATGCTTAACCAACTGAGCCACCCAGGTGCCCCTTGGCTTTTCTTGTTTATGGACTTTGTTCCACATTTTGTCTTCAAAATTGCTGTTTCTGGCATATATTATTCCATTTTTTTTTAAAGAAGATTTCATGCTCAAAGTGGAGCTTGAACTCACAACCCTGAGATGAAAGATGCTGTGCTCTATTCACTGAGCCAGCCAGGCCCCCTGTTTCTGGCATATAGAAAATCTGTTGGCTGTGATGTGGGGTTGTCGAGTGCAGTGGCCATGAAGGAATTCTTGAGATGTTTTCTGATGCAGCTTAGTAAGTTTATTTAAGGAACGTGGGGACAGGACCCGTGGGCAGAAAGGGCTGCACTTCCGCTATCGGAAGCTCTTGGTTATAAGCTTAGCGTGCGGGGCTGGGAAGGGACGTGCAGGCGACATTAGATCATAAATACCTTTGCATTTCTACCCATCAAACTACTTTCACAAGATTTCTCCGGTACTTATCATTCAGTTCAATATTAGTGAGCAGTGACATGCCCAGGCAGTTACCAGACCCTTTCAGGATGCAGCAACCAGCGCACGTTTGATCCTTATCAGACCTATGCAGGTCAGCCTTGCAGGCTGAAGTTGAACATTTTTCTGCTTCTGTCCTTCATCAGCTACATGTAAGTTATTTTATGTATAGCCCCTGCTCCATTATATTGTAAACTAAGACTGGGGGCTTTGTGCGCAACACAGAGCGCTATCCTCCATGTGACCGGGATGTAGCATACCTCTGTTGGCTCTCATATTAGGTTTCTCTTTATATTCAGAGGCCAAGTGGACGGGAACCTCAGATCACAGTGTTTGTGAAAACTAGAAAATGATTGAAGACAGTGTAGGGGGAGGAGATTGAAGGGACTTTGGAGTCAAGTGGACCGGGACTGTAATGCTGACTTTGCCACTTTCTAGTTGTATAATCTTAGCATTCCTGAACCTCAGTTTCTTTCTTAGGCTCATCTCTGAAGTTAATTCAGAAAATGAGCTTGGGGTGTCTGGGTAGCTCAGTCAGTTGAGCCTCTGACTCTTGGTTTCATCTCATGACATGATTTCAGGATTGTGAGATCGAGCCCCGCGCCGGGTTCCGTGCTCAGTGAGGAGTCTTCTTATCCCTGTCCCTCTATTCTTCCCCCCCACCTCTATTTCTCAAGTAAAGAAATAAGTAAATAAAATCTTAAAAAAAAAAAAAAAAACAAAAAACGAGCGAACATACATGAAGCATACTAGGACTGGCTCCTGGCAGGTGTTGCAGTGTGGATGGGCATTATGAGTCTGGATTGTCATGGAACCAGATCTGTCCATTAACATGCACATTTAAGAGCGCACAGCCTGGCCTACGTGAGCGGCCTCTACAGATGAAGTGGACATATCTGAATCGCCATTCAAGACACCTGATTGATAGAGCTGTCTTCTAAGATTCTTCCCTTTGAGTAGTGTGTTCTCTGTTGGGCTCTCTCCTCTGTCTTTGGTTTCCTGAGAACAGAGGTCAGATGTTACTAGTCTTTTTATCTCTAGCATCTCCTGCAGTGGTGGATGCAATTTAGACGGCTGCATTTCATAGTCTGAAGCACAATAATTTAACCGTTCCGCTACCTTTATTTTGTTGTTTTTGTTTTGTTGCTGTTGCTAATGCAAAAGATGTTGGGTTCTCTTCTTTGCTGAGAAGTGTAGCCAGGTGTAAGAGAGGGTACGTAGAGGAACACACCTCTACAGGGCCTGCCAACGGAACTGTTCTATTTTAGTTGGTTTTAAATCTAATTGCTGCATCTCTACCAGCAGAGGGAGCGCAGAGCACGGCTCTGAAGGAGAAAGCGCCGCAGCGGGACTGGGGAAGAATGAAAAAGGCTGCTCAGGGCTTTGGCAGAGGAGGGAAGTGAGAGCTAGGATGAAGGTCGTTCCTCACGTTTGCCCTCTTTGCCCCGTTTTCTTTGGTAACTCATTCAGGCCCAGACAAGCCTCTTCTCATCTTTTCTTTTGCCTCTTGCTCAGCAGCTTTGCTAACCCTTCCCTTTCCTCTAGTTAACGACACAGGAAGACAGACCCACGGGGGCCCACAGATTCTCCAGGCCAGTTTCTCTCCTAGCCCACTCAGTTACTCAGCTCAGATTCAGGGAGTGAACACTGCGGAGGGGCCCAGAGAAACACTGAGGAACCCAGGTGCCAGCTGATTCACAGCTCCCTCTGAATACAGCCGTTTGGGGCTACCAAGAGCTCCGGGGTTGGATTCCTCTCTGCATGGGGAATCCCTGAGGCACACGAGGCTACTGGACAGAGAGGTTGTAGGGAGTGGGGTTTCTAGAGAGTGGGGAGAGGGCCACTTCCTGCTTTATTGTCTCGAATAAGCAGATCTATGGCAGGTACAGAATCACATGTGACGTGTCCCTAACCGCAAAGAAGCTAATAGTATAGGCCAATGTTTCTCAGTTTTTCCTGTGGAATACTCGGATGTTGGTAGATACTAAGTGCGAATAAGGTCTGTGATCAAATAAGTGTGGAAGCTGTTAAAAAATTGAACAGATTTCTCTACTGTGGGAGTTCTTAGAGCCTTTAGCAGGCTCATAAATATGGGATATTATATTTACGTGGGATTTTCCAAACTTATGTGAACTGAACATTTTTAACAGATGGCATCTATGGGATGGGTATTTCATGAATCCCATTTTGGAAAGTGCTGAAATCTAATGTTTACGAAATTAGGACATATAGCCATGAAGGATTTCCAGAAGGGCACTGTTTTCTTCAGAGGCCTCCTCTGACTTCCCATTGACTGCGGTGTAGAAGAATGAGCGCAGTGGTTAAGGAAGGAATAGCAGAATCTCAAGTGGGACTTCCGAAATCTCTTCTGTCCCCCCCTTCCGTAATCCCCACCGGGGATTCTACCATTTTCACCACTTCATCCCCATATTGGAGGGTCTCTTGAATTGGGAGCCACTGCTGCAACCAGGAGTGATCGCTTTGCTCAGGTGTATTGGAGGAGGAGAGAAAATGATTGTGAATTGTTGTCCTCCAAGTCAAGTACAAAATTCTCTCCCCATTTTTAAGGTTTCCTATTGTCTTCCCCAACTCCAGTATCTCCCTAACTGTAACCTACTTCTCCTTGCATTACTCAGCCCCATAGCCAATTTAGTCTGTTCACTGATCTGAGATCTTATTATGCTGGTTCTAGGCTGGAAGGTTTTGTTAATGTAATTTTCCCCACATTCCCCCAATTCTTCTTCCATCCTTTGAAACCCGGGTGAAGGCCTTCAGATGTCACCCACTTATCTTTTTACAGTATGGGTTTCAGCCATGAATAACATACAGCTCATTCTTTGTTAATAAGTCTGTGGGGTTGAGGAGGTTTGTAAGTTGATTGTTTGGAATGTAAAGCACGTTTCTCTGCAGAAATATTGTAACTGAGTCAAGATGTATTTGAAATAGAAATAGTAGAAAACAATCTTTAGTAATTAAACAAAATAGCAACTCTAGTGATTAAACAAAACAGGCAATCAATAAGATTGAATTAGCTCACTCCCATTCATCTTGGTGCTGGTGTTTAAGGAAGAGTAGGTTTAATTAAAGGAGTATCGAGAGGTGCTGGAAATTAGAGGATATTCTGTTTGGGCCTTATGGGGCAATTTCACAGAAGACACAGGCTTTTTGTTATGTCTTTATTGCTACACAACTCCTCACTCTGCATTTCCATGATGCTGGTGTCTGGCTACTAGTGCTTTTGTATTTAGCCATGGTCTGGGTTATTTGTGGCTTAAAAAAGGTTATGGGAGAATATCAGGAAAAAAAGGCCAGAATAAAGGACCTCCAAAAATATTCCCCTTCATAAGAACAATGAAAAAAAGGCATTTTTTGGGGGGAGTTTACTTTGTAACATAATTGTCGAGTCACTGTGTTGTATAGTTGAAACTAATATATGTCATCTATACTTTAAAAAAAAATCAGAATTGGGGCACCTGGGTGGCTCAGTGGGTTAAAAAAAAAATCAGAATTAAATTTTTAGAACTCTAGACATTAACCAAAGGCTTGCTAACCCAAGGATCATTTATTCAAGAAAAGTGTCTGAATCTTAGTAAGAATAGTGAAGTCTGTGGTATTTTAACTTATCCTAATCCCACCCCTGACTTTCCAGTTATGCAGTAGTCTTAATAACAGTTCATATTCTTGGGGGCAGCTTGGCAGCCACCAGAGAGAGCAGAATGGATATGGAGCTCTTTCAAAGCCCCATTCTCATAGAATTGTCTTTATCTGGTCTGGCTAATGGTTCTCCAGAAGCGTTCACTTACAAGGCTTACTCAGAGCTCACTTGATGCTAAAAAAATCTTCTCCTCCCACAGGGACCATTGTCAAAACAATTATAGGCAAAGGTTTCAACTTGCAGATGCTCTAGGTGGTGGGTAACAGTTGGGAAAACAGTAGACTCAACCAAGAGCTTGAAAGGAATAGTTGGTGAATGTGCTGTCCATAAGAGCTTTGAAAAATTCTGACATATTTCTGGTAATCTAGAAGTCCAGGTTATAGGGAAGAGTTCTGAGCATGTCTGGGAAAGATGTGAGAAGGCTCTAAGCTCTCATGTCTGTTTGACCTTGAGATTTTATGCAAGTAGGAAGTGAAGGCTGAGCTAGAATTATAGAACTCTAGACATTGAGGATTTTTTTTTCCTTAAAGGAAATTAGGTTTTATTTATTTATTTATCAGAGAGAGAGCGAGCACACAAACAAGCAGAGCAGGGAGAGGGAGAAGCAGGCTTCCCGTAGAGCAGGGAGCCTGATGCCAGACTCAATCCTAGGACCCTGGGGTCATAACCTGGGCCAAAGGCAGATGCTCAACCGACTGAGCCACCCAGGTACCCCAAGAGCTTTTTAAAAAATATTTATTTATTTTAGAGAGAGAGAGAGAGAGAGAGAAAGAGAGCGCGCACAAGTGCCGGCGGGGGGGTGCGCAGAGAGAGGGAGAGAGAATCTCACACAGACTCTGCATTGAGAACAACGCCTGACTTGGATCTTGATCCCACGACTTGATCATGACTTGAACCAAAACCAAGAGTTAGACACTTATCTGACTGAACCACCAAGGCACCCCATGGACTGAGTTTTAAAGACATGCTCTAACAGCTACACAGAGCTGCTCACACCAAAGCCTGGGAGATTTATTAGTTCCAGTTATTTAAGGATATTTCTGTCCAATCATTAGCTAACCAATAAACTAAGTAGAGACACTAACATGACAAAGAATGTAGACTTTATAGAATTAGTTCAGAAAAGTCACTAAACAAACAGTTACTATAACAAGTGGCAACAACAATAAATTGTCTAGGTGGGGGTGGTGGATCTGATTGTCAGAGTTGTCACATTATGTTATTTTAAATGTCTAATTCTTTTTTTTTTTAGAATAAATTTATTTTTAAGATTTATTTATTTGACAGACAGAGATCACAAGTAGGCAGAGAGAGGAAGGGAAGCAGGCTCCTTGCTGAGCAGAGAGCCTGATGTGGGGCTCGATCCCAGATCCCTGGTCTCATGACCTGAGCCAAAGGCAGAGGCTTTAACCCACTGAGCCACCCAGGCGCCCCTAAATGTCTAATTCTTAACAAAAAAATATGAGACATACATGGAAACAAGAAAATATGTTCCATAAAAGGAAAAAAAGCAATCAATAGAAATTGTTCCTAAGGAATCCCAGATGTTGCACTTACAAGACAAAGACTTTATTTGTTTATTTATTTATTTATTTAAAATGTACTTATTAGAGCAAGCGAGAGAGAGAGAGCAAGCATGCAGGGGGAGGGACAGAGGGAAAGGAAGAGAATCTCAAGCAGACTCCCCAGTGAGCATGGAGCCTGACATGGGTCTTGATCTCAGTACCCTGAGATCAAAACTTGAGCTGAAGCGGAGAGTCAGAAACTCAACCGACCGAGCCACCCAAGCACCCCTCAAGACAGAGAGTTTAAATCAGCTGTTTTAAGTATTCTGAAGAACTAAAGCATACCCTATCTAAAGAATTAATGTGTGATAATGACATTTCATTAAATAGAGAATATTAATAAAGAGGTAGAAATTATGAAAAAGAAACATAAACTTTGGAATTTAAAGTACAAAAACTGAAATGAAAAAAAAATCACTTAGAGGACCTTAACAGCAGTTGAAGATGCAGAAAAAAGAATCAGGAACTTGAAGATAGATGTGTTGCTATTATTCATTCTGGGGAGCAGAATGAAAAAAAAGGATGAACAAAAGTGGACAAAGCCTCACAAACCAGTGGGACACCAATAAATGTTACCAGCATAAGCAAGATGGAAGTCCCAGAGGAGAGAACATGAAAAGGGCAGAGAAAGTACATGAAGAGATAATGGCTCCAAGCTTCACAAATTTGATGAAAAATATTCATCTACACATCTAAGAAGTTAAAAAGAACTCCACGTAGGGTAAACTCAAAGAGGTCCACTCCTAGACATATTGTAATGAAACTGTTGAAAGCTGAGGGAAAGATAGAATCTTTAAAATAGCAAAGGGGGGGGTACTCATTACATATATAGGAACCCTAATAACATTAACAACTGATTTCTTTTTAAAAGCCATGGGAGCCAGAAAATGACATATTGCCATATAGCCAGTTGAATGACATATTCAAAGTACGGAAGGAAAGAATGAAAGAAGAAAGAAAAAAGGAAGAAGAAGATACCACTGTCAACCACAAATTCAGTATCTGGCAAGGAGAAATTAAAACACTGCCAGATAAACAGGAACTAAGAGAGTTCATTATTAGCAGATCTGCCCTGTAAGAAAAATTAAATAAAAGAACATTACACAGTAATTCAAATCCACATGAAGAACTAAAGAACACCAGTAAGCACATAGTTACATGTAAATGATAATATAAATGTAGTTTTTGTTTGTTACTCCTTTCCCCCATATCTAATTTAAAAGATGAATTGCATAAGGCTATAACTATAAACGTATGTTGATGAGCACACAATGTATACAGATATAGTTTTTAATAATAACAGCATAGAGCAGTTATAAATTTATATATTACTGGTAATATATTACTGGTATATATTACTGGTAATCACCAAGGCAACCAGTAAGAAACAAGCTCAAAAATATATAATAAAATAATTGACAAGGGAGTTAAGATGGTACACTAGAAAATATTCAACACAAAAGGCTGTATCAGAGGAGTCAAGGAACCAAAAAAATCAGATGTGTAGAAAATAGCAAAATGCGAGGTGTAAATCTTATCAGTAATTACATATAAATGGGTTATACTCCAATTAAAAGGCAGAGATTTGTAGGATGAATTAACATGATCCTACCGTAAGCTGTCTGTAGGAGACTCACTTTAGATTAAAAGACACAAATAGTTTGAAAGTAAAAGGATGGAAAAAGATATACTGTGCAACAGCAATCAGAGAGGTGGCGTAGGTATACTAATGTCAGACAAGTAGACTTTGAGACTAAAAAAGTTACTAGAGACAAAGAAGACATTTTATAATTCATCATGAAGACATAAACATCTGCATGTGATAGAGTGTCTGAAAGGAGTTTTGAAGGAAAAAGAAAATTAAAAAAATAATAGTTGGGACTTCATTGCCCTGCTTTCAATAATAGGTAGATAATCCTATTAATTAATAACCCTATTAATTTCAATAATAGGTAGATGATAAGTAGGCAGATAATCAACAAGGAAACAGGAATTATAGAACACTATACACCAACCAGACTAATAGACAACACACATTCTTCTCAAGTGCACATGGAACATTCTACAGGACAGACCATAAATTGAGCCATTAAAAAAGCCTCAATAAGTTTGAAAGGAAATAATTATGAAATATGTTCTATAACTACATATTGATAAAATTAGAAAACAACAACAAAGGGAATTTTGGAAAATTCAAAATACATGAAAATTAAATCACACATTCCTAAATTAACCAATGGGTCAAAATAGAAATCACGAGTAATTCATCTATACTTTCAGATAAAGTGAAAATACAAGATGCCAAAATATAGGATATAGCTAAAAAAAGTCCTTAGAGGGAAATTATTTGTAGAGGTAAGTAGCCCAAATACAAATCTTATAAATTGATAGATAATGCAGAAGAGTTTTCGAGGCATGTGCTCATGTGATTGCAGAAAAGCAGGAATAAATAAACTTGGTCAAGCAAGCTCATTCCAAGCCTCTGCTTGTGTTACATCTGCTAATATCCTTTTGGCCAAAATTAATGACATGACAGAGTCAAGGGGAGGGGCATGACAGACTCCTCGCAGTGGGAGGGCCGTGGTACTCTCACTATTACACTTCCCTATAATGTTGCTTCTGTTTCCCTCTTTTTGAAGTAGGTATGGAATTACAAAAACCCAAGATAAAAGCAGTGAAAACTGTGTTGCTTTCATTGTTCAAGATCTGTGAATTAATACTTAGCATGAGTTCATATGTTAGAAAACCGCTTTAACTGTGTATTCTAGTCATTGTGGTGTCACGGAGGAAATACTTACCTCTTGGACATTTCCTAACCAGCAGTGTCAGTTCTGATCAGATGCCATTGTTTAAAAGGTACTGGAAAATGATTCTTTGATATGGCTTATCTTTTGAGGCTGTCCATCTTGAATTAGAGAGTCCTGCTCGGGCTCTATTAATTAGCCCCAAATTAATAATCCTTCACTAACCTGTGAAGTTGGAGGGTAGAATTGGAAAAAGCCTGAATATTGTATCGCATCCCAAACTAATTTTTGTGTTGTCCACTTGGTGGTGGAGTTGTTTTTAGGAAGCAGTGTGAACAGTAATGAATTAATTAAAAGAGAAACAGAATTTCATGAATTTCTTACTATGAGAAAAATACAGTGTACATCTTTAGTAGGTATTTTTCTAGGCAGTAGCATTACATATATTAAAGTGTAAAAGATAATATAATCCAGGGAGTATGTTCATATAATAGTGGATATTTTTTGGTTTGTTTTGTTTTCTGTTTTTTCCTAAAGAGGTGTGATACGTTCATTTCCCAATATATCAGATGAAGCTACTTGCTTCCTGGTCAGAGTTCAGTGCTCAAAAATATAGATCTTAGAAATTGTCTTAATTTGGGTTGTCCTAAACATCATCTTTTCCTTCCTTTCCTTTTTTTTTTTTTTAATTTTATTTATTTCAGAGAGACACAGACAGCAGGAGAGAGAGATAAAGAGAGAGCACATGAGTGGGGTGAGGGGCAGAGGGTGAAGCAGGCTCCCTGCTGAGCTGGGAGCCTGATGCAGGCTCGATCCTGGGACCCTAGGATCATGACCTGAACCAAAGGCAGACGCTTAACGGACTGAACTACCCCGGTGCCCTACTCAAGGGGGGATTTCTCCTCAGCAGCACTGGTATCCTTTGGACTTGGGAGCCTATTGAAAATGCAGACTTGGCCCTCACCTCAGACCTACTGAGTCAGACTGCAGTTAGGGTTTTTGCATGCACCGTGAGAGGATCCGTTCTCCACTGGTCGATGCCAGCGGTGGATGTGAGGTACAAAGGGAAGAGAAGTAGGGCTGGCATCAGGACTGGAATCATGTAACAGATATTCACCCATTTATTCTGAACCTTCAGTTGGCTTATTTGAAGCCATCCTGAAATGCTCGTGCTCGAGTGCTGGAGATGGTAAACACGAAGGTACCTCAAGTTCCTTTAGAGTCTAAAAGAAGGAAATTGGAGTTAGGTCAGTCATTCACACACTCCTCAGTCCATCATCAAAACTGGGAGACTCTGGGGACTTGTGCTCCAATCTGGCTCAGCCAGTAACGATGGTGTTGCCTTTGGCAAGACATGATCTCTTAGTTTCTAGCTTCTCTATCTGAAAACTGAGGTGGTTGGGCTGGTTTATCCTTTCCAGTTTTTCTGAAAATGCTATGGTTTTGGGTAGCGTCAGAGCTGATGTTCATCTGGTAAACCCAGGTAGCCCCGTACCTGTCTTCAGCCTGGCCTTGGCTCCGAGTGGCTGGTGCCCCCCTGCGCATTATATTTTGACGGGTCCTGTTAACAGTTGACTGAAGGGGAACTAAGTACCGGGGACTGGAGGCACTGAGTAGTATCACTGCAGGTTCCCGAATCCTTGCATGTCATGATTCAGATCCACGTCAGGATAGACCCTAGGGGTAGGAAAGCTGAGCCCAGCAGTGCAGGGAGTAGAAAGTGCACGAGCTTTGGTGTGAGTCTTGGGTTTGAATCCTAGTTTGGCCGCGTGGGTTTAAGTACGCTACCTAAACTCGCTTGGTGACAGTTTTGCTTCTTAGCTGAAAAATAGGATTAATATAATAACATGTGCCCCACAGTATACTCACGAGGAATGAATGAGATGACTGATGAATCTGGTAAATAATGTAAATGCTCAATAAATGTTAGTTTGCTTTCCGCTTATGTATCCATATACAGAATGACTTGTATGTATACTTTATCTTCTGGAAACCTCTGTAATGTGATATCTGAACAGAAGTACCACGTACCATAATAATAATAAAAGAAGATGGGGTGTCTGGGTGTCTCATTGGTTAAGTGACTGACCCTTGATTTCTGGTCAGGTCATGATCTCTGGGTCATGAGGTCGAGCGGCACATTGGGCTGTGCACTGGGCGGGGCACCTCCTTGAGATTTTCTCTCCCTCTGCTGCTTCTCCCGACCCTCCGTATGCTCATGTGCTCGCTCTTTTTCTCCCCCCCATCTCAAAAATAAACAAATACATCTTTAAAAAAGTAAAACAACATAGCTAACTTTGAGGGCAAGTCTATTAATTCCAATCGGGGAGAGGGAGTTTATAACCACCTAAGGCTCTTGCTGAAAATCAAAGATGACTTTCTTCTTCAGGCCAGTGTTCTTTAAACTTTTTTGCTTGCATGTCCTCTCCAAAATTTTTGAAACAAACCAAACCAGCCATGTTCTCCACATACATTTTAAAGTTTATATCTAGGGGCGCCTGGGTGGCTCAGTGGGTTAAATCCTCTGCCTTCAGCTCAGGTCATGATCCCAGAGTCCTGGGTTCGAGCCCTGCATTGGACTCTCTGCTGGGCGGGGTTGGGGGGGCTGTTTCTCTCTCTCTCTGCCTGCCTCTCTGCCTACTTGTGATATGTCTGTCAAATAAATAAAATCTTTAAAAAAAAACTATTGTTTGTCTTTCTAATATCTCAAATATTTATTTTAAAAAAGATTTTATTTATTTGACAGAGATCATAAGTCACCCAGGCGCCCCAATATTTCAAATATTTAAAGTTTGTAAGAAACATGCTGGGAACTCCCAACCTGCAAGGAAGACCATTCTGTATTTTTTCCATTCTTGTCAGTGAGACACAGCTTGGTGAGGCCTTATGTTCCCTAGTGTCCCATTCTGTCCCTGGGTGCTTATTTAGTTTCATTTCAAGAAGAGAAGGGAGAAATTACCTATTCCTTCTGACAGCTGAACATTGCATCTCTGAATGAGACGGAGATTAGCACACTTTTTCTTAAAGGGCCCATAGTAAATCTTTCAGGCTTTGAGGATCACACAGTCCGTGTCACAACTATGCAGCCCTCCCTTGTAGTGCAAAACCCGAATGGACAGGGCTGTGTGTCCGGGAAGTTATTTCCCCTATCAACAGTCACTCCCTTCACCCCTGCGCTTCACCTAGTAGGTGAGGCATTCACCACCTGTCTCTATAGATTCGCCCAGGCTGGACTTCAGGAAGTCTACTTTGACCTTGTTCTGGTGATTGTGTAAGAATATTAAATTCCTTTCTACCTAAAAGGCATTGAGGGGCTTTCTTTAAAAAAAAAAAATCATTTATTTATTTATAAAGTAATCTCTATACCCCATGTAGGGCTCAAACTCAAAATCCCAAGATCAAGAATCTCAAGCTCCAATGACTGAGCCAAGCAGGTGGCCCTAGGGGCTTCTGTTTCTTGTGCTGAACCCTGACTGGTTTAGTCAGAGTTAAAGGAGAAAGAAGAAGAATGTAGCATTTTCAACTTTTAAAGAGGAGCTGCTTTTTTTGTTAATGTGTGATAAATGGGTATGAAATCGCTATGATATTTAGAGTCACTTGCATACATTTAAATATCAATATTTACAGCATGCCGAAGAGTATATACTTTGAAAATATAATTATGGTGATAAAATTAGATATTTCATTTAAAGCTGCGCGAGATAATGTTTATAAAGTTGCTAAACGTGAGGTGTAAGCAAAGGGGTCTGAAGTTTTGTGTTTGGGCATCATTATCTCCATCTCTAGAACGTTCTTTGAAAGTAAGGGTTTGACTATGCTTTTTTACTTCAATCTTTAAAAAAGTTTGCCAGCCTTTACAAATCATTTTGTTTGATTCCTTAGATGACAAAAGCAACATGTGTTTATTATTTAAAACTTTGAACAAAACAGATGTGATGGTCCTACTTTTAGCCACACTTTCTAGAGGTTAATCATTTTATCCTTTGAGATCTTTCTCTGGCTGGGAGCTGTAAGAGAAATGTACTCCCTACATTAGATGATCTCTTGAGGTGCTTCCTAGCATCTAAGATTTAAATACAAATTCAGTGATTTTCATTGGGCTCTCTTTGAATTCCTAACACAGTGCCCTACCTCTGATGCTTAGTGAATCTTTGTTGATACTGACCTCTAATTTAAATGATTCAAAGCCTGACGAGGCGTTGAAAGCAGATCATCTAAGATGTGAGTCTGGAGTGCACATCTCTATGTGCAGCAAAGATCATTTGCAGAACCAGTGTTGTTTTTTAAATTGAAGATTTTTATTCACTTCTTAAACAAGTGGATCCCTATTATACAAAAATAACAACTGCCTTTTTTCTCAAGTTTGATGTTCTGGATCTGAACAAGATGAAGCAATTCCTCATGCTATATCATTTCAGTAAAGATCAGTACTAATAATACCTGATATTTATAATTGCCTTGTATTTTTTAAATTGCTTTGTATTTTACAAAGTAGTTTGAGATGTATTTTTAAAAAAAGATTTATTTATTTATTTGACAGAGAGAGAGAGAGATAGATCACAAAGGCAGGCAGAGAGAGGGGGGGAAGCAGGCTTCCCACTGAGCAGAGAGCCGGATGTGGGGCTTGATCCCAGGACCTGGAGATCATGACCTGAGCCAAAGGCAGAGGTCTAACCCACTGAGCCACCCAGGCGCCCCAACTTTGAGATGTATTTTATTGGACCTGAGTGAGGCAGACTTAGGAAGGGTTATACCCATCTCAGAGATGAGTAGATGGAGACTAAGAGGAGTTCATCAACTTACTCAAGGTTACACAGTTAGTGGTGGGACTTGAACTAAAACATTTTGACTTTAGTGTTCTTTTCCCTATACAAAACATTGGCCAGCAGTTGCCTTTATCAAACAAAAATTTGAGTTAAGATGACTTTGGGGGTTAGTTATGGGATGGATGGGATATACTTCTGTAGTTTTCACTTACTGTTGCACAACTTCCTCATCTTGGAAGCTAAGTGACAGGTCAGCACTAGTGATAGAACTCAGTCGGTTGTGGCTTGAGGGGGTGCTCTTCTTCAATGCAAGGTTTGAGAGTCGATGTTAAATTTAGTTTATAACTTTACAAATTGATTCAATAAATGAGTGTGAGCTTGAGTATATTTATCTTGCAATATATAATACATACATATATAAAATAAGACATTATATATGTATTACCTATTTGAAGAACTGGAATCTTGTCTTTTCCCCTTACTTTCAGTATACTGTAGATTTAAAAGAATAAAGAACCTTCCAAAAATGTGATTGATTTAAATCTGATTCAGGAGGGAGAGTGTGGGGGGGAAATGAGGCTGGATCAAACCGGTCTCTGAGAAGATAGTCAGCGGCTGGTGAAGCTCCAGAAGGAGCCCTTCTGACCCTCTTCCTCCGACCTACTCCTGACAGCGCAGACATCACATAGATTGGACTCCCTTGTGCCGGCACTCAGGTTTTGGGTTAGTCTGTCTAAACATCTGGCTGACCCCCCAAATTATGAAGTTTACGTTGGTCTCAATTTACTTATTAAAAAAATTAACCTTTTTAATTCAAGCTACCCATTTATGAGCTGACTTGGGTAATACCTTTTCCTGGCTGGCCAGGTTCCCCTCCCTGCTGTTGCACTGTCACCCACGCATGCATGTCCTCAGGTCTCTTTTGAGCAGGTGCTGCCCCATCGACCCATGCCTGGGAGGCCCCAGACAGGTCAGGAACATCGTGTGGTCTGTCGACCCAGTGATCACTTTCACTCTCTGGCCTCTAGGCAAGACATTAGTTTATTAAAACCCATTATATTGTGGCACATTTAATTTCTTAAATAGTGTCAGGCAGCAGTGACTCTGCCACTCCCTAGCCTAGAAACACTGAGCAAGTTACCTAACCTTCGGGTTTCAGTTTTCTCACTTGCAGAATGGGGTAATTATGGTCTTACCTTAGAGTATGGTTGTGGGGATTTAAAGATGCTGTAGGAAAACTGCTAGGATATGGCCTGCTGAATACTTAGTATTATTAACTCTCCTTGGCTATATGCCCTAAACTTAGGGGGTAGGGTTTTTTTTGTGGGGGAGGGAGTGCAGGACCAGTAATAATTATAATTTTAGGAACAATATGTTGGAATAGGGACCAAAGAAAGATTTCCATAAACTCATAAGCAGTAACTTCATAAGAGGAACTTAATGGGGAGAGATTCAATGTTCACAAAGGAAATTAGTGGTCATTTTAGGAAATAGTGTCCTGGGTATGAGTGGTGGTAAAGTGGGTCAGGTTAGAATTGGAGATCTAGACACTCCTTCGCTAGTCATCTCACCAGAAGGATGCTTCAGTGTTGAACATCTGCAGGGTGATGGCTGGAGCAGCTCATGTTAAGGGAGGATCAGTACTTGCATCATACCCAGGGAGACAGAGGGAGGAAAAATGTGTAAATTGCACGTGAAATGACAAAATTCAAGTGTTTCATTGCATGTCTATCCCTTTTATCTCCTCAGTGTTCAGTTCCTTCAGGGTTTATTTTTATATAGTTGAAATGGGTGTGCTAATGATTTTTTAGACAAGAAAAATCTCTTGTTTGGAGGTCTCAAATACTGTTGGTTTGGCAAACTTTTTATAGCAATGGACTATTGAATTCTTAACAGAGCAGTTGAAGTCATATAGTGTGACATGATTTTTATTGTTGAAAAACAGAGGATTCTCCCTATACATATACATCATTTGGGTGATATTCTTTTTCCTATCATTGTTTAAATGTGTGTTTAGACTTACCCTCATCTTCCTTCCCTGTTTTCAACTTCCTAAATATTGCAGAGAAAGAATAAAATGGAATTGATGTGAATAAGACTTCCTTGATAATGGGGCATCTATTAGAGACACAGGATGCCCAGTTGACTCAAGAAAATACGCCAAAGTGTGTATTTCTGTCTATGTATGGAGACAGGCTGAGGGTGGTTACGTAAATGGAAAGGTGTGGTCAACCTAGAAGAATTAAACTTTAGTTGTCTGTCTATTTTAAATGACATTGTTGATTGTAGAACCTTAATTAAGTAGACTGTAGTAGCCAGGCTGGGCTAAGCTGTTCTGTGCAACAGATAAACCTGAAAATCTTAGGGGCTTAATACAGCAAAGGTTTATTCCTCTTTTATATCACAGGCTGATGTAGGTTGGGTAGCTCCCCTGCTTGGCTCTCCTCCTTGTGGTGATCAGGGGTCCACGTTGTTTTTTCTCTCACAACTGTGATGTCTTGGAGTACTTGGTTACCACTGCATGGATGGGACAGAGAATGTGGATAAGGTACATCCTTTTTGGATTAGAAGTGACACATAACTTTAGCTCATATTTCATTGTTAAGAATTAGTGACGACATGGAACATTAACCAGAATAGATCACATATTAGGCCACAAAGTAAGCCTTAACAAATTCAGAAAGATTGAAGTTGTACCATGCATCTTTTCCAACCACAATGCTATGAAAATAGAAATCAACCATGAGAAAAAAATCTGCAAAGAACCCCAAATCAGTAGAAGGAAGGAAATAATAAGATTAGAGCAGAAATTAATGAAATGGAAACTAAAGCAAACTAACAAAAAAACAAAAAACAAAACAAAACAAAAAACCCCAAACCCCAAACCCCAAAACAAACAAAGAAAGAAAACCCAATAGAACAAATCAGTGAAACCAGGAGCTGGTTCTTTGAAAAAATCAACAAAATTGGGTGCCTGGGTGGCTCAGTGGGTAAAGGCTCTGCCTTCGGCTCAGGTCATGGTCCTGGGGTCCTGGGATCGAGTCCCGCATCGGGCTCTCCGCTCAGGAGGGAGCCTGCTTCTCTGTCTCTCTCTGCCTGCCTCTCTGCCTATTTGTGATCTCTGTCAGTCAAATAAATAAATAAAATCTTAAAAAACAAAAATCAACAAAAATTGATAAACATTTAGCCAGACTCATTACAAAATAGAGAGAGAGAGAGAGAAGAGAGAGAGCTCAAACATAATCAGAAATGAAAAGAAATATCAACTGTCACCATAGAAATATAAAGGATTATAAGAGAATATTATGAGAAATTATATACTAACACACTGGACAACTTAGAAGAAATGGATAAATTTCTAGAAACATAAAATCTCCCAAAGCTGAAGCAGGAAGAGATGAAAAATTTGAAAGATGATTACCAGCAATGAAATTGAATTTGTAATAAAAAAATTTCCAACAAATAAAGATAGCTTCACAGGTGAATTCTACCAAATTTTTTTTAAGACTATTTATTTGACACAGAGAGAACACAGGCAGAAGGAGCACAGGCAGAGGCAGAGGGAGAGGCAGGCTCACCACTGAGTAGAGAGCCTGATGTGGGACTCGATCCCAGGACCCTGGGATCATGACCTGACGGCAGCTACTTAACCAACTGAGCCACTCAGGCATCCCGAATTCTACCAAACATTTAAAGAAGAGTTAATAACTGTTCTTCTCCATCTATTTCAAAAAATAGAAGGAAAACTTCCAAATTCATTCTGTGAAATTAGCATCACCCTGATACCAAAATCAGATAAAGACAGTACAAAAAAAGAGAGCCATAGGCCAATATCTCTGATGAACACAGATGCAAAAATCCTGAACAAAATGTTAGCAAGCTGAATCCAACAATACATTAAAAAAATCATTCACCATGATAAAGTGAGGTTTAATCTTGGGATGCAAGTATGGCTCAATAATTGCAAATCAGTGTGATACATCACATCAATAAGAGAAAACAAAAATCATATGATCATCTCAATAGATGCAGAAAAAGCATTTGACAAAATATGATATCGATTCATAATAAAAACCCCCAATAAAGTAGAAGTAACATACCTCAACATAACAAAGGCCAAATATGAGAAAAGAAAGTCACAACTAACATCATACTCAATTGTGAAAAACTGAGAGGTTTTCTTTTAAGGTAAGGAAAAAGACAAGGATGTCCACTCTCACCACTTTTGTTGAACATTGTACTGGAAGTGTTAGTCACAGCAAAAAGACATGAAAAAGAAAAAAAAGGCATCCACATTGGTAAGGAACAAGTAAAACTTCCACTATTTGCAGATGACATGATACGATATGTAGAAAACCCTGAAGGCTCCACCAAAAAACTGCTAGAACTGATAACTCCATAAAATTTCAGGATACAAAATCAATACCCAGAAATCTGTTGCATTTCTATACTCTAATAATGAAGTAGTGGGAAGAGAAATTAAGAAAACAATCCCATGTACAATTGCACCAAAAATGATAAAATACCTAGGCATAAACTTAACCAAGGTGGTGAAGACCTGTACTTTGAAAACTATAAAATGTTAATGAAAGAAATGGAAGGTCATACAAATGGAAAGATCCCCATGCTCATGGATTGGAAGAACTAATATTGTTAAAGTGTCCGTACTACCAAAGTCATCTACAGATTGAATGCAATCCCTATCAGAATACCAGCAGTATTTTTCACAGAATTAGGACAGATAATTTTAAAATTTATATGGAACCACAAAAGACCCTGAATAGCTAAAGCAATTTTGACAAGAACAAAGCTGGAAATATCACAGTCCCAGATTTTTTTTTTCCCACAGTCCCAGATTTTAAGATATACTACAAAGCTGGGGGCGCCTGGGTGGCTCAGTGGGTTAAGCCGCTGCCTTCGGCTCAGGTCATCATCTCAGGGTCCTGGGATCGAGTCCCGCATCGGGCTCTCTGCTCAGCAGGGAGCCTGCTTCCTCCTTTCTCTCTGCCTGCCTCTCTGCCTACTGTGATCTCTCTATGTCAAATAAATAAATAAAATCTTTAAAAAAAAAAAAAAAAGATATACTACAAAGCTGTAGTAATCAAAACAGAATAGTACTGGCATGAAAATAGATATATAGATCAGTGGAACAGAACAGAGAGTCCAGAAATAAACCCATAATTTTATGACCTATTACTTTTCGATAAAGGAGGCAAGAATATGCAATGGGAAAAGACAGTCACTTCAACAAATGGTGCTGGGAATACTGGACAGCTACATTCAAAAGAATAAAACTGAACCACTTTCTCACACCATACACAAAAATAAACTCAAAATGGATTAAACACTTAAATGTGAGACCTGAAACCATAATAATCCTAGAAGAAAGCTTAGGGAGTAATTTCTCTGTTGTCTGTGGCAGCATTTTTCTAGATATGTCTCCAGAGGCAAAGGAAACAAAAGCAAAAATAAACTGAGACTACATCACAATAAAAAGCTCTGCATAGCAAAAAGAAACCATCAACAGAACTAAAAGACAACTTATTGAATGGGAGAAGATATTTGCAAATGACATATCTGATAAAGGGTTAGTGTCCAAAATTTTTATAAAGAACTTACACAACATAAAAAAACCCAAATAATCCAATTAAAAATGGGCCAGATGAACAGACATTTCTCCAAAGAAGACATCCAGATGGGCAACAGACATATGACAAGAGGCTTGACATGACTCATCATCAGGGAAATGCAAACCAAAACCACTATGAGATCACCTCATACCTGTCGGGATTGCTAAAATGAAAAACACAAGAAACAAGAAGTGTTGGTGAGGATAGAGAGGAAAAGGAACCCTGGCACGCTGTTGGTGGGAATACAAGTTGCTGGAGTATGGAAAACATAATGGAGGTTCCTCAAAAAATTAAAAATAGAGCTACTATTACTACAGAGTGTTGCTACTACTGGATATTTACCTAAAGAATACAAAAACATTAATTTGAAAAGATATATGCACCCCTGTATTTATTGCAGCATTATTTACAATAAACAAATTAAGGAAGCAACCCCTGTGTTCATCAGTAGATGAGTGGATAAAGGTGTGGTATATGTACACACCACACATATGTAGTGGAATATTACTCAGTCATCACAAAGAATGAAGTCTTGCCATTTGCAGTAACATGAATGCGAGTAAAGAGTATAATGTCAAGTGAAGTAAGTCTGAGAAAGACAAATAACGTATGCTCTTACTTATTTGTGGAATTTAAGAATCAAAACAAATGAACAAAGGAGCAAAGAGACAGGAATCAAGGAACAGACTCTTTTTTTTTTTTTTTAAGATATTTATTTATTTATTTATTTGACAGACAGAGATCACAAGTAGGCAGAGAGGCAGGCAGAGAGAGAGGAGGAAGCAGGCTACCAGCTGAGCAGAGAGCCTGATGCGGGGCTCGATCCTGAGATCATGACCTGAGCCGAAGGCAGCGGCGGCTCAACCCACTGAGCCACCCAGGCGCCCCCCCAAGGAACAGACTCTTAACCATAGAGAACAAACAGGGTTGCCAGAGGGAAGGTGGTGGGGGGTTGGGTGAAAGGGGTGACAAGAATTCAGAGTAAAATCATGTTGAGTTCTGAGAGAATGTACAGAATTGTTGAATCACTGTATTGTACCCTTGAAACTAACGTAGTACCACCTGTTAACTGTTAAGTGGAATTAAACAGAAGAGGAGCGACTTAACACAGTTCGGGGACTAGAACACAATTGTTTTCTTTTTTAAAAGATTTTATTGGGGCGCCTGGGTGGCTCAGTGGGTTAAGCCGCTGCCTTCGGCTCAGGTCATGATCTCAGGGTCCTGGGATCGAGTCCCGCATCGGGTTCTCTGCTCCGCGGGGAGCCTACTTCCTCCTCTCTCTCTCTCTGCCTGCCTCTCTGCCTACTTGTGATCTCTGTGTATCAAATGAATAAATAAAATCTTTAAAAAAAGATTTTATTTATTTATTTGAGGGACAGAGAGAGAGCATGGGCAGGGGGAAGGGCAGAGGGAGAAGAAGAGGGAGAAGCAGACTCCTTGCTGAGGAGGGGGCCCAGTGCAGGGCTCGATCCCAGAACCCTGAGACCGTGTCTGAGCCAAAGTGAGATGCTCCACTAACTGAGCCACCCAGGGGCCCGGGGACTAGAAGATAATTTCAAGTAAAGCAGTGGCAGCTACAAATTTTCCCATTAAAAAAAAAAAAAAAGATTAGTGACATGGTCCCTCTGGGATTCATGGGGGCTGGGAAATAGAAGCGAGCACGTGGATATTTGATGGAGCATCAGCAGTTTTTGCTACATACACACTGCCTCCATTATGTTGTTCTGTGTCCTTTATCTTTTCTTGATAAATATATCATGGAATTAGCATCAGGAAAAGGTTTTCTCGTTCTAAAGAGTTGGTATACTTCCCCCGCCTCCCCCCGCCCTTTTGTTGCTGGGAACTTTAAATGCAATGCTGAATTTACCTGAGCTGCGGTTTTTGTGGCATCATGTATTCTCTCCTATGCTAGGTTTCTGAAATCACTTTATGCCTCTATTTTTAACTGACCTATTGTATTTCTTTTTATTTTAAGTTGCCACCCTCCTTCCTAGTTACAGCTGTTATATTGATGAGGATATTTTTGCTACAACAGAAAAGCCAACTAATAGTTCAAGCAATAAAGTCCTTGTCGTCTGACAGGACAGGCCTGGCAGTTCAAGGCTTGATTAAATTGGATGGTACAACAGTATCACAGAGAACCATATATACCCTATTTTACTCTTCGGCAAACCTCGTGTTTGGCCGTGTCCCCTCCTTGCCATGAAGAGCTTAGTAGTTCTAGATGTCACATGCTGTGGTAGACCTTGGTCAGGCCTGGGTACTGGGATGCAGGAGACAGATGATGCTCAGAGATTGACTATGATGTCATTGTAATGTAGTGCCATTAGGCAGGCATCGTGCCTAGTTATTGCATAATGCCATGTTATATAACCTGTGCAAAGTGTTGCACACGATGCTGGTGGCAGCGTAAGAAATTGTGTCCAGAGTTGAATGTTAGATCCGGGCAAATGGCTTGTTGGAAAAAGTTTTTGCAGTCATGTAAAGAAATTATGTCATTGTATCAGGAGACATGTTTGGCGGGGGGTGGTGGTCACAGAAACGGTGAGAAACAGCTGGATTGGGGATATAGTTAGAAGGACTTGCTGATGGATTGGGTAGGAGGAGTGAGAAACACAGAGATATTGAGAATGGATCCAAGTTTTTGGGCTGAGCGACGGCGGGAATGGAGCTGCCATGCATTGAGATGGGGAATCCTGGAAGAGTTTGCTGGTGTTTCATAGACTAAAATGTTAGGTTGTTAGCAACAACCGGTGGTAGGACACTGAGGAGTCCGGACTGCAGCAGAGACGAGAGCTGGAATCGGAGCAGGGCCCAGGTCCGAGGCCCCAAACAGGGAGAGAAGATACCTGGCAGGAGCAAGGACTCCTGTGTGCTGGAGCCCCTTCCTCACGTTCTAGGCCATGTTCATCTCCAGGTGTTGTTGGATACAAGTGTTGAATTTACGAAACTCTGTTATCCATTATTCCACTCAGCTCTCAAGAAACAAATGATACTGAATCTAAAAAAAATAGTAGTTGACCAAGATGCCCTTCAACGGACGAATGGATAAGGAAGATGTGGTCCATAGACACTATGGAGTATGATGTCTCCATCAGAAGGGACGAACACCCAACTTTTGTAGCAACATGGACGGGACTGGAAGAGATGATGCTGAGTGAGATAAGTCAAGCAGAGAGAGTCGTATGGTTTCACTTGTTTGTGGAGCATAACAAATAGCATGGAGGACATGGGGAGTTAGAGAGGAGAAGGGAGTTGGGGGAAATTGGAAGGGGAGGTGAACCATGAGAGACTATGGACTCTGAAAAACAACCTGAGGGTTGTGAAGGGGCGGGGGGTGGGAGGTTGGGGGAGCCTGGTAGTGGGTATTCTGGAGGGCACGTATGGCATGGAGCACTGGGTGTGGTCCATAAACAATGAATTCTGTTATGCTAAAATTAATAAAAAAAGTAAAAAAAATAGTTGTTGAATGATGACTGAATGACTCATTTGCTTCTTTTGCTCATTTTTCTTTTTTTAAACATTAATTATTTTTATTAACATATAATATATTATTTGCTCCAGAGGTACAGGTCTGTGAATCATCAGGCTTGCACACTTCACCCTTTGCTCATTTTTCTATGGAGTTGTTTTCCTTTTTTATTGGTAGGAGCTGTTTATATATTATGAATATGAATATTAACTCCATTTCTAGTCTATGTATTACAAATATTCTCCTTAGTCTGTTACTTATCTGTAACCTATTTATTTGCCACATTTTAGGATTCATTTCTTTCTTCCTTTTTTTTAAAAGATTTTATTTATGTATTTGGCAGAGAAAGAGAGATCACAAGTAGGCAGAGCAGTGGGCAGAGAGAGAGGAAGAAGCAGGTCCTTGCCAAGCAGAGAGCCCAATGCGGGGCTCACTCCCAAGACCCGGGGATCATGACCTGAGCCGAAGGCAGCCACCCAACCCACTGAGCCACCCAGATGCCCCTGGGATTCATTTCTTGTTCACATTAGAAAACCCCAGAGCAGTAGTTGAAAATATCACCCCAGATACTGTTGTTAAAATTTGTACTGGCCGTTTGAGAAAAGTCGTGATGATTTAGGTATACAGAGGAACTATGATGTGGGTAATATAAGGTCTCATTAAGTTAATCTAAATATGAAAAATAACCTCAAGGGAATTAGTTGCTTTGTTCACATCGAGGTACTTCAAATTACAATTCCCCTTTAGGCAAACTTATAATTGAAACAGAAGGAGCTGGGGGTGATCGTGTGTATTAGATTGACATGAGGGGAAATGAATTTTTACTTCATCTGCAACAAATGAATCCTAATCAGTTAAGTGGCTCTGAGCTAAAGGAACTGTACTGACGTCTTTCTCTCGTTTTGTTTCCACTTTTTGAAGTGCCCTTTGCAGTCCTGTGAAATTCTCCCCATCCTGCTGTCTGAGTCACTTGTCATTTCCCTTGAGGCCTCTAACCTTTCTCTGTCCCCCTGGAGCATTTGACCCGATACTCTGTGTCAGACACCTTCCTTGCTGTCAGAGCCCCACATTTGTTGAGGTGTCCTCAGGGATGTGATCGCGCTCCCAAGGTCGCATGAGACCTGGTGGAGGCCGGAGTGTCCTCAGACTGGAGCACGTGTCATTTTCGCGTGGGGCGGGGATCGGGGGCTGAGGCCCGTTCCCGGAGTGTTTGATTCAGCGGGTCTGGGGTGGGGCACTCCTAACAAGCTTCGGAGAATGCTGGGGGTGTGAGGACCACACTTAGAGAATCACTGCTCCAAGCCAGTCATGACGGTCCGAAGTCCCTTTCATCCTCCATGATTGATTTAGGTATATTATCCTTGATTTTCCCGATGATTCATGCAGACTGTCACACCTGGAAAACGACTACTCAGATGGTAGCTCTCAACACATATTGTGTAAAATATGATGTCAATTTTATAGGCTTTCTGTTCTTTTGATATAAAGATTGTGCCCCTAACGCAGACCCTAGTATGTAAATATACAAGATGCAGAACCATGTGTTTGCCGCTGGGCAATTCGGGCTCCCTGGGTTTGCGGATGGGTCTGGTACGTGGGCTTGGATATCAGAGTAGCTTGTGTTTGAATTATGTTTTTCCTGCGTTGTGCTGCTTGAACTTGGACAAGTGATTTAATTTCTTGGTCTTCGATTTTTCTCATCTGTAAAATGGGGATAATCATTCTCATCTTATGGAATTGTGAATATTAATAATAATGTTTTCCTTGTGCCTGTCGTATAGTAGGCCCTCAAGAAAAGGTGGTAAGTATTGCTATTGTTATATGGGCATTTTCCAGGGTTTCTAGGTTAATAGCAACTTGGTTCTTCGGTTTTCAGGCTACCACTAGGCTCCTAGTAGTGTGACGTTCTTAGTTAAGGTTATAGGCTTACTGAGTTACTCTGGCTTGTCCGTTTGTCATTCCCACGGCACCTAGCTATACGGTCTGCCAACTCTGTAACTGGGAATGGAGTGGAAGCAGCTTTGTCCCTCACTTTCTGGGCCTCGGTGTCTCAGTGAATATTGCAACTTCTAAATGGTAAAAATACAACTAAGTGCCAGATAATCCCTGTTCCTTTTTAGCTGATGAAAAGGAGAATATTCTCTAAATTACTTATTGAAGCCTAACCCTTCAATATTACTCCTAATTGCCTGTAAAATTTATTCAAGAATACAGGGAGGTGTTGTCAAAGGGTAGCCTTTGTACATTTTTCTTTTTCTTTCTCAGTGCAAACTCAGGACTGCTGAGAATAAGCCAGAAGCCAAAGGTCATAGAACTTATTATTATTCCTCAAGCCACTTGGACTTTAACTAAATATTAAGAAAATTGAAAATTCATGGGGCCCCTGGGTGGCTCAGTGGGTTAAGCCTCTGCCTTCGGCTCGGTCATGATCTCAGTGTCCTGAGATTGAGCCCAGAGTCGGGCTCTCTGCCTGCCTCTCTGCCTGTTTGTGATCTCTGTCAAATAAAAAAAAAAAAAAAAAAAAAAAGAAAATTCAAAATTCAAAATAAGCCATGACAAAGTCCCCATTTTTCCTAATATACTTCTACCTTTGGTACATTTAGTCAATAATGCTTGATGATATTCATGTGACTACCTCATACATTATTACTAGCTATTCATTTAAAATCTAATTTATTTGGAGGCCAAGGGTTTACTCTATTTTTGTGTAAACTCTGACTCCACCAGCCATTAGAACTTTTCAAATGCAGATTTTTACTGCTCTTGTGACTACTTCAAAGTTGACTTCCAAATCTGCGAGTGGTACTGTGGAAACCTTTCAGAGTGTGCATGGGTCACATAATTATAAATTACACCGCTAGCTCATTTCGATGCTCTTAATATTCTTTAACAAAACTTGAAAGGCCAGGGAAAATGCTTCACAGGGGAAAAGCAATACAGTAATTTTATTTTCTCTTTATTGGATCATTGCAATTTATTTTTTATCTTTTAAAGTGTCAGTTGCTCAAACTGCCAACGCACCCCCCCACCAAATCAGTCTTGAAATGATACAGAGTTCCAAAACTGGTCTTTTCCCAGGTTTTCTAAGGATAATGAGATTGCAAGTATAGTGTCTAGTCAATTTTCACGTCATTGGAAACCATACATGCTAAACCGGTTTGGATTTTCTGTGATGATCACTCAAACTTATTTACTAATTATTTTTCTAAATAGCAAAATAAATCTCCACTCAGTCTTCCCCCTCCAGTAGTCCCATAAGAGATCATTTTGCTATTAGCCTGGAATGTTCCCAAAGCAGAACACTGTGCCGGCCGTCTGCAGTGTGGCCTCAAGGGGGACCTCAGATGTTGGTTCACACGTGACTTTCGTGATCTTGATCCCACATCTGAAGTCGGGGGGTCTTGTAGAGGTGCGGCTGGGAAGGAGTGTTCTGTCTCTGTCAGCCCGGCAGCCACTGGGGAAGTGCCATCTAAAAGCCGTGAGTGGACTCCTGGGCATTTCCTTTAATCTGGGTCTTTCTTAGGGCCTTGAGATGTGGTGGGAGAAACCAATTTAAGGCGAGCAAGTGCTAATCATGCAGCAGCCAGCTGTAGGAGCTGCTCTCGTCTGGGGATTTAAAAACACTTTGCAAAACGTAAGTTATTAATCCTCGCGTGGCCCTCTGGAGTCATAAACATCCATCACCACCCATGTCAGCCACTAGGAAATCAGGCGCGCGGGCCTGCCCCCAGGGTCCCCGGGGTCCTGGAATACGAACTGTGATCTGGTCAGGAGGCTGGCGTTGATCTGGCGAGAAGGTGCAGTGGGCCCGTGGGGAGATGGGGCTGCCTTTGGGACCATGGAAGGGCTGGCATCATCTGGACCTCCTCACCCGCATGAGGCTGGGAGCTACCTGAGGAGGTGCTAAGAGCAGAAGACCGGGCTGTTACGTCTGGCTTTAGTCCTTTCCTTTCACTGATCATTTCTCTCCTTCCAGGCCCGTCACTCTTTTTTCTCTCTCTCTCTCTTTCGTTCAATATAGTGGGGGACGTGGCGGGGGAAAGAGGGGAGCAAGAAAGAGAGTCCCGTGCAGGGTCCACGCCCAGCGCAGAGCCCGATGCAGGGCTGCCTCTCAGGACCCTGAGACCAGGACCTGAATGGAAATCAAGAGTCAGGCGCTTAACCCATTGAGCCACCCAGGCTCCCCAGTCCCTCTTTGTTACATTCACTCTCTTAATTAGATTTCTCATATGTAAAATCATAGATTCACAGCATTTTAGAACACAAAGAAACATCAGAAATAACCACTTTTATTTTTTAAAAATTTTATTTATTTGACAGAGAGAGAGAGAGATCACAAGCAGGCAGAGAGGCAGGCAGAGAGAGAGAGGGGGAAGCAGGCTCCCTGCTGAGCAGAGAGCCCGATGTGGGGCTCGATCCCAGGACCCTGAGATCATGACCTGAGCCGAAGGCAGAGGCTTAACCCATTGAGCCACCCAGGCGCCCCAGAAATAACCACTTTTAATCTGTCCATAAAATTTTGAAAATCAGGACGGGGCTATGAAGTTATTGACAGTGAAGCCGTAGGCACTGAGGGAAGAACACTGTTCCTGTTGCTTGATCTTTCTCCCTGAGAACTTTTGGCCCATGGCCGTTGCTTCATGATTGTTCTTTGAATGCGTGTGTGAATGAATAAGACCACACTGGGGTAAGGGCTGGGAGGAAAGCAGGTGTGGCCGTCGTAACTGTGCAGATGCTACTCAGGAGGCTCAGAGATTTACGGGGTCACCTTTGCTGGCTGCTGTTGGTTGGGAACCTTTACTCTATTTAATACCCTAATTTATAGAACAAAAGAGATCACAGAGACTTTAAGTGACATACTTAAACTTCCAGATTCTTAGAAACATAGTCATATAATAAAATATAAGAAATCCCTGGATTCTTTCCTTCTTGTGCAAAGCCTGAAATCGATTGGAGTAATGTCTTGATAAGTGAGTTGACGTCCTGGTCTGTCACTTCTTCTCTGCGACTGGCCAAGGCCAACTTAATTCTAATGACCAGTTGGTTCTTCATCTGTAAAATGCAAATAATGACACTAACCTTACAAGGTCATTGTGAGGATAGTGAGACAATGAATGTGAGAAAATTGAGTAGAAGGTGGAGCATTATATATTAGGAAGTAGGTATTTTATCATTGTCTTTGAACATAAAGTTCTTACCGGAGGTTTTTTTCTGAATGACTGAATTACGTATAGCAGGTTATTCAGAGTGACTCATCAGACTTCCAGACACATCTGGTTGTTGTTAAGCAGAAGGGAGGATTATCTAGAAAGGAAATGTCGTAAATACGTCTGCCAATGTCAACCATTCCAAATAGAGAACAATTAGATACTGTGTCACTGACAGCGTCGAAATGAAAATGTTAGAAAATAGGTTGCAGGAAGTTTATTGGAGGTGTCTTGTGTGTTAGAGAGACGGGAGTGGGCAAGGAAAGGGCGAGAGAGAGTGTGTGTGTGTGTTGTGAACCAGATGTTGTGATACAGAGTTAGGCAGAAACATTGAAGACCACATTTGGGCCTCAAAGCTTTTAAAAAAGGCTTTGTCTTTCCCTAGATTTGTAAACCTGCATCCACCCGTCTGCTCACCAGCAGCCCTGCTGCATGATCCAGTGTCTCAAGCAGTCACTTGGTTGTCTACTCAATATGTATTTCTTTTTTTCTTTTTTTTTTAAAGATTTTATTTATTCATTTGACAGACAGAGATCACAAGTAGGCAGAGAGGCAGGCAGAGAGAGAGAGAGAGGAAGAAGCAGGCTCCCCGCTGAGCAGGGAGCCCAATGCGGGACTCGATCCCAGGACCCTGAGATCATGACCCGAGCCGAAGGCAGCGGCTCAACCCACTGAGCCACCCAGGCGCCCCTACTCAATATGTATTTCTACCACTTTCTCCCTTCTAGGAAAGTGCACTCCTCTTGAATGAAGCTAAAATTGCCTGATTCTCGCTTTCTCAGTGTATTTGCCACTAATTATAACCGTGTGACCCAGCTGTGGTCAATGAGACATAAGAGAAGTCTGTGGGGATAGGAAAGATTTTTCTCCCTGTTAGAGAGATTTGTACGTGGAGGCCATTTCTTTCTCCCTTCGGGTGTTTGGCACTGTGGTGTGAGGACGGGACCGCTGTAGTTGCCGCAGCCATTACACCACCAAGAGGTAACCAGCCAGAAGTTGAAAATCCAGTGTGTTGAGGTTATCAGATCACAAAGATGGGAAGAACCTGGGCCTGGATGATGACTGAGCTGCTGGACCGATTCTTAAACAGTACGCCTTCAGACTCCTTACTTGGAATGATTATGTGCTTTTATTGTTTAAAGCGCTCTTGGTTGGGCGCTCTGTTCGTTGCTCTCATGCGTATGCAGATGCACTCTGAATTTCCCTTCTCTTCATTGTTCTAGGAAGAACTGGGGGCACCTGCACTGCTGTAGGAGTAAAGAAATTTGAAATAGGTGAAAAATAAAAAATAAAAATAAAAGGATGGAAAAGAAAGATGGGACGAGGTTAAAAGGTACGCCATGAAATTCTACATATTGTCTAGAAGAGTGCTAACATTTGACTCGGCGGTAACTGAAACACTGTTAGAGCACAGCATCCCAGGGTCGCTCCTAGAGGTTTGCTGGATGGAAAAGATAATACAGCCCCAGCCTGGCAAGGAGCTTCCTCCCACTCTCCTCCCCTCTTCTGAGTACGAAGCTTGGAGCACGGAGGGCAAGGCAGGTCAGTTAGCAGGCGTTGAGACTGAGGCCCCAAGGTGCCACCAGCAGTTGGTTTTCTGACTCTGTTGGCCAGAAAGAGAGAAGGAATTTTTTTCACGGTGCTGTGCAATGGCAATAACTGGAAAGAACTTAAAAGGATAGGGGAATAGTGTCTCAACTGTGAGTTACCTCTTGAATGGAATGTTATATGGCTAGTTTTTATTTGTGCACTTCTACCCATATTTAAATTTTCAAGCAACAACGATAACATACTCCTGGCTCAGGTGATACAGCTGTCTCTCAGTGTGGTGGCAGCACACCGTCCCCCAGCAAAGAGAGAGCCAGCGTCCCGTCAGCCAGTGTGGCCCTTTCTGGGGTACGTTTTTTCTCCTCCTTGCCTGCTTTGTTGGACTGAGCTTGCAGAACTGTAATAACCACCATCCTTGGCACACATGTACTTTCATCTTTGGTGCTGGGTGACGTTTGGACCTCTTTTCATCAAGTCAGAGTCCCAATTTGATATACTGTAACCTAAAAAGCACATTATAAAGTTTGTCACATCGGGGCCCCTGGGTGGCTCGGTGGGCTTTTGGCTCAGGGCATGAGCTCAGCGTCCTGGGACTGAGTCCCACGCGGGGCCCCCTGCTCCCTGGAGCCCCCTTCTCCGTCTTTGTGTCGCCCACTCATGATCTCTCTCAAATAAATAAAATCCATAAAAAAGAGGTTATCACATAAACGGACCTTGGATAAAACACGGAAAAGGTGGACGGACAATGTAGAGATAAGGAGCAAAACTGTATGGTCACTACGGTTCTCATTCAGGTGCCTGACCCGGGGTGAGAGCTGGTGTGACTTCTCCTGCGCATCCCTATTCCCTTGCTCGGGGCCTCCCGGGGGCGTTCTTGCCGGTGGGCCAAGCTTCTGCCCAGTGGGCCTTGTTCTGAGCGGACCGGGGTTCTGTGAGCCTCTGTGAGCAGACGGGTGCTCGGGTTCCAGACTGCCCCCAGCCCTCCTGGCTGATCCGGAGGCTCCACCATCTTCGGCCCTCGCTGGTCACTGGGTGTTTATTTCCGAGTCCCAGGTTGGCTCATGTTGCTTACGACGGTAACTGTCCCTTCAGTGCAGTGAACGCGGATCCCGTGACGCCTTTGGAAAGGACATGGGGGGGGTGGCGCCTGGGGACTCAGTGGGTTAAGCCTCTGCCTTCAGCTCAGGTCATGATCTCAGGGTCCTGGGATCGAGTCCCACATCGGGCTCTCTGCTCAGGGAGCCTGCTTCCTCCTCTCTCTCTGCCTGCCTCTCTGCCTACTTCTGATCTCCATCTGTCAAATAAATAAATAAAATCTTTAAAAAAAAACTTTTGTAGATTTTCAGTCTTTCTTAAGAATTACTAAATTGATACCTTCTTTCTAAAAGATTTATTTCTTGAAGTAATCTCTCCACTCAATGTGGGACTCGAACTCACAACCCGAAGATCACGAGTCACATACTATTCTGACTAAGCCAGCCAGGTGTCCCTAAATTGATTTCTAAAATGATTTTATCACTGTATACCGTGGCCAGCAAGCTATGAAAGTACATTTTTTTTCTCTTTTCCTTTCTTTTCTTTCTTTCTGAGAGGGAGAGAGAAAGTTGGGAGAGGGGCAGAGGGAGGAAGAGGGGGTCTCAAACAGATTCCACACTCAGTGTGGGGACCGATGCGGGCCTCAGTCTCACAGCCCTGAGATCATGACCTGAGCTGAAATCAAAAGTTGGACGCGCAACCGACTGAGCCGCCCAGGCGTCCTGAGAGTGCATTTTTCTTTTTCTTTTCTTTTTTTTTTTTAAAGATTTATTTATTTATTTATTTGACAGACAGAGATCACAAGTAGGCAGAGAGGCAGGCAGAGGGAGAGGAGGAAGCAGGCCCCCTCCTGAGCAGAGAGCCCGATGTGGGGCTCGATCCTAGGACCCTGGGATTGTGACCTGAGCTGAAGGCAGAGGCTTAACCCACTGAGCCACCCAGGCGTCCTAAGAGTGCATTTTTCTAATATTGGGTTATTTTCTTTAAAGAATTTTGTCAGCTTGATAGGCAAAATGATGTTTGCTTTCTTTAATTTGTATTTATTTATCAATGGACAACACCTATTTTTGTATGTTTATCATCTCTTTATGTGTGTGTATAAGTGTGTATGCATATACACACATATACATCTAGTGTGCTCTGTGTAAATGTGTAAATTGCCTATTATGTCCTTTGCCCAAATATTTCTTGGTATGTTAAATTTTTTTTTATATAATATAATTCAAATACTTTTTCTCATTTGTCATTTGCCTTTTAAATTTTGTTCATGGCGTCTTTTGATCTATTCAGTCAAATTTAATAATTGTTTCTTTTGTGGTCTGTTATGCTTGGGGAGGCCTTATCTGACTGTAGGGAAGAGGAACTTTGATGGGAGGTGGGGTCATCTGTCGGGGGAGGCAAAAGGGAGTAGACAGAGAGAAAGGTTGATTACGCCTGCGGCTAACTCCCGCATCCTGACGAAGGCCTGGAACTGAGTCTTCTCCCTCTTTCATTTTACAGATGAAGGAGCAGAGGTCCAGGGAGAATAAGAAATAAGATTGAAGCAGTAGATTACAAAGTCTCCTAATAACAGCATTATCCATAAAGGGATATATTACATTTTTGGAAAAAATAATTAATTCAGTGTTGGTAAAAAGAAAAAAAAAACCCTTTTGTGTTCTTCTTATATGCTTATGTTGCTCACCACATGGAAAAGAAGAATTTGAAATGCCCAGAAAGCTGATGACATCTTTACACATAGTATTGATGGTTCTAATTTCTTTTTATTGATTGTGTAGCATTTTATAAAAGCTGTATGGATGTCATGGTGCTTACCCAAAGCAAACTCACCGCAGCGGTCATCATCTGTCCATAATTGTTAACAGTGTCTGCAAATTAAGCTGGAGCTTTTGGAAACCAAACTGGAAGAACAGCCTGCATGGTATGCAGTATCTGGTGGTGGTTTTGTTGGTTCAAGGACTAGCAACAAACAGCAAATAACAGAATATTCCAGAAGCAGGCCTTGCATCTATGAGGTAGGATGCAGGGCAGCCAGTTTTTTTTTTTTTAAAGATTTTATTTATTTATTTGACAGGTGGAGATCAGAAGTAGGCAGAGAGGCAGGCAGAGAGAGAGAGAGAGGAAGGGAAGCAGGCTCCCTGCTGAGCAGAGAGCCCGATGCGGGGCTCAATCCCAGGACCCTGGGACCATGACCTGAGCTGAAGGCAGAGGCTTAACCCACTGAGCCACCCAGGCGCCCCAGGCCTGCCAGGTGTAACAAATAAAGATACAGGACACCCAGTTCAATTTGGGTTTCACATAAACAATGAATGGTTTTATAGTAAGTGTGTCCCAGGTAAAGCATAAGATGTAACTGAAAAAAATCATTCATCATCTATCTGAAATTGAAATTTAATGAGGCTTCCTGCATTTTTCAGGCAACCCTAGCAAGCGGGACTTTTTGCATCTAAGATACGAAACGCATCACATGCGTGGATGAGCCTGGTTCCGTACGGAGCAATTATGGTGGTTGAACTAAGAGGGTGCTTTTCAGGAAAAGTTCACCAAGAATCTCACATTGATGTGAAAATTAGCAGTAAGAAGCAGAGACACTGTGTTAGAGTCTCGCGGCCAGCATAATAAAGTACCACAACCTGGTGACCCCAAATCACAGAAACTTACCGTGTCACAGTTTCAGAGGTTGCAAGTCTACAATCAAGGTGTTGGCAGGGCCGCACTCCCTCTGAAATCTGTGGGGGAGTCTGCTTGCCTGTCCCTGGCTTCTGGCAGTTTGCGGGTACTTCCTGGCAGGCCTCAGCTTGCAGCTACCGACCTCTGTCAGTTCCTGCTTCTGTCACCATGCGGCATTTCCCTCCGTGTCTCTGTCTTCACATGGCATTTTCCTTTCGTAAGGACACCGGTCGTCTTGGATCGGGCCTCCCCTTAATGACCTCATCTTAATTTGATTACATCTGTAAACACCCCATTTCCGAATTAGGTCCTATTCACAGGCGTTGCAGGATTAGGACTTCAGCATACCTTTTTGGAGGGACACAATTTAACCTATAACAGGTATGATTGCCTAATATCTTTAAATGTATATTTAATATCTTTATATTTATTTTCATATTTATATTTTATTTATTGCCTAATATCTATATCTGTCTATCTGTCTATATACTAACCGTAGTCGTTTTATTATTTGCTAGTTCTAGATACAGATACCGACTGTGCAATCAGCTCCTATTCAGTTGTTCTCTGTTGGAAAGATTTTTTTGTTTTTTTTTAAAGGGATGCATTTCCATTTTATTTATTTATTTGACACAGAGAGATCACAAGTAGGCAGAGAGACAGGCAGAGTGAGAGGGGGAAGCAGGCTCCCCGCTGAGCAGAGAGCCCAATGTGGGGCTCGATCCCAGGACCCTGAGATCCTGACCTGAGCGGAAGGCAGCAGCTTAACCCACTAAGCCACTCAGGGGCCCCAAGATTTTCATCTTTAAAAGAGCAAATAGAAATTTTTATGTGAGATTGTAGGATTTAGGCTTACACATTTGGCCTGCAGCCCAAACTTGTTCAATGTTAGAAGGAGGAAGCTCTGGGGATTGCAGAAGTTCGTGTTTTCCTGAACATAAAAGGTAGAATGTGCTTTAAAACAAAAATTTGAGTCATTGTGGACTCTCAGATGTGATGGTCAAGCAGAGACTCCTTCCGCAGTCCCACAGGACCATCATCGCCATGTCCCTGACTTCCAGTGCAATTATCCCACGAAGAGAGGAGGAGATATTATAAAACCTTCAGAAACTTCTGCTTAAAAACTTGCAAAGCATTTTGATTTTAAAGTGATTTGAAGGATGCCTGGGTGGCTCAGCTGGTTGGGCGACTGCCTTCGGCTCAGGTTATGATCCTGGAGTTCCGGGATAGAGTCCTGCATCGGGCTCCCAGCTCAGTGGAGAGTCTGGTTCTCTCTTTGACCCTCCCTCCCCTCATGCTCTCTCTCTCATTTTCTGTCTCTGAAATAAATAAATACAATCTTTACAAAAGAAATTAAGTGCTCTGGAGGGGTCTTTAGATAACATAATCAGAGCAACTCCTTAGTAGCCGACAAGTTATAAAAGAGAACCTGAGTGAGCAGCAGAGATGGCCAGATAATACTTGGACTTAAGTTATGATATCAGCAAATCGGTACAGTCAATCCAAGGCTAGAGCAGTTCAATTTTCTGATTCAGAGTAAGTCAAGGAAAGGAGGACATCTGAAGATATTTATTCTTGGAAAGATGACATGACAGCCTTGAAGAAAAATTAAAAACAATTAACTCAGAAGCCTTACACAAATATGTTTGTTTCTGTAACTTTCCACTCCTTTTGTAGTACAGTGATGTACCATTATAATGTTGGTTGTTGCATATAGTAAAATAAAGCATATTTTTTGTAACTTAAAAGTATATCCTTTGAAAATGAAGGCCATCCCCGCTTTTAAAAAATATTTTATTTATTTATTTGTCAGAGAGAGTAAGCATAAGCAGGGGGAGTGTCAGGCAGAGGGAGAAGCAGGCTTCTTGCTGATACAGAACTTAACCTCAGGACCCTGGCTTGGGATCATGACCTGGGCCAAAGGCAGACACTTAAAGACTGCGTCACCCAGGTGTTTCAAGGCCACCCAACTTTAAAACACATCTTCTACTTGGGCCTGTTATGTAGAAAGAAAGAGCACAATAAAAATGTTAGGAAATTGTTTGACATGGTAAATGAGGTTGGATGTGACAGGGGACTTTGTTGTTGGGGAGGGTTGCAAACTGAGTGGCTTACTTGTAAACTTGTGATTCAGGATTACAAATGTTTTACCCCACATACTTAAGTCTGGATATAAAAGGTTTTATATCCTGTGGGTTTTTTTTTTTTTTTTTTTTTTTTTTGGTGCTCATTTGGAATATCAGGAACTAGTTAAAAAAAAAAAAGATTTATTTACCTTTTAAAGAGAGAGAGAGAGCAAGCCCACCTGAGGTGGTGGGTGGAGACAGAGGGAGAGGGAGATAAATCTTCAAGCAGACTCCCTGCAGAGGGTAGAGCCTAGTGCTGGGCTGGATCCCAGGACCCTGACCTGGGAAATCAGCTCAGCTGAAATCAAGAGTTGGACATCCAGCTGACTGAGCCGCCCAGGCACCTTGAGAGGAACTACATTTTGAAATAGGTTCATCTCTGATATGTTATTGTTTTTCACTGTGTGTTCTTAGGCAATATCTATTAGTTGGTAATATAGACTTTCTCTGAAAGCTTTCACTCTGTAACCAGAGTGATATATTTTCTTGGCAAATTCTGACCCAAAATTGAAGGGCCTTGTTTGAGTGTAGGAGGTCTTACAGAGTGATGGGGGAGGTCCTACTGCATTTGTTCTTGGCCACATTTTAAAGATGAACCATTTTTAAATTTTATTTGTTTATTTGTTTGACAGAGAGAGAGAGAGAAATCACAAGTAGGCAGAGAGGCAAGCAGAGAGAGAGGGGGAAGCAGGCTTCCCACTGAGCAGAGAGCCCAATGTGGGGTTTGATCCCAGGACCCTGAGATCATGACCTGAGCCAAAGGCAGAGGCTTTAACCCACTGAGCTGCCCAGGCGCCCCGAACCATTTTTTAAATAAAGATTTTATTTATTTATTTGACAGAGAGAGACACGGTGAGAGAGGGAACACAAGCAGGGAGAGTGGGAGAGGGAGAAGCGGGCTTCCCGCCAAGCATGGAGCCCGATGTGGAGCTTGATTCCAGGACCCTGGGATCATGACCTGAGCTGAAGGCAGACGCTCAACGACTGAGTCACGTAGGTGCTCCAACGATGAACCACTGTTAAGGAAGAAGTAAAACTTTCACTTTTGCAGATGACATGACACTATATATAGAAAACTCTGAAGACTCCACCAAGAAACTACTAGAATTGATAAAACTGATAAAAGAATTTAATAAAGTTTCTGGATACAAAATTAATAGAAATATGTTGTATTTCTATATGATAACAATGAACTATCAGGAAGAGAAATTAAGAAAAAAATCCCATTTACAGTTACACCAAAACTGATAAAATATCTAAGAATAAACTTGGCCAAGGAGGTGAAAGATCTGTACTCTATAATGTTGATGAAAGAAATTGAAGTTGATACAAAGAAATGGAAAGACATTCCATGTTCATGGATTGGAAGAACCAATATTGCTAAACTGTCCACACTATCCAAAGCAGTCTACAAATTGAATGTGATTACTATTAAAATAATAGCAACATTTTTCACAGAACTAGAACAAATAATCCTAAAATTTGTATGGAACCACAGAAGACCCCAAATGTCCAAAACAATCTTGAGAATGAAGAACAAAGCAGGAGGTATCAAAATCTTGGATTTTTAAGCTGTAGTCATCAAGACCATATTGTCTTGACCAATATGGTCTTGATGACTGGCACAAAAATAGGCCCATAGATCAATGGAAAAGAGTAGAACCCAGAAATAAACCCATGCTTAGATGGTCAGTTAATCCATGATAGAAGCCCAACAGACCCATCAAAAGATGCTCAACATCATTAGTCCTCAGGGAAATGCAAATCAAAACCACAATAAGATATAATCTTAAACTTTTCAGAATGGCTAAAATAAAAAAGAGAAGAAATAACAGGTGTTGGTGAAGATGTAGAGAAAAGGGAATACTTGTGCACTGTTGGTGGGAATGCAAGATGGTGCAGCCACTATGGAAAACATTATGGCGTTTCCTCAAAAAAATTAAAAATAGAAATACCATATAATCTAGTAATTCCTCTACTGGGTATTTTCCCAAAGAAAATGAAAACACTGATTCAAAAAGATATATGCACTTTTATGTTTACTGCAACATTTTTTACAGTAACCAAGGTGTGGAAGCAATCCATGTGTTCATCAACAGGTAAATGAATAAAGATGATATGGTGTAAATATATAATGAAATATTACTCAGTCATAAGAGGATGAGATTTGGCCATTTACAATGATATGGATGGACTTAGAAGGTATAATTCTAAGTGAAATAAGTTAGAGAAAGTCAGATACTGTATGATTTCACTCATAAGTGGAATTTAAGAAGTAAAACAAATTAACAAAGAAAAAAGACAAAAAACTCTCCCCCCGAAAAAACTAGAATTTTAAATTCTAGTTATTTAACATGTAGTATAATACTGGTTTTAGAGCAGAATTTAGTGATTCATCACTTACATATAACATCCAGTGCTCAACACAAGTGCCGTCTTCAAAACCCATGACCCATTGAGCCCACGCCCTGCCCACCTCTCTCCTGGTCTCCAACACTCTCCCTGTGCTGCATCCTTTCCATCCTGTGTGTCCCAGCGACCTGGCTGTCAGCTCTGGTGCCTGCTAACTGGCTTTGCTCTTGCTAATCCTTTTCCTAGAAGCTGCAGTCCTGCCTCAGCTTCCAGGATGGGTAACATGGGCTCTGCTTTGCCTTTGACAAGTGTTATCATGTTGCTCTGGAATCTTCTTTGACCCTTGATTTACAGCTGCTGTTTCCCACTCACAGCTGAGTAGCCTCCCCCAGGCTTCTCTTGGAGTTTCTTTGTGGATCTTTGTTTCTACTGCTGATGTTCTTTCCACTGTTCCCAGCCCACATTCTTTGGCTGAATCTTTTCAGGCAATGGTCCTAACCTGGTTCTGAGGCACATCTGTGGTATCCTACTGTTTCCTCTCTACCTATTCTGTGCTGCTGGGAAACCACATCTGTCTGAAACTGAGTTCTGAGACATAACAAGGTGGGCCCACTATTTCGGAACCATTTGTGGATTTTTGTCTTGAGAGTGTTTGTACTGCCCAATATTGGGTCTTCCTAGGTTCCTCTATTTCGGCATTATCTACGGAGAACTGTGGTGAAGACCGCGTATAGGACATGATCAAAAAGCATTTGTTTATTAATGAGTGCATGAACGAATGAAGGACTGCAAACCCCAGAGCTCAGGAAGGACATCTGGTGACTCACAGTAGACGGTAGAAAAGCTGGAATTCAAAACCCGTTCTGCTTGACTTCAGCACCCATAGGACAATGCCCAGTGACAGCTAAATGATGTAGTGGAAGAAATACTCATAATTCTCTCCCTAGCCAGGGAGAGTTAAAAAGGAAACATTGATAGGTTTTAACCTTTGTATGTGGCTTCTCATTTTATTGATTGTGTCTTGGAAAGTTGACTGTGAGCTGTCTGGGCATCTGTAGAGCCTGTGACTATGCTGGAGACATGGCAGCTGCTTTGTGTGGGATGCAGGCAACATATCCCGCTCCTTGATGGCAGCCAGAGTGACGGGTCCTCTCGAGAGAACCCCGGGAGAAGAAATGGGCCACATGGGGACCTGAGACTTGCTGGTCATGTGGTTACATTATAACAGGAGGCACATGTGTACCCAGACACTGGGTCTGATGGTTTGTGGTCCTGTATCAGGACAGGCTTGTAATAAGGATCTTTTTCCTGGGGAGGTTTCAGGAAGGTGTTTGAGGCCTCCTACATAATGTTCCAGTGCTTGTGGTAGTCTGTGCACATGTTCTTAATCTGTTGTGTGTGCGTCTTGTCTTGTCTTTTCTCTTTTCTGTTTCCTTCCCTTTCCCTTTCCTTTTCTCCTCTCCTTTTCTTTCCTTTTGTGCCTTGGATCCTTTTGGCAGCCAGGAGAGTGTTTTTGAATGCATAAAATGAAGTATGTAGGATTACAGAGAAAATACATTTTATTGAAATCCTGTTATCACAACATAAAGGTCCAAGAACTGCTTTTGCAGTGGTGATGCATACAAATGAAATGGCAAGGACTCAGCAGTTAGGAAAATGTCTTGGATTTCTTTTGGTGACAAATTCCTAAGTGCACAAATGCTCAGTCCTTGGTGCCCATATTATAATGAAGAAAACCTAAGTTAGAGGTTTGTGGGGGAAAAAAGGTAATTTTTTTCTAATCCAAGATCACAATGCCTTAGGTGAAGGGCCCTTTCTCTTCTGGCGGGAGGACGCACTGGCTGGAAGGAAGCCACGACAGAGCCGGTTTGCCAGGCCTCCTTAGAGAGGCCGCGGGATCCATAAGGCAGTTGGGGTGTGACAGTCGAGCCCAGATACATCACTTCACCTCTTCATGTATCACTTTCTTCTGTGTCAGTGAATGAGATATGCTGGCTCCGTCTTTACCCAAAGGTTAAATGTAGTGATCTATGTCAAATCAAACATGTCACATGCCTTTAGGTCCTTGGAAGCAAAGTCAATATTCAGTGGGTGTAATTTCATCCAGACAGATGTAGGGAAAATTAAATGGGAGAGATCAGTTTTCATTATTCATGATTCTTTCTTTACCCAGTTTTTTTTTCCTCTTTGATGCTCTTCCTAATCAATATTGCCTCTTGATGATAATTTCCAGGACCAAAATGAGAAAAACCTGGATTCGTTCCGTTTTCTCCTTCAGTAAAATGGTTTACCATATTATTATTAATAATTTAATAAAATTTCTTTGTTAGTTGGAAGATACTGAAAAAAACCTCAAAAAATTAAAAAAAAAAAAAGGAAAAATCACCTTCAATTGCTCAGCTGCAAGAAGTAAGACCGGCGGTCACGCAGTTCTCTGCACCCTTCCCACGGGGCACGCGCGTTGACACCACTTTCCGGCTTTCCGCAGCCTGGTGCGCGCGTTTTACGGATCCCGGGACCCGCGGTGGCAGCGCTACTGTTCTCACCCGTTCCTCGGCAAGATCCGTGCGTTTGGAGGGGAGGCTCCCTCCTTCCAGTCCACGCGGCCCTCGGGGCGGGGCGCCGCGCCCTCCGCTGACCCGAGCAGGGGAACCGGCCCCGGCGCCTGGGAAGCCCGGGGTCTGGTTCGCCGGGGACGGGATCGCGAGGCCGCCCTCCGGGTGGGCGCGTCCACAGTCGTGCGGCCTCTGCTTCCCTGGCTGGCCCCGGCCGCGGGCGACGCGCTTTCCCTGCCCCTCCCCGGTCCGCCTGCGAGCCCCAGACCGGCCCGCCGAGGGCTCCGGGGGCCGTGGCTGTCCTCGCTCAGCGGCCGCAGAGCCGCCTCCGGCCCACAAGCACGGCCGCCCGCGAGCGTCAGGGCCTGGGGCCGGGGCTCCGGGGCACGCGGCGGCGAGGAGGAGGCCCTGCGGCCCGGGGGTCGGAGCGGACACGGCTCGGGCGGTCTGTCCGCCGCGCCGGGTCCGCGCCGCCCCCGACTCCGTGGCGCTGAGGGGCGGCCTGTCCCCCGCGCGGCCCGTTGGGGGCTGGAGCGGGGCCTTCCGGGGCCTTCCGCGTCCGCGGCTTTCTCGGAGCGCGAGGGACGCCCTCGGGGGAGGACAGAGAGCCCGGGGACACCCCTGGAGCTCCTCGATCCGGTCGTGAGTGAGGTTTGGGCTCCGGGTTGAGACCCCGTTTCCGTCCCGCCCGCCGTGTTCGGGGTTTCGGCGGGTCTCCGGGCTGCTGCTCTCCTTGGGACCAAGGAGGCGCACGAGGCCCCGGAGACGTCGGCGCCGGGTCCCCCCGACGCTGTGGCGGGAGCGCGCGCGCCCGCGCCCACGAGCACCGCGCGCGCACGCGCCCACTGCTCCTACACGCGTAGGTAGTTTTTACTTGAGCGTAAACGGCGTCACGCTGTATGTATCTTCTCAACACATTTTGGCTCTTTCCGTGTTAGCATGTATGGATCCAATTCATTCTTTTCAGCAGACACATAATATTTCACGGAGTGGTTTTTTTTAATTAACATAGAATGTGTTATTAGCCCCAGGGGTACAGGTCTGCGAATCGCCAGGTTTGCGCAGTTCGCAGCCCTCACCGCCGCCCGTGCCCTCCCCGTGTCCGTCGCGCAGCCGCCCTCTCCCCGCCCCTCCCCCAGCAGCCCTGTTTGCTTGTGAGATGAAGAGTCTGACGGTCTCTAAGAGTCTCTGAAACTAATTTTAGTTGTATTTCTTCTATGGACCTGTAGTTACGTTCCCATTTCTGTGATTATAAAAGTCGTGTTTGTCTTGTGCGGAGGGTGCGGAGCGGGATGACGAGCGCGTCTTTACGCAGCTCCCGAAACACATGAGGAATCGAAGGTGATTCCCTCCATGTCCTCAGCGAAACTTGCTATTTTCTGGTCTGTTTGTTTGTTTTTGGTGTTGTTTTGTAGTAGGGTATGAAGGTGGGGTGATCATTTGTGACAAATTATAAGAGTTTTTTTACAACTCAAACTACTGGTGTTCACAAAGACTCGCGTGGATTTAACAGTTCCCTTCGTGGCAGCGGCTTCATTCCCTGCCTTCCTGAGTGGGAGCGCAAGGCGTGCAGGTGGCTTTGTGCGTCGGGAATTACGTACAACCGCCCAGGGAGTCCCCTGAGCCCATTTCGCAGGCCCGGGACGGAGCCGGCTGTGGGGAAGCAGAGGAGCGAAACAGGATCTCTCATGGCCTGTTGCAGGTTCACAGACGGGGACTAACGCTGCTCATGGAATTTGATGCCCCAGAATGGCCGACTGTTTCCAGGGCAGCAGGACATTGGAACCGGACATCAGTCTTCATGCTGCTCTCAGACTCCCGGAGTCACGCCCCCCGACGTGGCCACCTTTGCTTCCCAGAGTCTGAGGTTAGCCCTGGGTCTCTCTGACTTCACATCCCGAGTCCTGAGCCCCACCTGCATGAAGTTAGCCCTTTCCTTCTGGGCCTGCATACTCTGACCGGGGCACGCGGGCGCCTGAGTGGGAACTGGGGGGCTGGAGGGTGGACCACGGGGGCCTTGACAGAAAGGGCACCGGACTTAGTAGCGGACTGGGCAGATGAGCCGTCCTCCTTCCTTGGACGGCTCCGGGTGCGTGGCTTGTAATCAGTTCCATTACACATGCCAAGTGCACGGTGCAGGCCCAACCCTTGGTGTCTGCAGATTGTTGTAAGGCGGCGGTGGTCAGGAGGTGGCGCCGCGCTGCCCTGCTCTGCTGCTTTCCCCACCTCTGCCGTCCGGCTGCCAAAACCATCCTGGACTTGCAACTTGGACTCCCCACCCCCGTCCTGCTTCCTGGGGGAATCAGGCTGAGACGTCGCTTGAATGGGTATTTTGTGCTGGATTGTTCTGAGCTAGCAGACCTTTTAACTCTGCATGGTTGCAAGACTCAGCAGATTCTGATATTTAAAAAAAATACTTTTTCTCAAAGCAGTTCAAACTAAGGGCCCGTTTCTCCTTGGGGTTAAGCTGTGATTATTGAAGTTTAGTGAAAAATTCTTAGAAAAAATCAGAGGGCTTCTATGATCATATATGATTATCTTTTACTGATCACACGTGTAATACGTGTTCATTGCAGATGTAGCAGAAGATAAAACGAAGGGAAAGGACAGCCTGTAACCCTAACTCGGAACTGCAGTTGGGTGATATCTTTCCAGCCTGTTTCCTTCCTTCCTTCTTTTCTTTTTTAAAGATTTTATTTATCTATTTGAGAGAGAAAGAGAGAGAGAGAGAGAGAGCATGAGAAGGGAGAAAGTCAGAGGGAGAAGCAGACTCTCCAGGGAGCAGGGAGCCGGATACGGGGCTGATTCTGGGACTCCAGGATCATGACCTGAGCCAAAGGCAGTTGCTTAACCAACTGAGCCACCCAGGCACCCAAAACCAATGTTTTATACTCAATCTGTTATGAACACAATTCCGTGCCATTAGTTCTACAACATTGTTCCTTTTTGCCTGGCTGCATAACAGTCCATTAACATTACAGTATGCTCTGATATTAAGTAGATTCTTTTGAGAATCATATACAGTAGAATCTTTTTTAAAAAAGATTTTACTTATTTACTTATTTGAGAGGGAAAGCACAGAGGGAGAGTGAGAGGGGAAAGCAGACTCCCTCTGCTCGCAGGGAGTCTGCCCAGAAAGGCAGCCCCGAGAACCTGAGATCGTAACCTTATCCGAAGGCCGATGCTTAATTGGACCTGAGCCACCCGGGTGCCCCTAGAAGAATCTTTTTAAAAGTTCTAGTGAGCTCTACGGGGCACCTGGGTGGCTCAGTGGGTTAAGCCTCTGCCTTCAGCTCAGGTCATGATCTCAGGGTCCTGGGATCGAGCCCCGCATCGGGCTCTCTGCTTAGCAGGGAGCCTGCTTCCTCCTCTCTCTCTGCCTGCTGCTCTGCCTGCGTGTGATCTCTCTGTCAAATAAATAGAAAATCTTAAAAAAAAAAAAAAAGTTCTAGTGAGCTCTAAACCACTATGCTAATGTGGATTATAATAATTACCATTTGTTGAATTAGAAAGTTGAAGACCTTACTTTGTTTGTGGTTATGTTTTTCTGCCTAATCTCTCAGATGAGCCTTTGTGTTTTCTGAGTCATCTGTTCAGGAAAGGTTAAAATAATAGTAACCAAGGTCAGTGAAACTTTCTGTGCTTCAGGGAAAGGAATTTGAATTCTGTTGCCCTGAAGAAATCTCATGAAAGGCATTCTGTGAGTTTTTAAGGCATCATTTCTTTTTGGAGAGCAGATTAAACAGTGAGCTTACTCTGTACGGTCCTGTAAGCTCAACTTTCTGCATTCCTAGTAAGAAATGCATGACCACGACCGACTATTAGTGGGCACACGTGCAGGGAAATCTCGGACATGTTAGCACTTTCTGACATTGTTAGTGACTTCTGCCGTGTAAAGAATAATGGCACCTGGAAGGTTGTGATAATGAGCGATTTCTTTCTTTTTTTAAAAATTTAAATTCAATTAGCCAACACATAGTACATCATTAGTTTCAGCTGTGGTGTTCAACAGTTCATCAGTTGCATATAACACTCAGGGTAATAAGTAGTTTCTTTATCAATAATAGATAGAGCCAGTCAGTGCGAAGGTCCAAATTGTTAGGTAGATTGGGCACAAGTCTCTGGTGGTCCCTGGTAATTTCACTTTCTGCATGAATGGAAAGCTGGACAGGTAATTCCCGAATGTCTCCTAAGGGGTATCCTTTGCCTGGTAGTGGTGTTTGGATTTGGATGGGAACTAGTAGGATGTTGGGCCTTGTCTGTTGACATAATCCGTAGCCAGGAAGCTGCTGAACGTTTGCATCTTTACATTGTTCGGAAAGAAGTTAAGGCGCACACAAGCCAAGTAGTACAAGACACTTCCCTTTGGCACCTGAAGACAGGGTTCGTTTTATTCAAGTCTTTGGCTGTGGTGTTTGTGATACTCAAGGCATTTTCTAACCTTGAAGATCCTCTGGGGATTTTACCTGAGTCAGAAAAATTTCAGTGAAAAGAACAAAGCATTTTCTTCAAGTATAAAACCTTCTGAACTGGACCCAGAAAAATGTGGACTGGTTTCCAGCAGAGCATTCTTTTTTCCAGGCAGGTTTAATAATGATGAATGTTTTATTTATAATGTTTGCCAGAGAAATAAATCCAAGGCTGTTGCTTCAAAAATCTGTCAAAGGAATCAAAGGGAGGAAATCCCTCGCTGTTTTGGGAAAGGTGCTGTTCGCAGTGGTAGCCCAAGGAGACTTAGGAACGCCTTTGGGGAGCTGTGGGTCCACTTCACTTTCCAGGCTGCTCAGGAAAAGGTCTTATCCCTGCTCATCTTCATTACCTGCCCCCCTAATTAGATTACATATCGGAGAAATATACGTTTAACTGCAATTAAACATCTAGCAGTTTACTCTGTGAAAAATATTGGTAATAGTCCTCTAATCAGCTTGCAGTGTGGTCGGTAATAAAGCAGGGAATCATGAAACTGACACAAACTGTTTAAGTATTTTTAATAGTATGTTTAGGGTTGTGGGTTCTTGCTGCTTGTCAAAACACAAATCTACCTCCTGGGGTGCTTATTTGGAATGGCTGCTTTTCTCATTCATCAATTAAGCACCTTTGCATTTGCCTTGTTGGAAGTGGTTTTTTTTTTTTTTTTTAAAGAAATGTAGCTCTTTGTTTATTGTTGGTTAAGATGTTGAACTCTGGGGCACCTGGGTGGCTCAGTGGGTTAAACCGCTGCCTTTGGCTCAGGTCACGATCTCAGGGTCCTGGGATCAAGTCCCGCATCGGGCTCTCTGCTCAGCGGGGAGCCTGCTTCCCTCTCTCTCTCTCTCTCTGCCTGCCTCTCTCTCCATCTACTTGTGATCTCTGTCAAATAAATAAATAAAATCTTAAAAAAAAAAAAAAGTTGTTGAACTCTGGATCTACTTCCCAGAAAATAGATTCAAACTACGATTTGCATTTATTCTTCTGGGACATTTGACGTAGTTCTCGTTAGCAAAGCTGGCCCTTGTTTGATTCCAGTAGCTATTTCTAAGTGATTTCTTGATAATTCTTATCTTTTGGGTTTTGGGAATGCCGCGTCCCTGTTGTGTGGCGCCACTCATCCATCAGCATGTGACAAGGGCAGACATTCGCGGGAGGCGATTCACACGGAGGCCGGTCGGGACAGACACAGTATCACGTCTACCATCGCTGCCCCGCATCCAGCGAGCCCCTCCTATTATTTCCAGGGACCTCACTGACCTTCTCGTTTACCACCTTGGCTTCCACATGCCTGTTCCCTGGCTACCCTTTTTGGTCCAGCTGTGGACAGGTGAGTAACCCCATGGAGAATACTGTTTTTAGGAGACCAAAGGAAAGACATTATTTCTTTATTCTCTTTAACAGTGTGGATATTCTGCCCCATAGTGTTCTTGATTAAGGAGAAGCTAGCTTCTCCTGAACTAGTGGATTTAATTGAACAAATTAAAGAATGCTATGAAAGGTAACAGAAGAAAATACTTCTGAAATGATAGACATTACTCCGGTCCGTATTTTTTGACTTTGAACTCTATAAGGTTTATGAGAAATGGTGTTTAGAAAATTACCTGTGGTAGTTATTAAAAAATTTAATACATAGATTCATTGTTTATGCACTACACTCAGTGCTCCAATCCAGTTTTTATATTCCTCTTCAGAACTACATTTCTTATTGAGGTAACATTTACATAACATAAAAGGCACCACTTTAACAAAAAAAAAAATTTTAATACTAAATATATTTAACCAAAGATCTCTGAAATACTACCATTTTAACGTGTAATCAACATAAGGCTATTAATTATATGTCTCACAGTTTTTATTCAAAATCTTCTAATCTTGTAGGTATTTCTTTTCTTTTCTTTTTTTTTAATTAAGATTTTATTTATTTATTTAACAGACAGCGATCACAAGCAGGCAGAGAGGCAGGCAGAGAGAGAGAGGAGGAAGCAGGCTCCCCACTGAGCAAAGAGCCCAATGTGGGGCTCGATCCCAGAACCCTGGGATCGTGACCTGAGCCGAAGGCAGTGGTTTTACCCACTGAGCCACCAGGTGCCCCTAGTTTTGCTTTTTAAATAATATTTATTGAAGAGGAAAGAGTGCCCCGCTTGTAGGTATTTCACTGAAATTTCTGGGTATGTTGACACTCTTTTGAGGTTACTAAGAAGTAGTTACTGAATGCAGCTAATCAGCTCTGTAAACTTTTCACTCTTTATTTCTGTGCTTTTGAAGCAGGTGTTTAAGTATCTCAGGGATCCAAGGGAACAGTAAAGAAATTTCTCTCTCTATTTTCTCGTATTTGTTTGTTTGCTTGTTTTCTGGGGGGGGAGGGGCCGAGGGAGAGAGCGAGAGAGGATCTTAAGCAGGCTCCATGCCCACTGGGCTCCAACTCATGACCCTGAGATCATGTCTTAGTCAAGAGGGGGAGTCAGACACTAACTGAGTCAGCCCCCGGGGCGCCTCTCTCTTTTCTCGTATTTGACAGAGTGGTTGGCTATTTGGAAGTCTGGAAGTTGTTATCGTAAACCAAAATTATTAAGTCTTAATAGTATTTTCTTATATGTGTTTGAAAGGTGGATGTTATAGTTTTATGCCACAGGAACTTGTGGAATAATAAACTCTTAATGGATTGTTTTGTCATGCATTACACTATTTGATCTGAGGGAGAAAAGGTCTATCCTGAATATTATAAAAATAAGTCAGGTGTATTAACAAACAGCATGGCAGTGCTTTTTACATCTCTGTCATAGTTCGGGACCTTTAACTTAGGATCTCAATAAATGTTTGTTGAGTAAAGATAATTGGAAAACACACAAAAAAAGAAAAACCATCCCATATTCTCATCAATAACATATCCACTATTAACATTTATGGGTATTTCACTCCATATCTTTTTTCCCCAAGGATAATGAGCAAGCTTCCATGTTATTATTATAATTTTTGTAACCATCATTTCAACTATGTTTTTTCAAAATGGTAATATCTTCATATCTTTCTTCTCATTATAATATGAAAGAAATAACAAATTCAAACCTTAAGAAATGCATTAAGTGCAAAATAAAAATTCTTTATAGTTTCATTCCCAGAGATAACGTGTTTAATAGTTTTATCTGTCATTTGAAACACCTACTTATTATTCCATTTAGTGGGTATAATTTACTCAGGATTTTAGTTTACTTAGGTTTTTCATTATTATTGGATATTTAAGGTTTTTCTTCCAATTTTAGCTATTATAAGTGATAGTCCAGTGAGTATCTTCACACGTAGAGCTTTCCCCATATTTATTTCTTGGAGATAAATTTTTCAAAATGGAATTATTAGATCAAAAGCTGTGAATGAACTTAAGGCCTATGAAAAATATTTTCAAATTGTTTTCAAAATGATTTTGCCAGTTTACATTTTTGACAAGGTTTAAAGGTTGAAACCTGGTGTGAAAATACCAGGTTCACAACACCAGTACCGGAGTATAATACTATCATTCAACAAAGTACTCGGTAATATCACGAGAAAAATAGCACTTCCCTGTGGTTTTATTTTTCATTTCTTAAATTTCTATTGGAACGTTTCCCCATGTTTACTAGTTATATTTTCTTTTGTGGTTTGTCTGTTTATATTATTAGGCTATTAGAGTTGTGAGTTTCCCCTTCTTGTAGATATGAGCCCTATAAATTGTAATGAGTAGGGTCATTTATCTACTATATAACCTGATTTTTTTCTCAATGTGTGCCTTTTAATGTTGATTTTTAAAATTAATTTGGAGAAATTTCCCAAGTTTTGGGTAACAAAGATATTGATCTTTTGTTTCTTCTGTTGCTTTTGAGCTTAGGATTTCTTTCTCCCTCCAGAGGTTTTATACCTTTCTCTCTATGAGTTTTTTGACCCATTTGAACATTATTTAGTTATGGCAAGAAGGAAGTTCTCTACTGGTTTATTTTTCAATTCTTTTTATTAAAACTTTTAAAAAAAAAGATTTTATTTAGGGGTGCCTGGGTGGCTCAGTGGGTTAAGCCTCTGCCTCTGGCTCAGGTCATGCTATCAGGGTCCTGGGATTGAGCCCCACATCGGGCTCTCTGCTCAGCGGGGAGCCTACTCCCCTCCCCTGCCTGCCTCTCTGCCTACTTTGATCTCTCTCTCTCTCTGTCTAATAAATATTAGATAATTATCTCTCTCCCAAATAAAATGGATATTTATTATCCATAAATAAATAAATAAATAAATATCCATTTTATTTGGGAGAGAGAGAGAGAGATGAGGAAGGAGAGGAGGGAGAGGGAGAAACTCTCAAGCAGCCCCACGCTGAGCGCAGAGCCCAACATGGGACTCAGTCCCACAATTCGGAGATCATGACCCAAGCTGAAACCAGGAGTCGGATGCTCAGCCGACTGAGCCACCCAAGCACCTCTTGCTTTTCAATTTTTTTCACATTTCATCACCATTTATTAAATAATTCTTCTCCCTCTTCTGCAAATAATGGTAATTTTGTCTTTTTCTTTCCTGCATTTATTAGTTTTATTTTTCAAAATAAATGATAGGAAATACAAGTGATGGAACGCTTCCTTGTTTTGGGCTTTATTTTTTTAAAGATTTTATTCATTTGAGAGAGAGAGAGGAAGAGAGGGAGGGAGCAGGAGAGCAGTCCCAAGCAGACTCCCCACTGACTGCAGAGTCTGGGACCCAGGGCTTGATTCCAAGACTCATGAGATCATGACCTGAGCAGAAACCTACAGTGGGACACTCAGCTGACTGAGACAACCAGGAACTCCTGTGCTTGATTTTAATATTATGCCTGTAGAATTTCTCTTAAGCATGAAGCTGGTTGATGGTTTGATATAAAAAAAATAGCTTCTATTTATTGGGTCGTCTCCTGTACCAGGTGCTGTGCTGTGTATACATGATGTCTGCAGTGGTGCTGGTTGACCGTGGGTCTGTTAAATTTCCCCCTTTTCGTTCTTATTTTTTTTTTTTTAAGATTTTATGTATTTATTTGACAGAGAGAGATCACAAGTAGACAGAGAGGCAGGCAGAGAGAGAGAGAGAGAAGCAGGCTCCCTGCTGAGCAGAGAGCCCGATGCGGGACTCGATCCCAGGGCCCTGAGATCATGACCTGAGCCGAAGGCAGCGGCTTAACCCACTGAGCCACCCAGGCGCCCCTCGTTCTTATTTTTAAGCTGTTAACAAAATCAAGAATGGAAGTTAATGTCATCAAATGCCTTTTTTGGCATCTCGTAATTTTTATTTGTTGATGTAGTGCTGTTATAAATGTATGTTTGATCCTTTGTATAAATTAGTATTTTTTCTTATCAGAAGAAAGAACTTGAATAGCTTTCAATTATTCATATATGAGAGTAAAAAATAGATGACAAGTTGGGGCAAATGATTAAATGGAGCATTATCATGGATTTTTTCTGTTTGGCTTTTTGTTATAGTATATTATATTAATAAATTTCTCATGATTGGGCCATTCCTTCTTTCCCTGTTTAATTCCATTTTGTTGCTTTAGAAGATATTTTGTTGAATTCTATTTGCAAATATTTTATTTGTAATTTCACTCATACTCTTAATTCAAATTTTTCAAAAGTCTCCTTTCTTTCCCTCTCTTCTTCTTTTTCTCTTTTCCGTTAAAAAATGGTATGCTCTTTCTTGTAAGGTTTTGACATTAGGGCTATATTTGCTTTTCTCATATTAATTAGGTTGTTTTCCATTTCGTCTTTATGTTTTGGAGCTGAATCTATTTATTTAATATGACACTCCCTGTTTCCCAAAAATTGAAAAGACTTCACTTATAAAAGAGTGTGAGCTAGGAGCACAAGCATTGCGGTAAGTAAGATAAGAAAAAATGTGAGGCGATAGTACACATATTTTTATTACTTGAAAATGTCTGCCTTTCTTTATAAGTTAATTTCCCTTCTTAAATAGGAATAATGACAAGGACCTTCGCACTTTCGAGATGAATGTAGTATTTTAACCTGGAATTCTCCTGCTGCCATAATTACATTTGCTGCTCGGTCAGTACAGACTTGATGGTCTGTTGACATTAGTGGTCCCTGTAAAGCTCCTTAATGGTTTATTATTCTATTCTTGCTCTGCCCACGGTGACAAATCCACTTACTTTCTTCTTTGTTGGCATCTGGTTTAGAGCATCTTATGGTAATGACTCTTGGGACTCCACGGAAGGCGCCGTGTCCTCCTTTGTGAGACAGCGGGCGCCCGTTCTGAGAGCAAGGGCTACTTTGGCGATGGATGGATTTGACTTTCCAAGCCCACCCCTCCGCTTAGTCACTGTGGACTTTCCTACGTCTCATTTTCTTCATCTGCAAAGTGGGAGCAGAAATAAAGCTCAAGACATTGGTTTTACTGGAAAATACTTTTAAAATGCTGAGCGTTGATTCTGCCTCCTAGGAAACAGCAGTGGTAGGTTCTCTCACTTGATGCTGTATGTTCGTTGGCTCTTTATACCATGTGTCACATGTGTTCAGACATGTAAAAAGTGTAGCTTTTTAACTTAAAAATGAGCTTTATTGAAATATAATTTACATAAGCTACAATGCTTCCATGAGTTTTGACAAATGTATACACAATCAGAATATAGAATGTTTCCATCTGCCCAAATGGTCCCTATGAGCTCCTTCCCAATGAGTCCCATCTGCCCACTTGGGTGCTAGGCAACCACTGAACTGCCTTCTATCATTATAGATTAAAATTGGTCTTCTGCAGTTTCATGAGCATGGACTTACGCACTAGGCACTCTTCTACATTTGCTTTTTTGTTTTGTTTTATTTTGTTTTCCAGCGTAATATCTTACAGTAGATTCAACTATGTTGCATGGAACAGTTTTTGCTTTTCTTAAGTTGTATTTGGTTTGTTTTCAGTTTTCGGCTATTATGAAAAAAGCTGCTGTAAACATCCATGTAGCAGTTTTAAAAAATGAGAGTGTACCTATGTATTCTTCTTTTTAAAATTATTTTTATTAACAAATAATGTATTATTTGCCCCCTGCCCCAGGGGTACAGGTCTGTGAATCACTAGGTTTATACACTTCACAGCACTCACCATATCACATACCCTCCCCGATGTCCATAACCCCACCCCCTTCTCCCAAACCCCCTCCCCCCAGCAACCCTCAGTTTGTTTTCTGAGATTAAGAGTTTCTTATAGTTTGTCTCCCTCCTGATCCCATCTTGCTTTATTTATTCCTTTCCCTACCCCCCAAGCCCCCCACATTGCCTCTCAAATTCCTCATATCAGGGAGATCATATGATAGTTGTCTTTCTCTGATTGATTTATTTTGCTCAGTATAATATCCTCTTACTTTCATCCACATCGTTGCAAATGGCAAGATTTCATTTCTTTTGATGGCTGCATAGTATTCCATTGTGTATATATACCACATCTTCTTGATCCATTCATCTGTTGATGGACATCTAGGTTCCTTCCATAGTTTGGCTATTGTGGACGTTGCTGCTATAAACATTCAGGTGCGTGTGCCCCTTTGGATCAAACACGTGTATCTTTAGGGTAAATACCCAGTAGTGCGATTGCTGGGTCATAGGGCAGCTCTATTGTCAACTTTTTGAGGAACCTCCATGCTGTTTTCCAGAGTGGCTGCACCAGCTTGCATTCCCACCAAGAGTAGGAAATACAAATTAAAACCACAACGAGATACCACCTCACACCAGTCAGAATGGCTAAAATTAACAAGTGTGGAGAAAGGCATACCTATGTATTCTTTTCAAGAGTTATTTGGAAGAGGAATTCCTGAGCCACATGGTCAATGTATGTTAAGCTTTCTAAGAGCCCGTCAGTCTGTCGAGGTGCTGTACATTGTTCCACATCCTACTGGCAACGTCTGAGCGCTCCGTTCGTTCCACATCCTCGCTTCCATTTCTCACGGTCCGTTTTAAAAGTTTCAGCCACTGCAGTAGGGAAGAAGTAGTAGGAAGTAGTAGTATCTCATTTTGGTATTAGTTGCGTTTCTTTTGTGACTGAAGATGTGGAGCATCTTTACAAATGGTTTTTGGCACCCCAGGCATCTCCTTTGGTGCAATTTCTGTTCATATCTTCTGCCCATTTCAGCTGGTTTATTTATCTTCTTTTTATTGAGTTATAAGAGTTCTTATATATTTTGGAGATAAGTCTTTATGTCAGATATAAGCATTTTGAATTTTTTTTCTAGAATTTTTTGTGTTTTGGTTTATGAGCCATTTCAAATTAATTTCTGTGACTAGTGAAGACTAAGGTTCACTTTTTCCCATGTGGGTATCCAGTCACCATATGTTATTGAACATAAATTGGCCATGTATGGATGGGTATTTCTGGGTACTTTTTATTCTGTTCCATTGATCTGTATGTCTATTTTTTTTCTTTTTTGCTAATATTACTCTGTTCTGATTACTATAAATTATAGTAAATCTTTATTATTATTATTTTTAAAAGATTTTATTTACTTGACAGAGGGAGACACAATGAGAAGGAACACAAGCAGGGGGAGTGGGGAGAGGGAAGCAGGCTTCCCGCTGAGCAGGGAGCCCCATGCAGGGCTTGATCCCAGGACCCTGGGATCATGACCAAGCCAAAGGCAGCTGCTTAACTGACTGAGCTACTCAGGCGCTCCTATATTAAATCTTCAATTCTGGTAGTGTGGATGCTTTGTTCTTCTCTTAAAAAATTTTTTTGGCTATTCTGAGTTCTTTACATTTCCATATACATTTTAGAGCCGGCCTGTCAGTTTATACAGTGAGGTCTGCCAGAATTTCGACTGATATTATGAAGAACCTATAGATCAATTTAGTGAGAATTGACATCTTATCAACATCGAGTCTTCTGACCATGCATGAAGATGATATGTTTCAGGTATTTTGTATCAGCAGCATTTTATCGTTTTCAGTGCAGACCCTTGCACACATTTTTTTTTTATGTTTTTAAAGATCTTATTTATTTGACAGAGATCACAAGTAGGCAGAGCAGCAGGCAGAGAGAGAGGAGGAAGCAGGCTCCCTGCTGAGCAGAGAGCCCGATGCGGGGCTCAATCCCAGGACCCTGAGATCATGACCTGAGCTGAAGGCAGAGGCTTAACCCACTGAGCCACCCAGGTGCCCCCCCTGCACACATTTTAAAATAATTGTCCATAAATATTTAATATTTTTGATTCTATTATAAATTATACTGCTTTTTATTTTTTATTTTTAAAGGTTTTATTTAGTTATTTGACAAAGAGAGATCACAAGTAAGCAGAGAGGCAGGCAGAGAGAGAGAGGGGGAAGCAGTCTCCCTGCCATGCAGAAAGCCTGATGCGGGACTCGATCCCAGGACCCTGGGATCATGACCTGAGCCGAAGGCAGAGGCTTTAACCCACTGAGCCACCCAGGTGCCCCATGATACAGCTTTTTAACTTTAATTTCTTTTTAAAAAATTTTATTTATTTTTCATTAACATATAATATATTATTTGCCCCAGGGGTACAGGTCTGTGAGTCATCAGTCTTACACACTTCACAGCACTCACAGCAGCACATGCCGCAGCACACGCCCTCCCCAGTGTCCAACCCAGACACCCTCTCCCTACCCGCCTCCCCAGCAACCCTCAGTTTGTTTCCTGAGATGAAGAGTCTCTTATGGTTTGTCTCCCTCCCCGGTCCCAGAAATTAACTTTAATTTCTAATTACTTATTTCTAAGATATAAAATATAATTAATTTTTTAGTATTGCCATTGTATCCTCTACCTTCCTAAATTCACTTATTATTTCTAGTAGCTTTTGTCTAGATTCCTCAGGATTTTCTACGTATATGAGTATATTATGTCTACTAATAATGGCAATTTTGTTTCTTTTTTTTTTCCCAATCTACATGCTTTTCTTTCTTTCTTTCTTTCTTTCTTTTTTTTTTTTTTTTTTTTTTTTAATTTTACCTCGTTGCACTGGCTAGGACTTTTAACAAAATGTTTAATAAGTGGTGAGAGAAGGAATTCTTGTTTCTTTTTTTTTTCTTTTTAAAGATTTTATTTATTTATTTATTTAAGAGAGAGAGAAACAGTGAAACAGTGTGAGCAGGAGGGAGAGGGAGAGAAAACCCGAAGCAGACTCCATGCTGAGTGCAAAGCCCAATGTAGGGCTTTATTCCATGGCCCTGAGATCATGACCTGAGCTGAAACAAAGAGTCAGATGCTTAACTGACTGAGCCACCCAGGTGTCCACCCAGGAATTCTTGTTTCTGATTTTGGAGGGAAAGTATTCAGTCTTTTGCCAGTAAGTGTGTCAACGACAGGTTTTCTGTATCAGCGGAAGAAGTTCCATTCTATTCCTAGCTTGCTGAGAGTTTAACATGAATGGATTTTGATTTTTGTCAAAAAATGAGATGATCATATTGTATTCATTTTTTCCCTAATATAGTGAATTACATTGGTTTTCTAATGTTAAACTTTTCATTCCTGGGACAAACAAAAAGGCATTTCTGGGATACTATTTGATCATGGTGTTTTATTCCTTTTACATATTGTTGGACTTAATTCTGCTGAATTAAATACCAGTTATTTTTTAATGGTGGGTGCAGGTCATATAGGATTTCATGTAGCATTAATTCTGTTAATCGAGTTAGTGAGATTCAAGGTATAAGGTAAAGCAAATGTTTCTCTGAAACTAAGACTGCCATCAAGGGGAGCAGGCGATGTGTTTTATTGCCCCAGTATTTACTGACACTGAACCAAAGCTTTTTGTTTTACAGAAAAGTCTTCAAAATGTGGAAAAATTCATGGTGAATAAAGTTTTGTGAGAATTTCCCTGTATTTTTGTTGAGGTTGTCAGTTTATGTTCCTGCTAGTGAACTGTGGAAAGCTTCACAGATGGACTTCAGTTTTCCACTTGCCCTGAGAGCTGACAAAGACAATAGCTCAGACATTTCACAGGGGCTCCGTGGTCCACTGTCAAGGCCTTTTTTCCCAATAGGACTGAAGTACCATAAACAAAAAAAGGGCACAGGGAATGAAAATATGCAGAGCAAAGTCCTTAGCAAAGTCCTCAGTATTTTTTTTTAAAAGATTTGATTTATTTGTTTGACAGAGAGAGACAGCTTGAGAGGGGACAGGAGCAGGGAGAGTGGGAGCGGGAGAAGCAGACTCCCCACAGAGCAGGCAGCCTGATGCAGGGTCGATCCCAGGACCCCGGCATCATGACCTGAGTGGAAGGCAGATGCTTAACGACTGAGCCACCCAGGCAGCCCTAAGTAAATCAGTTTTGAGTGATGGTCCAAGGGTTATGCTTGTGATGCTATGGAGGATAATTCTGCATTGTATTATCTGAGGCTGTAACTGTAAAGTGATCTTTAAGGTTGTCATTGGATTTGTTACAAAGGAATCTCTTTTTCCAGTAAAAGATAAAGTTCTTACCAGAGCATCAAGGGCTAAGGTATTGGGAGCACTTAAAAAATATGTAAGAAAAGCATCCCTTAGCTTTACAGTGAGGTGTGCACAGTCTTCTTTTGAGAGGACCGTAGTCCTTTCTAGAGGACCTCTATTGTCTTCTGGTGCTCACTTGGAGAAAGAGAAAACCATTCTAAGTGTTAATCAAGAGGCAATCTCACAATAAAAAATCAGCGTGAGGGCGCCTGGGTGGCTCAGTGGGTTAAGCTGCTGCCTTCGGCTCAGGTCATGATCTCGAGGTCCTGGGATCGAGTCCCGCATCGGGCTCTCTGCTCGGCAGAGGGCCTGCTTCCCTCTCTCTCTCTCTCTGCCTGCCTCTCTGTCTACTTGTGATCTCCCTCTGTCAAATAAATAAATAAAATCTTTAAAAAAAAAAAATCAGCGTGAAACTAGTTCCTTTATGTACAAGACTCGGGAGTCCTAGTTTGAGGACTACTTAAAAACAAGATCTGCACACAACTCTGTGTCTAGTACCTGGTAGGGGCTCAGGAAATGTTTGTTTAAAGAATATGTGTATATTTTGGGATGCCTGGGTGGCTCAGTCCATTAAGCGTCTGTCTTCAGTTCAGGTCATGATCCCAGGGCTCTGCGATCAAGTCCCACATCAGGCTCCCTGCTCAGTGGGGAGCCTGCTTCTCCCTCTGCCTGCTTCTACCCTGCTTGTGCTCTCTCTTTCTCACAAATAGATAAATAAAATCTTAAAAAAGAGCATATGTGGGGGCGCCTGGATGGCTCAGTGGGTTAAACCTCTGCCTTTGGCTCAGGCCCTGATTCCAGGGTCCTGGGATTGAGCCCCGCATCAGGGTCTCTGCTCAGCAGGGAGCCTGCTCCCCCTACCCCCGCCGCCTCTCTGCCTACTTGTGATCTCTCTCTGTCAAATAAATAAATAAAATCTTAAAGAAAAAGCACATGTAGATATTTCAATGAAAGAATGTACTTTCTAATCTGACCAAAAGTTAAAATGTCAAAACTACCTGTATTCTTTAACTATAATAGTCCAATTCCTGGATGTTAGATTTTTAATATCTGAGGAATATTCACTTTTTATTGATTGAAGAATATTAGGTAAATGAAGACAAGAGGGGTTTGAGGCCAGAGGTTTAACTTTATAAAGAAATCACCACTGGTGTGGACTGGCAGAATCAGCATTTCTTAAAAACTAAGAAATGCAAACTCTCAGGCCCTCATCCTGGCCCCCACTGAATCGGAAACTCTGGAGGTGGTTTAGTCATTCGTGTTTTAATAAGCCCTCAGGCGAGACTGGTGCCCGCCAGAGTTCGAGAACGTTGCTGTGAGGGCATGGGTTCTCAGCCATGGCTGTAAAGGGTAGACTCGTCTGGGGGGCTTCTAAAATGTGCTGATGGCTGGGTCCTACCCTAAATCAGTTAAATCATAATTTCTGAGAATTGAGGTCAGGACACTGATGTTTGTTAAATAGTCTCAAGCTGAGTTTATTTTTCAGTCAGGGATGAGAACCTTTGATACAGGACCCTGGTTTCATTTTGTTGTTTGGCATCTGGTTTTTACTTCTTTATTGAAGAAAAATCTTACATATGGAAAAGCAGATAGATTGTAAGTGTGCCTCTTGACGAATTGTAACAAGGCGAACATACCTGTGTAACCAACACCTAGGCTAAGACATAGACCATGACTTCCACCTCTTCAGTCTCCTTGAGCTCCCCCTAATCCTTAGCCTGTCCCACGTGCTCTCACATAACCACTATTCCAATGTCTTATGCTGCTGATGAATTTTGTAAGATTTTTTTTTTAAAAACATGGTCTGCATCACTGACATCAGAATCATCTGACAATCTTGTTAAAATACAGATCCCTGCCCTGCCTAGAACTCAAAATCAAAATCTTTAGGGATTGGAGCATGAATTTTTTTTTAGAGGGGGGAGGGACAGAAGGAGAGGGAGAAAGAGAATCTTAAGTGGGCTTCATGCCCAGCAGGAGTCCAGCTTGGGCCTTGATCTCCCAACCCTGAGATCATGACCTGAGCCGAAATCAAGCGTTGGACATTTACCCGACTGAGCTACCCAGATGCCCCAAGAGTGTGGATTTTTAACAAATTCTACATTTGTCCTTTGCACAGGAATTTGAGAAATGTTAAAACAATCACTGCTGTCACTTACTGTGACTCTTCTCTGTGTTAAAAGTATTCTAAGTGTTCTTCATCTATTCATCTCATTTAATTCTTACATCAACACTCTGAGTTAGCTCCTATTATCATTCTCATCTTTCTCAGATAATTAAACTGAGACTCCTTGAGCTGAACGACTTGCCCAAGCTTATATGGCTGGTGTGACCCAGACTGAATCTCTGTATCTGCCACCACTAGCTTATTTCTTTTCTAGCAGGGAAACTAGGTGAAAAATGAAAATGTGTCAGAATAACACTGTCCTATCTCTAATCTTATTTTAGAATTATTTTTTATTTATTTTATTTGATTATTTTTAATTTTTAAGTAGGCTCTATGTGCGGCATGGAGCCCAGTGTGGGGCTTGAACTCACAACTCTGACATCAAGACTGCAGCTGACATCAAGAATCAGGTGCTTAGCTGACTGAGCTACCCAGGCGCTCCTCTAATATTTTTTAAATAATTGATCTGGAATTAAGACACATTCCACATTTCTTTGAAGACTACTCTTGTTTATTACCATTTCTTTTGGTTTTCTTTCATAGATCATTCCAAATTCCCACATGAAGAAGGAGATGTTTGAGAACATAAATTATTGTTAAAGTTTTAGTGACTTAATGTACTACCCCTTTAAGTGGTTTCTGAAAGAATGCAAAAACAGTGCAAAAACATGAAGTTTGAGGGGCGCCTGGGTGGCTCAGGGGGTTAAAGCCTCTGCCTTCGGCTCAGGTCATGATCTCAGGGTCCTGGGATCGAGCCCCGCATCGGGCTTTCTGCTCAACAGGGAGCCTGCTTCCCTTCCTCTCTCTCTGCCTGCCTCTCTGCCTGCTTGTGATCTCTCTCTCTCTCTGTCAAATAAATAAATAAATAATCTTTTAAAAAAACCATGAGGTTTGAATGGAGGAATTTAGGCAACAGAAGATGGGTCATTTTTAGTAAGTGGGTCAAAATGGGTATGTTTGGGGGCATGGGGTCACATTAGAATTCATAGACTATTTCTTTTGTAGGTGAGTGATTGTACAGTACACCTCCTGGTCTGTTTGGGGGGATGTCTATTAGGTAGAATTATAGTCTCATTCATACTGAAATTTATAAAGCCATACAATGGCTGAAACTCTTAGTTTTATCTTTTTAGAACAAGGGTTGACAAATTATAGACTCTATGGTCAGATCTAGTCCTTGAACTATGAATGGTTTTTACATTTTTAAATGTAAAATTGGAAAAAGCCTGTTAACCTTTCTAGTAGAACAATTGCCTAAGATTTGAGGACATTGTTTCTTGGCTTGTAAAACCTAAAAATGTTTCCTCTCTGGACCTTTATAGAAAGTTTACTGACCCTGGTTTGGGAGATAATTCTGACATTATAAGTTATGCCAGAGGAAAAGAGTGCAGTCATACTGTTTAGGGCATGTAAACTGTATTGAATTAAGATGTGTTTGTTGGGTGCGTGTGTGTGTGTGTGTGTGTGTGTAAGCTGAAGGTCTGGGATCCCCTGCTTAGTTGTGTTTGAGTATAACCCAATATGGCAGCCCCCAGGCTCTGGTGATGGCCTGCTTGTGGAAATCAGTAAGCAGGGACACCTTGGTGGCTTAGCCAGTTAAGCAGCTGTGTTTGGGTCAGGTCATGATCCCAGGGTCCTGGGATCAAACCCAGCCTGCTTCTCCCTCTGCCTGCCATTCCCCCTGCTTGTGCTGTCCCTTGCTCTGTGACAAATAAATGAATAAATCTTTAAAAAATGTAATCAGTAAGCATTTGATAACGGTTCTTATCAAGTGCAATTTAAGATTTAATTATAATCTCTCAGATAAGCTTGTAGCTTGTTGGGAAAAATGAACTAAATCTGTTCTCCTAAACTCTTACATTACTGATTATCTTCCCAGGGTCAAGACATTGGCTTCTAAGTGCTTTACGTTACTTTGTTTAAGCCGCCCAGCTTCTCTGTGAGGAATTATGCTTCCTTTTACAGATGAAGAAATGGGAGACAGAGACTTTTCTCAGGGTTCTGGCTCTGATTCCCTAACTAACGTGAGAGAGAGGGATGCGGGACCCAAACAGGTGCAGCCAGCAGCACGGAGGACATCTCCACACTGAATAGTAAGCCAGGAAAGCATTATTATCCAAATGTTGAATTCATCTATAAATAAGAAATCTCTTTTTTTGCCCTGGGATATGCAAGCAAATTAAAAAACATCCTTTACGCACAGCAGGACTTCAGAACAGATGCGCACGCGGCCGCTTGCTGCTCGGTTTTCACTTTGTTCTGCTGGCTGTGGCGACAGGCCAGCGCGGGAGGCAGGCTGGAACAGAAGACTGCCCAAGTGCCTGCATTCTCTATAGCAACGACGTGGGTTCAGGAATTTGAGGCAGGAGGCTTCCTTCCATCTCCACTCCTTTCTGGCTACTCACTGATGCTTGAAATGCATTTAGCGAGGCACAAAGACCCTGAGTCATTAATTTAAGAAATACTTCCTAGCAGCCCCTCCCGGGGGCTCTCATACTGCTCTGTGTGTCTTAATCCTGGCACTTGTCACATTGTCCAGAGGGACCGTGAGCTGTATTTCCGTAGAGAGCATCCAGGACAGTCTCAGACCCAAGACAAGTTGATCATTAAAGATCTGTTGAAGGAATACAAGCTACACGTCGGTGCAGATGACTAGGACCCGAACCTTTCCTGACAACGGGTTTTGACAGGGTCTGGGGGAGGGAGGGGCTCCAGGAGGAAAGAGCCAGCGGAGGAGATTGAGAATATGGAGAAACCTCGTCTTCAAAATTTCCCTTGCGGCCGGCTGTCCCGTGGCTGCCTGAGGATGAAGCTGCTTGAGAGATGCGGGGAGAACCTGTACACTTGCGCTTTTGTTTGTTTGTTTGTTTTTTAGAAGATTTTACTTGTCAGAGAGGAGAGCGCTAGCAGGCGGAGGGGAAGCGACTCCCTCTGGGCGGGGACCCTGAAGCGGGGCTCGACCCCAGGACCCTGGGACCATGACCTGCGCCGAAGGCAGACGCTTAACTGCCCTGAGTGACCGAGCCAGCGGGTGTCCCTTCCACGTGCGCTCATGGGACGTGAAAGCCGTGGGCGCAGCCCGGGTGCGCGCCTCCTCTCGCGCCCGGAGCGCACGGCCGGGCCTGGAGCTCGGAGCCTGTGGCCGCGGGGAAGCTCGGGGACGTCGAGGCCCCGCGTAGTCGCGGGCTGTGCTGCTGGCGGAGGCGTTCTTCCGTGCCGGCTTCGGGGTTTGACGTTAGGACTGTGCACTTGGCCGACTTCATCTGCAGTTCCGGGCCGGGTGTGTCGTGGGACGACGCTGTCCCCGGCCCACGGGCCGCGGCAGCGATGTGTCCCGGGCTGGCCAGAAGCGCGGGGCCGGGAGTGCCGGGACCTCACCGCTCCGGGGCCGTCCTCGGCCAGCGGCTCCTCCACTCGGATGGCCTGAGCTTGTAGTTCCCAGTTTCCGCCTGGGTCGAAGCCCCAGTCGCCCCCAGTGTCGCCCGCGGCCGCAGTACCCCGTGGGCCTCACTTCCCGCTCCGCGCCGCGCTTCTGGGCCGCCCGTGGAAGCTTCCCGAACACCCGCGGGCCGCTGGGCCCGTGTCCAGGGCACCTGCCGGGAAGCGGCGGGTTCTGTTCCTGCCCGAGCGCCTGCGGTAGCTCGCGGTCGTCGCTTGCACTCCGCGGGGTCGGCTCGACGTCGGGTGACTCGGCGGAGGCGGGAGGAGCGCGTGACCGCACGGACACTCGGTCGCCCCGGCTCCCCGGGACGGTCGCCCCGTCGGTGCCGAGAGGCCGAGTCCTCCTCGTCTCCTCCAACCGCGTCGTTTGGGGAATCGCCTCCGCTTCCACGAGCGGTGCTGGCTGCGGCGCTTTAATGACCGTCTCGTCGTCCGGTCGTCGCAAAGCTGGTGTCCGCGGCCTTGCCCAGGAGCGCGTCCCGGGAAGGCCCAGATGAGAAAAGCCGTGGGGCTTCCGTTTCAGTCGGTGGCGACGCCGTGTGCCCTCGACCTCGGGCGCTTCCCTGTCCTCCCCGGGCAGCGCTGAATGCGGACCCGCGCGGCCGAGCGCTTCCGGGGGCGGAGAGACGGACAGACAGACAGACGGAGAGACGGAGAGACGGGGAGACGGAGAGACGGAGAGACGGAGAGACGGAGAGACGGAGAGACGGGGAGACGGAGAGACGGACAGACGGACAGACGGACAGACGGAGAGACAGACAGACGGAGAGACAGACAGACAGACGGAGAGACGGACAGACAGACAGACGGAGAGACGGAGAGACGGGGAGACGGGGAGACGGAGAGACAGACAGACGGAGAGACGGACAGACGGAGAGACGGACAGACGGAGAGACGGACAGACGGACAGACGGACAGACGGAGAGACAGACAGACGGAGAGACGGACAGACAGACAGACGGACAGACGGAGAGACGGACAGACGGAGAGACGGACAGACAGACAGACGGAGAGACGGACAGACGGACAGACGGAGAGACGGACAGACAGACAGACGGAGAGACGGACAGACGGACAGACGGACAGACGGAGAGACGGAGAGACGGAGACACGGGGAGGGACGGGGGTCGGGGGGACGAGACGGAGACACGGCAGGACTGTGCCGCCCGCTCGCTGCCGCGCTCCCGCCGGGGACGTGGGAGAGCAGGTCGAGGCGACGAGCAGGTCGGGGCGACGAACCCGGCGGACGGAGCGTTTACTTGAACGACGGCAGCGCTGCCCGTGCGCGCCACGGCCGGTCGCGTCCGTCTCTCCCGCGGTCACGCGCGGTGCTGCTGAGGACGCGACACGGTGGCCGCGAGAAAGGCACAAGCGGGTGGTGATTGTGCACAGCCTCGTCGGAGTTAACCGTGGTGGCCAGAGACGAGGGGCTGGTGGCGCAGAGAGGGACAAACGTGTGCGAAGCTGGGAGAAGGGGAACAGGAAGCAAGACTGTCGTCCCGGTCCTGGGGCAGAGTCTCTGTCAGGCCAGCCAGGAAAAGTGTGCACCATGAGCTCCATCTGCACTTCTCTCGCGGGGTGTGCGGGCCGGGGGCGGGACACGGGCAGCTTTCCTTTGCCGCCCCTATTGGGCTTGGAACAGCAGCTTGGAACAGGTTCAGCTTCTCAGGCTTTTCTCCATTGCTTTCAACTCCGCCATGAACCCCACTTCCCCTGTGGCTGCTGGTCACTCCCTGGGACATGTCCTTGAGAGACTGCCGCTCTCTGCCCAGAAACAAGCAGAGTTTGAAAGAGACGGGGGGACCTTCCCACCTCCTGGCTTCCCTCCTTCTCTCTCTGGCCTGCACCTCACAGAGGGAAGTATTAGTGGACTGGACTTTCTTTGCTGGGAAGTGGGGGGACAATTAAAGGAAATTAAAAGGTAGGAATTGAAAATGTAAATCTATATGATACATATCACCTTTTAGAAGATCGAAGAGGAAGAAATGGAAGAAATGAGATGCTTCACAGGAGAGTGCCTGGCGTAAGCTGGAAAACAGCCGCACCAAACATTAGATCCGAATCCCTGGAACCTGTGAATTTACCTTAGAAAGAAAAAGTCTTTGCGGATGTTATTAGATTAGGGATCTTGACGAAAGGAGATTATCCTAGATTATCCAGGTGGGCCTTAAATCCAGTCACCAGCTCCTTCGGCAAGAGAGGCCCAAGGAGATTACGCACACACACACAGGAGAAGGGGTGTGAAGGTGGAGGCAGAGACTGGAAGGATGCGGCTCTCAGTGAGGGCAGGTCGCAGCCACCAGCAGCAGGATCACGCAAGGAAACTGGATTTTTTTTTTTTAAATGCCCAGTTAGCTAGCATATAGTATATCATTAGTTTTTGATGTAGTGTTCAAGGATTTGTTAGTTGAGTATAACACCCAGTGCTCGTCACAACACTCGTCCTCCGTAATACCCGTCACCCCGTTACCTCATCCTCCTGCCCTCCCCCCTTCTGTAACCCTCAGTTTGGTTCCCGGAGTCTTGAGTCTCTCATGGTTCTTCTCCCTCTCTGCTTTCTTCCCATTCACCTTTACTGTCCTTCCCTGTGGTCCTCCGCGCTATTCCTAATGCTCCACAAATAAGTGAAACCATCTAATAATTGACTTTTTCTGCTTGACTTATTTCACTCAGCAGAAACTCCTCCAGTCCCATCCATGTTGGTGCAAATGGTGGAGATTCACCCTTTCTGACGGCTGCATTGTGCTCCATTGTACATATGGACCATATCTTCTTCATCTATTCATCTGTTGAAGGGCATCTTGTTTTCTTCTGTAGTTTGGCTATTATGGACATTACTGCTATGAACATTGGGGGTATGTGCCCCTTCTTTTTACTACATCTGTATCTTTGGGGTAAATACCCAGTAGTGCAATCACTGGGTCATAGGGAAGCTCTATTTTTAACATCTTGCGGAACCTCCACACTGCTTTCCAGAGTGGCTGCATCAACTTGCATTCCCACCAGCAGTGTAAGAGGGTTCCCCTTTCTCCACATCCTCACAAACACTTGTTTTCTGTCTTGTTAATTTTTTTATGGGCATACTCCTGTCCTCAGAATTAGCTGTTTCATATAGTTCCTTCTTCTAACTTCCCTTCCCCTGAATATCTCCAGGTTTTTGGGGGGACTTGCTGCTTATCTTTCTAAACCTGTTCCTCTTCCTTCCTTCCTCTGGGAGTCTGTTTCCCCAAGTCCGAATAGTGGGACCTCAAGTGAGGGCACCCATCATTGGAGATGTGATCATAGATCTGAACACAACAGAACTGTCTAAATGGAAGTCAGATGGGGATAGGGATTCTGGTACCCTGAGTCCCACACTGTGGTGCAGAATAGACAGGGCTCTCCCTTTTGTGTCCTCTTTAAGATCTGACCATTGGGTTGAGTTGCTCCTCTTTCTTCTCCCAGTTTTACACACACGCACACACACATGCACGCATGCACACGCACATTCCTTTTATGGACAAACATGAATTCTAAAAGACAGTGCAGTCTAGACCCATAAGGAGAAGGAAAAATTTTCCTAACTGCCTCATAATTTTTAAGGTACGGGGTTACCCATCCAGTCAGTCCACTACACTTATGCCACGTAATGTTGTTTCCTTTCCTTCATTCTCCCTTTTAAACTGTTCCCATTAGAGTCTGCTGGGAACAAGTAGAGGGTCTAGTGCTGGACTGTTTGGCTCTTAATAGCTGTCTCCTTAATTACCCAAAGATACATGTTCATATAACTGCCTTGGTAAGAGCTCAAAATTTTATTCTAGTTTCCTGTCGCAGAAGGGAGGTAATGTAACACTGCGTATCAACTGTACTTCAAGAAAGAGAAAGAGAGAAAAATAAGGGGGGGGGTAAGTGATTTATGTTCCCATTCACTCAGTTGACTGGAACTTTTGGGTGTCGGGGCTAGGGGAGAAGACTTCGTCTCATTGAAGAAGCAGAAAGAGGAAGGTCTGGTTTGGTTAGGGGTCGTGTTAGCAGCTGATCATTGGTGAGATTTAAGAAAGGGCTAGAATCTCTCCTACCTTCTCCCCAGCATGTGATTGTACTAACTTCCCTTTCTCTTTGACTTGAAATGCTTACCGCTAATAAGAGCTTATTGTACTACAAAAGGGAGGTGTTGTCTCCAGAAATCTGGTTTTCGGAAAAGAAAATGGAGCCCTAGTTTGGCTCTCTTCTGGATTTCTTGCCCAGAACACATTAGCCATGATTGAGGGTTTCTTTCTCTTGACATGTCTGCCAATATTGTTAACATTTTAAGCTTTTTCCAGATTTTCAAATATGAAATGGTATCTTACTCTGGTTTTAATTTGCTTTGTCCTTGGTGATTAGTGAGCTGAAGCATCTTCTCATAGGCTTATCAGCCATTACATTTTTTTCTTCTATAAATTACTTGCTTAATAGCCTTTGTCCTTTTTCTATTTGTTAAGTTTAGGTTTCTCTATTTTTTGAAGATTTTATTTATTTATTTGACAGAGAGAGAGAGAGAGCGAGTGAGGGAACACAAGCAGGGGAGCAGGAGAGGGAGGGCAGATGCCCCGCTGAGCTGAGCAGAGGCAGATGCTTAACTGCTGAGCCCCCAGGCGCCCTCGGTTTAGGTTTCTCATGTTGATTTATATGATTCAAGATATACATTTTTTTCCATTTTATTTTATTTCTTTTCAGTGTTCCAGAATCCATTGTTTATGAACCAAATTGAAATATCTTATGTTTGATGCTATCATGACGATGTATGAGCTTCTGTTCACATGAATGTTCCTGGCTGTAGCCCCCCTCACAAGAAGACCAGGTAGCACCTGTTCTTAGATAAAACACCAGCGTGAAAACTCTAGAATTTGGGAGTGAGCCTGAAACACTCCGCTGGGAAGAAAGACCAAGGCAGGCTACGTTAGACAAGTGGGGGAGCAGCTGGGTTGTTGCACTGCCCTGCCCCTGGCCGGCACAGCACCACACCAAGAGGGGGCCCCAAGGCCTCTGGTTTCTCCTGTGGGAAAAAGAGGACCCACGGTGGACAGTCCACTCTCCAACATTATAAGATGCTTCCTGGGAGGCTCATTGGGCTTACCCGTCTTACTTCACAGGGATCCTTGGGGGTTCGTAGCCCCTCCTGAGCTCAGAGTCCAGCCACTGGCACAGCCTGAGGCCCTCCCAGCCTCTGTGGGCATGCCCACAGCCCTGCCAGCTGTGGAATCCAGCCAGAGGCCTGCGCTGTTAGAGAGCACAGCTTTCGACCCTACTGGTTAGAGGTATTGCAGAATCAGCTAGTGTCCCCTGTCCCCTGACCACAGAATACAGCCAGCAGCCCCTCCCTGCCAGGGGGCCCACCCCGCAGCCCCACTTGAATCATGTATGGAACCACCAAAGGCCCTTAATAGCCAAAGAGATCTTGAGAAAGAACAGCAGGCATTATGCTTCCTGATTTCAAACTGTTCTACAAAACTGTCAATCACACAGGATGGTACCAGCATGAAAACAGACACATGGAACCAGTGGACCAGAATAGAGAGTCCAGGAATGAACCCACACATATGCGGTCAGCTAACAATTGACAGGGGAACCAAGAACACTTAATGGGGTAAAGATGGTCTCTTTAGTAAGTGATGTTGGGAAAACTAGATATCCACATTCAAAAGAATTAAACTTTGTTCATTCCTTATCTTTTGCCATTTATAAAAATTTACTCAAAACGGACAAAAGACTTAAAGGTAAGACCCTAAATCATAAAACTCCTAGAGGAAAACATAGGGGGTAAGTTCCTTGACATTGGTCTTGGCATTGATTTTTTTTATTTTTATTTTTAGATATGACACCCAAACTATAAGCAATAAGAGTAAAAACAAACAAGTGGGACTACATCAAACTAAGAAGATTCTGCACAGCAAAAGAAATGATCAACATGAAAAGGCAACCTATGAGATGAGAGAAAATTTTGCAAATCCTCTATCTGTTAGGGGGTTAATATCCAAAATATATAAGGGTATTGCTTAATATAGCCAAACCCCCAAATAATCCAATTAAAAAATGGACAAAGGACCTGAAGAGACATTTTTTCCAAGGAAGATACCCAAGGGCTAAGAGGCACATGAAAAAGTGCTTGCTATTACTAATTACCACAGAAATGCAAATCAAAACCACAGTGAGTTATGACCTGACACCTGTTAGAATGGCTATTATCAAAAAGACAAGAAAGAACAAGAGTTGGTGAGGATGTGAGAATAGGGGACTTTTGTGCCCTGTTGGTGGGAATGTAATTGGGTGCAGCCACTATGGAAAATGGAATGGAGGTTCCTCAAAAAAAAAAAAAAAAATAGAACGACCGTATGATCCAGCAATCCCACTTCTGGGTTATATCTGAGGGAAATGAAGTCACTATGTCATAGAGCTATGTGCACTCTCCTGTTCACTGAAACCTTATTTATGATAGCGAAGACATGGAAACAACGTAGCTGTCCGTTAGAGCCTGAATGAGTAAAGAAAATGGTGTGTAATGGGATATTATTTAGCCACAAAAAGGAAGGATGTCTTGCCATTTGTGACAGTGTGAATCTGGAGGGCATTATCTAAGTGACCTAAGGCAGAGAAAGACAAATACTATATGATATTACTTATATGTGGAATCCAAAAAATACGGAACCCATAGAAACAAAGTAGATTGCTGGTTGCCGGGGAAAGGGTGGGGGAAATGGCTGAAGATGGTCAAAGAGTACAGATGTTCAGTTACAATATGAACAAATTCTGGGATCTAATGCCCAGCATGGTGGCTGTGGCAAACTGTGCTCTACTGTGTTCTTGAAAGTTGCTAATAGAGTAGATTTTAAAAGTTCTCAGCACACAGAAAAAAGGTAGTTGCATGAGGTGTTAACCAACTTAATTGTGGTAATCATTTTTCTTTTTTAAAAAAGGTTTATTATTTTTGGAGAGAGAGAAAGAATGAGTGCTTGGGGTGGGAGGGGCAGAGGGAGAAAATCTCTCAAGCAGATTCCCTACTGAGCAGGAGCCCGAGGCAAGGTTTAGCCCCACAACCCGTGAGATGATGGCCTGACCCAAGACCAAGAGTTGGGTGCTCAACTGACTGAGCCATCCAGGAACCCCAATTACGTTTCCGTAGGCCTCATTCTGAATTATACTTTGGCTTAAGGGAATATTGTAGTTGATTTGATCATCTTTCTAGGTCACTCATATTTTCTCCATAACAGCAATAAGGCTGTTTTGCTCTCTGTCACTCGTGTGTTCATTGGAACAGCACTGGTAGTCTCCTTCAGTAGCTTGCCCGTTGCGTTCATGAATTGGGTAACTGTTTCAAGAGGTCTAGCTTATGGCTTATCTTGGTTTTTGATATGCCTTCCTCACTAAGCTTAATCATTTTTAGCTTTTGATTTTAAGTTGAGAGACATGTGACTATTCCTTTCACTTGAACCCTTGGAGGCCATTGTAGGGTTATTCGTTGGCTTAACATTAACATTGTTGTGTCCCAGGGAATAGGGAGGCCTGAAGAGCGGGTTGGGGAAGGGCAGTCGGTAGAACACACACAACATTTATCAATTACGCTTTTTGTCATATATTCCCAGTTACAGTAGTAACATCAAAGATCACTGATCACAGATCACCATAACAACTATAATAATGGAAAAGTTTGAAATATTATGAGAATTACCAAAATGTGACCCAGAGACATGAAAGGAGCAAGTGGCACTGGGGAAAATGGTGTCAATTAGACATGCTTGAGGCAAGATTGCCACAGACCTTTAATTTGTAAAAAATGCAGTCTCAGAAGTGCAATAAAATGAGGTTTGCCTGTATACGTGTGTGTATACATACATGTGTATATATGTATGTGTGTGTGTTATAATACCATATATAGACTGTCCATTGATCTGTTCAGTACTAAACCTTGATAAATTGTCCATTGATCTGTTCAGCACTAGACCTTGATAGCTAGAAGAGTGAAATTCCCCTGCTATATGTTCTTAAAAATGCACCCGGCTATCTTCTACTCTTTATCATATTTTTGCATGATTTAGCATAACTGAGGACATAGGTATACAATTTCATAGCCTGCCATTTTTCATTTAGCTTGATAACAGCAGATTTTAAAATTTTCTTAAAACTTTTGCCAGTTTCATATCAGATAGCTCATACTGTTCCCCTGTGTGCTGTGTAATGTTTTATTTAACCATTTCTGTATTGCTGGACATCTAGTTTATTTCCATGTTTTCTTATAAATGATAACAACACATTGAACATTTTTATGCATAAATGTTTTTCCATTTTCAGGATGATTACGTTAGAATATATTCTCAGAAATGGAATACAGTTGGGAGTGCGTGGTGCTGCCGTCAGTTGAGCATCAGACTTTTGGTTTCGGGGCAGGTCATGATCTTGGGTTCATGGGATCGAGCCCTGCATTGGCCTCCTGGCTCAGCACTGAGTCTGCTTAGGACTTTCTCTTTTTCTCCCTCTGCCCTTCCCTCCTGCTCTCTGTCTGTCTGTCTGTCTCTCTCAAATAAATAAATTAAAAAAAATTTTTTTACCTCTAGATGGTCCTGAAGAGGTTATTTTCTGGACACTAAGCAATATTCTTAAATAGTGAAGAGAAATGGGCCTGCAGTCATTGTTGCATGGACATGGCATTGAAGGAGGGACAGAAGAGGGCCTTAAAGAAATTAATACCAAAGCAGCTCTTTTGATTTGGTGTCAGGAATGAGGATATTTCTGTTGGCTTCATTAATGGTGGCTTCATTTCTTCCTCATACTCCCTGGTTCCATATACAGATTTTAGAATATAGTGGCTTTTTGACAGATTATTTAAATCCCAGTGAGGTGGAACAGCATTCGGATTGTTTATAATGACTATCATCAGTGGCAAATTAGTTCAGCCTGTCTCAGTTCATTCTCTCTGATGGCTTCATGTTTATTTCATACCATAAAGGCTGAAAAAGAAAACACGTAGAAAGGAGAATTTGTTTTATTGTCATTTAATTATATGAATAATAACACAATCAAGAATGTGTTCAGGACCCTCTCAGCTACGAAAGGAAAGTGGACCTGAAAGACCATGCCCTTTAGACTTTTTTTGTAAGTTTGGTTTACCATTTTTGTTTCCTACATAATAGTGGCTTTTTTTTTTATTGAATTCTGTCAAATTGGTATTTTTCTAGAAATGGTAATTTAAGAAATAGACAAGTCATGGTAACTGCAAATCATCCATGATTTCTTGACCTTTGGAATATACTGTATGGGATAACCATGTCTTTTGGCATAACTTTGACAACTGATACACTGTTACCTATTATTGCAATTAAAAGGGTAAGAATACATTGTTTCCAGAACTCATTCATCTTGCATAACTGAAACTTCACCACCTTTGATCAACATCTCCAATTTCCCCTTCTCCTGGCATCCACCATTCCACCCTCTGCTTCTATGAATTTGACTATTTTAGATCCAACATATAAATGAGATCATGCAATATTTGACCTTCTGTATCTGCCTTACTTCACTTAGCATGATACCATCAGGTTCATCCCTGTTGTTGCAAATAGCAGGGTTATCTTCTTTTTAAAGGCTGAATAACATTTCATTATTATATATACCACATGTTCTTTGTCTATTCATCTATCGATGGATATTTAGTTTTTATCATAACTTGGCTATCGTGACTAATGCTGCAATGAACAATGGAGTATGGATCCCCTTTCGAGATAGTTATAGTTATATCATTTCCTTCAGATATATATCCAGAACTGGGATTGCTGGCTCATATGGTAGTTCTATTTTTATTTTTTTAAAAGAAACTCTATATTGCTTTTTTGAAATTATTATTAACATGTAATGTATTATTTGTTTCAGTGGTATGGGTCTGTGATTCATCAGTCTTACACAATACACAACACTCACCACAACACATACCTACCCCAGTGTCCATCACCCAGCCACCCCATCCCACCCAACCCCCCCTCTCCAGCAACCCTCAGTTTGTTTCCTGAGATTAAGAGTCTCTTATGGTTTGTCTCCCTCTCTGGTTTCATCTTGTCTCATTTTTCCCTCTCTTTCCCCATGATCCTCTGCTTTGTTTATCAAATTCTAGTATCAGTAAGATCATATGATAATTGTCTTTCTCTGATTGACTTATTTTGCTTAGCATAATAGCCTCTAGTTCCATCCACGTTGTTGCAAATGGCAAGATTTCAATTTTTGATGGCTGCATAATATTCCATTATGGAATATACCAATATTTCAATATTCTATTTTATATCTATCTATCTATCTATCTATCTATCTAGATATCTATCTATCTATCTATCTATCTATCTATGTATCTTCTTTATCCATTCATTTGTCAGTGGACATCTGGTCTCTCTCCATAGTTTAGCTATTGTGGACATTGCTGCTATAAACATTTGGGTGCACGTGCCCCTTCAAATCACTACATTTGTATCCTTGGGATAAATACCTAGTAATGCAATTGCTGGGTCATAGGGTAGCTCTATTTTCAACTTTTTGAGGAACCTCCATACTGTTTTCAGAGTGGCTGAATCAGCTTGCATTCCCACCAACAGTGTAGGAGGGTTCCCCTTTCTCTGCATTCTCATCAACATCTGTCATTTCCTGACTTGTTAGTTTTAGCTATTCTGACTGGTGTGAGGTGATATCTCATTGTGGTTTTGATTTGTATTTCCCTGATGCCAAGTGATATTGAGCACTTTTTCATGTTTCTATTGGCCCTTTGGATGTTTTCTTTGAAGAAATGTCTGCTCATGTCTTCTGCCCATTTTTTGATTGGATTATTTGTTCTTTGGGTGTTGAGTTTGGGAAGTTCTTTATAGATTTGGGGTACTAGCCCTTTATCTGATACGTCATTTGCGAATATCTTCTATTCTGTCGGTTGTCTTTTGGTTTTGTTGACTGTTTCCTTTGCTATACAAAAGCTGTTGATCTTGATGAAATCCCAGTTGTTCATTTTTGCCCTTGCTTCCCTTGCCTTTGGCTATGTTTCTAGGAAGAAGTTGCTGTGGCTGAGGTCGAAGAGGTTGCTGCTTGTGTTCTCCTCAAGGATTTGATGGATTCCTGTCTCATATTGAGGTCCTGCATCCATTTTGAGTCTATTTTTTTGTGTGGTGTAAGGAAATGTTCCAGTTTCATTCTTCTGCATGTGGCTGTCCAATGTTCCCAACACCATTTGTTGAAAAGACTGTCTTTTTTCCATTGAACATTCCTTCCTGCTTTGTTGAAGATTAGTTGACCATAGAGTTGAGGGTCCATTTCTGGGCTCTCTATTCTGATCCATTGATCTGTGTGTCTGTTTTTGTGCCAGTACCATACTGTCTTGATGATTACAGTTTTGTAATAGAGCTTGAAGTCCGGAATTGTGATGCCACCAACTTTGGCTTTCTTTTTCAACATTCCTCTGGCTATTTGGGGTCTTTTGTGGTTCCATATGAATTTTAGGATTATTTGTTTCATTTCTGTGAAAGAAGTTGATGGTATTTTGATAGAGATTGCATTCAATGTGTAGATTGCTTTAGGTAGCATAGATATTTTCACAGTATTTTTTCTTCCAACCCATGAGCATGGGTTTCCATTTCTTTGTGTCTTCCTCAATTTCTTTCACGAGTGTTCTATAGTTTTCTGAGTACAGATCCTTTGTCTCTTTGGTTAGATTTATTCCCAGGTGTCTTATTGTTGCGTGCAGTTGTAAATGGGATTGACTCCTTAAATTTTCTTTCTTCTGTCTTGTTGTTGGAGTACAGAAATGCAACTGATTTCTGTGCACTGATTTTTTTAAAAAAAGATTTTATTTATTTATTTGACAGAGATCACAAGTAGGCAGAGAGGCAGGCAGAGGAGGAGAGGGGAAAGCAGGCTCCCCGCTGAGCAGAGAGCCCAATGTGGGGTTTAATCCCAGGATCCTGGGATCATGACCTGAGCTGAAGACAGAGGCTTAACCCACTGAGCCACCCAGGTGCTCCTGTGCATTGATTTTGTATCCTGACACTTTACTGAATTCATGTATGAGTTCTAGCAGGTTTAGAGTGGAGCCTTTTGGGATTTCCACATAAAGTATTATGTCATCTGCAAAGAGTGAGAGTTAGACTTCTTTTTTGCTGACTCGGATGCCTTTTATTTCTTTTTGTTGTCTGATTGCTGAGGCTAGGACTTCTAGTACTATGTTGAACAGCTGTGGTGATAGTGGGCATCCCTGCCCTTATCCCAGTTTTTCCCCATTGAGAATGATATTCACAGTGGGTTTTTCATAGATGGCTTTTATGATATTGAGGTTTGTACCCTCTATTCCCTACACTGTGAAGAATTTTAATCAAGAAAGGATGTTGTACTTTGTCAAATGCTTTTTCAGCATCTATTGAGAGTATCATGTGGTTCCTGTCCTTTCTTTTATTAATGTATTGCATCACATTGATTGATTTAGGGATGTTGAACTAATCCTGCAGTCCTGGAATAAATCTCACTTGGTTGTGGTGAATAATCCTTTTAATGTACTGTTGGATCCTATTGGCTAGTATTTTGGCAACAAATTAGACAATCTGAAAGAAATGGATATGTTCCTAGAGATGTATAAACTACCAAGACTGAACCAGGAAGAAATGGAAAATCTAAACAGACCCATAACCAGCAAGGAAATTGAAGCAGTAATCAAAAAATCTCCCAATAAACAAGAGCCCAGGACAGATGTTTCTCAAGGGATTTATACCAAAGATTTAAAGAAGAATTAATACCTATTCTGAAACTTCCAAAAAACATAAATGGAAGGAAAACTTCCAAACTCATTTTATGAGGACAACGTTACCAGACAAAGACCCCACCAAAAAGGAGAATTACAGAGCAATATTCCTGATGAACACAGATGCAAAAATTTTCTCCATGTTGTTTTCCATAGTAGGTGCACCAATATCCCTTCCCACCAGTAGTGTGTAAGGGTCCACTTTTCTCCACATCCTCACCAACACTTGCTATCTCTAGTTTTTTTTTTTTTTTTTTTTTTTTTGATAAAGCCATTCTAACAGGCATGAGGTATTGTCTCACTGGAACAGCATGGTAACTGCCACTAACATATTTTTTTTTATACTTATAGTTTGTCAAGAAGGTAGATTCTTAAGTGTTCTCACCATTTTAGTTCTCACTAAAGAAAAGAGAAAGAAGAAAGAAGTAACTGTGAAGTAATGGATATGTTAATTAGCTTGATTGTTGGTGATATTTCACAATATATACAATGTTTTGATATTAAACCATGAAGTTGTATACCTTAAGTATATACAACTCTTATGTGTCAATTATACCTTGGTAAAGGTGAAAATGTTTTAAAACTCAAAGTAAGAAAAGGCTGAGAATAAATTTAATGTACCCACATATTTGCCTCTTGATGATCTTCCCTCTCTAGGAATTATTTCAAGAGATGTTTAGTTCTAGGTCTTGCTCACTCTTTCTGGGTGGTGTCTTTGGTTAATGCAAAGTAGTGTTGGTATTTGTATAAACAGGACACAAAAAGAGAGAGAAATCTATTAATAGAAAGCACGAACAGTTTTCTTCCAAAAATCTGGTTCCACCAAGAGAATGTGGGTGTCTGTCTGGGACATTAACATTCACCAACATTCACCAACACAGGAAAACAACCATTTACCAAACCCATGTCCATGAGAGGAATCACAGTGAAGGCCGCCTACATCAAAGACTCTCTGGGTGTGTCATCTGGCACCACTAGCATACCAGCTGTGTGATCTGAATCTAGTCTCTTATTCTTTCTGTGCCTCAGTTTCCTCATCTGCAAAATGAAGTTGTAAAGATGAAGTGAGTTAACATGTGTAAATTATTTGCACATGTAAGTACTTAGCAAATGCTGGATATTATTATTAGTTTGTATCTGGAACCCTGAGCAAAGTCCATAGGCAGTGAATACATTGGGTCTCATGGAGACATCTTGGCCCTCCATCTATTCTGAACATTCTAGAATTTCTAGTGTCACAGGTCGAGCTCCCGAGAAACAGCCTCTGAGATGGAGATTAGCATGTTAATTAGGGACTCTTCATGAGATCATCATCTGTGAAAGGGAACAAAGTGGAGGTTGGGCAGAGGTGGTTTTTGTTTTCCCAATCAGATCTTGACTGATATACACCTTCTCCCTCCCCCAATTAGTAAGAAAATTCCCTGAAGTCAGGGGCTAGGTTTGTTTTTGCTTATGGAGGTATTTTCTTGGGAGTGGCCCAGAGACTGGAAGAGGTTTCAGTAGTACTGCAGCCGTTCCCAGCCCTGGACTCACTGGCAGTCCTTGTCACCGTCCAAACTTTCCTATGAAATCTCTGATGCCAGCATCACACATTCCGATGGCAGTTTCAGTGTCACTAACTCTCTCATTCCCCTCCTTCCCCTGCAGTTCAAAAGCAGTTTAGCAAATGCAGAAGCAGAATTTGTAGGTCTGTTTTTTTAAATAGTAACCGGTGATTGGAAGGAATATACTATTGTGTATCTGTTCTCTGTTCTTTCCGTCCCTCCTCCTGCCTGCCTGGCATCTCCGTCTTCCTCCTCCTCCATCCCACCCCCTTTATTTTGCCACGACTGCCTGGAAGCCTAGAGCCAAATCTTTCACCTGAATAGGGTGCCTGTGTCAATCACCCATTTATTTTATTAAATGCAGATTTATTTACTTGGCTACTAGAGATGCCAAGATGAGTAAGATGTGACACCTGCCCTCCATGAATGCTAATAGAAGAAACAGACAAGTTGCAAGTACACATGCTATAATATAATAATAATAATAATAATAATAATAATAATAATATAATAATATAATATAGCAAGTACACATGCTATAATAAAGCCAAGTGCAGGAGTTCTACTGGAGTGCAGTAGAAGATCTGACTAATTCCATGGGAGCATAGGTAAGCTGTCACAGGGGGTTTGGTCTTGAAGGGCTGATAGAATTTCTTCAGGGAGACGGGGAGAGGAAAGCCATTTGCAGTAGAGGGGCCAGGAAGAACAGAAGCATCAAGGACTAGGAGAGAGTTTCTGGGCCTTCAGGTAGGCTGTCAAGCTTGGGCTTGGAGTGCTATGTGGAGGGGGCCCATCTCAGTGGGCAAGGGGGGCAAACCAGATCATAAGGGCCCTAAGAGTTTTTCCAAGGAGTTGAGCCTTGGTCACCTACATCACACTGTGGTGCAGGTGAACATCATGATATAATTTGCATTTTGTACAGATAGTGAGAGGTCTGAGATCGGAGCTACTCCCGTAGTTAAGGTAGGAAATGATGCCTGGCCTAAGGGATAATTGTGGGCTTGGAGATAAGGGTATAGAGTAACAGATTTAAGAAGATAAAACCTGTAGGGGTGTGGGTAAGAGTGAAGATTCTGAGCCAAGCTGCCTGGGTTTGAATCTTGGTTTCTCCTCTTAGTAGCTGTGTGACCTTCAGTTACTACTTAAGCTTGGTGTTTCAGTTTTCTCCTTGTAGCCTACAGCGAAGATTGAATTCCTTACTATATTAGGAAAAACCGCAAAAGCTTTGAGAGGTATTGGCATATGGGAAATTACACTGGGTGAGGCAGATGACACCAGGTTTTGGCTTGGACGACAAGATAAATGGTAGTCGTATTGATTATTGATTTAGGAAAAAAGAAAACAGAAGGAATAGCATTCTGGAAGCAGGGCCGCTTGAATTTAGTTATGGATTTCCACATCTGAGAGGATCTCACCTGTAAATTGTGGACCGACCTAAGCCTTGGTTTTGCATGACTGTTAGGTTCTTTTTGGTTGATAATAGCAAGGACCCCCAAATCCAAGATGGATGAGCGTCAGCTGTTCTATAGACTGACATCAGGTCACACTGACGGCAAATGTTAGAGCAATTTCTGCCCTGCACACAGACTTTTATATTTAAGGTGAGCATTTATTAGCAAGCAGGCACAAAATAATTAACATACACTGTTTTGTAAGGTTGATAGGGTCATTGCCCTCTGTCCTAGTAGCTGTGACAATGACATCTTCATAAAAGGTTCAGCCGTGGCAGACGCATGAAGCAGCGAGTCCTCAGTCCCAGTGGCTGGGGATCAGATGCTCAAGCAGCTCAGACAAAGACTCACAGGAGAGGTTCTGCTGTCTCTCCAACTCTAGCCTTGAGAAGGAGAAGAGTGTCTTGAATGTATTTTATTCAACAGATATCTATGAAATACCACTGATTTCTCCATCGAGAGCTTATTTCTACCATCCTCTGGGCTATTCACTTTACCAGCGAAACTCATTTTTTAAACATTCATTATGCTGATTAGCACACACACCTCTGGTGTTGACAGGAGATAAGATAACAGAGGCGTGGAAGAGTTGCCGTGGGAGCTGGGCTGCTGCTGCTGCTGCTTCTTAAGATTTTATTTATTTAGTTATTTGACAGGAGAGATCACAAGCAGGCAGAGAGGCAGGCAGAGAGAGAGGGAGAAGCAGACTCCCCACAGAGCAGAGAGCCCGACGCGGGGCTCGATCCCAGGACTCTGAGATTATGACCTGAGCTGAAGGCAGAGGCTTAACCCACTGAGCCCCCCAGGCGCCCCAGAGCTGGGCTTCTGGATTAGAGCACAAGCTGTCACCCCTGGGATATGGATTCCTGATTGGATTAACTGATAATACTGAAGGTGTAGCTTAAATTTACTAACGCAAATATAGGTGGGCGACACGGCCTCTGCCCAGGCACTGTAAAGTACAGATACCGTGGTTCAAATCCAATAGGTGAGAAGATATGTGTAAGTCTGGGGGTCGGGGACAAATCTGAGTCGGAAACATATTTTTGGCAGACTTATGCTTGGCATATCCATTCCTCCTCCCTTATTTATTTATTTTTACAGCACTGCTTTCCTCTTTTCATTCCTATTTCATGAACTATTTCTTACGCATCTTTATTCTTCCCTACAAGTCACTTTAAATCCCTTTTCGGACATTTGGAGTATATAAATATCAATACATATGACTTCCCCTCCATATCACTTGTTTTAAATTTCTACCAAGAACTACTTCTTCTACAGCTAACTTTTAAAACTATGTGCAAGATATTTATTGTCCCTCTTACTTTGGTCACTTTCTTTAAATTACTTCAAATTTTAGGTCAGTTTCAGATTTGAACACGCACACACATTTTTTTGCTATTTCAAAAAATATTTATTTCAAACCACATTTATTTTGCTGCTCTGTTTGGAAATCCACGACAATGAAACTGATACATTTTGCCATTCAAAGTGAAAAGAAAGGTTTTACTCTTCATATTTTTAGGTAAGACCATAAGCCCTAAATTTTTTGTTATGCTTTCCTTCACATAAACGACTCTCTCCCGTGCTCGCTTCGGCAGCACATATACATAAATGACTCTCTCCCCAACTGCTAGTTCTCCATTTAAAAGTCACCTTGAGTTCCATGGTGATAATTTTATATTACATACTGGAAGGAGCAATAAATATTTTGATTTTGTGATATTTTAGGGATATTTTCTTCTATAAGCTTGAAAAAAATTTAAAAATCATTTTTTAAACAAATGGAAAAGTAAACAAATTGTAAGTATTTGGCCCCCCAAATTATCACAAAATAAACATAACCATGTATTCCCTACCCAGGTAAAAAAATAGAGCATCCCCAGTACCTCCAAAGCCCCTCATATTTCCTCCCTATCAGTAGCCCCCCTTTCTGCTACCAACATTGTGTACAAGTGTGGGCATGAACACATGCTTTCACTCTCCTTAGAAGAACCTGCCGTAGAATGGCTGGGTGATTGTAGGTGAACATTCAACTTGGAGAAAGTGACAGACTGTTTAACAAAGTGGTTACACCGTGTTGCATTCCCACCAGCAGTGAATGAGAATTCCAGTGGCTCTACATTTTCTCTGACACTTATGTTTTAGGTTCCTGGACCTAACTTCAACATGAAGTTGAAGGGGAGTTTCCACCAAGCAATTCTTGCCGTCTAGCTGGGTGTCCTGTTCAGTTTCTGATTTCAGATTCTGCAAGTTCAGTCCTCCAAGTCTGCCTCTCTCTAGTTTCAGATGCCGGTCACAAGTCTGGTTGTTACCTGTACTCTGACCCACTGGCTATAGACTGTGGGCTTCAACAGTTCCCTCCATGGGCTTGATTAATTTGCTGGAGTGGCTCCCAGAATTCAGAATTCAAATTTTACTAACTAGATTGTGTGTATCGTAAAAGGCTAGAGCTCAGGAACAGCCAGATGGGAGAGAGGCACGGGGCAAGGTGTGGGGAAAGGGCGCAGAGTGTCCATGCCTTCCCTAGTGTGCTGCTGCGCCGGCATTGCTACATACTCACCAGCCTAGAAGCTCTCTGAACCCTGTCCTTTTGGGTTCTCACAGAGGCTTCATTGCATAAGTGTGATTGATTAAATAATTGGTTATTGGTGATTGACTCAGTCTCCAGACTCTCTCCCTGTTCCCCTCCATCACAGGGGTGGGACTGAAAGTTCCTCTGATCACCTGGTTGGTTCTCCTGACAACCAACCCCCATCCCTAGGTCCCAAAGTCACCTCATTAATGTAATGGAAAACTGAGAAAGTCTAAGGGTTTTAGAAGTTTGTGCTAGAACAGGACACAAAGAGAAAATATTTCTTACTGTAAATCACAGGGTCACAACTTGGTATGGACAGACTCAAGTTTTTGACATTCTAGTGTGTGTCTAGTGGTGTCTCAGTGTGGTTTTAATCTCATCATGCTATCTTGTCAGAGCTGTCGGCCATGGAGCTAACTCGGGAGCGTGTAGGGTTGGAGTGCTGTCCTCCAGTATCCCATACACCCAGAACTACAGCTGATAGAGCACGATGACCCTGAAGGATGGGTTGGTCTTTTTTTGCCATCAGTTCCAGTGACAATGTGGTGGAATTTGTGCATCTTACCCCGCAGCCTTGCTTAGGGCCTTCCACATTAGGGGTGTATTTCCAAGGTCTGATTCAGGGTTGGGAACACTTTTGCCAGAGACACAGTATGGGTTCCTCTCAATCTTGCAGATCCATGATACGGGGTCCTTTGCCAGGAGTGTGAGAGCTTAGTGAGGAACCCGTGGTGCAAGCTTTCGAGACTGTGCCTCCCCCCAGATCAAGATAGTCAAAAGCAGTTTCACATCATGGGCCTGAGGGAAGAAATTAATGCCACTGTTAAAACCCTGAAGGATAAAAGGGTGATAGCTTCCATCGTATTTCCATTTAATTCACCAGTTTGTTCTTACAAAAACCAGGTGGATCCCGCTGGATGACGGTCGGCAAATGATCACAAACGAACCAAGTCACGTCCCTAGTTGCGGCTGCCGGGCCAGATGTGGCACCTTTTCTAGAGTGGGTTAACAGAGCTGGAGACCTGACGCCCAGTGATCTGGCAAATGTTCTTTTAGTTTTTCTCAGGGAGTGTTAGTAGTAATTTGCATGCATATGGGAAGGACATCAGAATGGTCTTGACCCAGGAATATGTTAATTCTCCCATGTTTAGTCATGACATAACCCAGAGAGGTCCAGTCCTTGTGGGTACTCCGTAGAGCATGGTACGGATCAGCTGTGTCAGTGGCATCTGTTAGTTCTGCTGGAGGAGCAGCAAGTGGCGAGAATGTTGGAGGCCTTAGCAAGGCATGTGTGTTCCGGAGGATGGGGGATGAAACCCATGGAGAGTCAGACATCTCCCGCATCAGTACAGTTTTAAAACAGTCTCATGATCTGGTCCATGCCAGGGCGTCCTCTCCAAAGTGAAGGATGTGCTATTACAGTCCCCGCCTCTACCGCTAAGCAGTGGCTTCGGTCTGTATGTCGTGGAGGCAGAATGTTCCTCATCTAGGAACACTGCTTTGACCCGTTTGTTGAGTGACACCGAAGGAGTCCGGCAGTGAGTGTGGCCCAGGGTGGAGAGAGCTCTTCAGGTGGTTCTAGATGTGGTGCCAGGAGCCTGACACTTGATGGATTCCGGATGAGTCTACCCAGCTCGCGACTGGGTGGTCTGACAGAATCGAGGTCCAGGGTGGGCGACTCTGGCTGCAGGCTCACGTGACGTGGATGGGCCATCTGACTGGAGTGCACCACGAGTGCGTGAGGTATGAACCGAGGGGGAGGTACGAGGGCAGCAGCGGGGAAGGATACGGATGTTTGGGCCACCTACTCACGTAGCCTCCTTGTGCCCTCTGGCCCTGTTCACGGCTGATCCCAGATGTTCCATCGCCATCTTAGGGTGGATTGTAGTTGGTCCTGACCGACCTACATCGTACCCCACGGAGAGTTCGTTATGACCAGCGGATGAAGAAGGAAAGAGGCTGAATTTGGTCCATAGGTGGTTTAGGTCAGTATGTGAGTGTGAGCCAAAAATGGGCTGCAGCTAAACCAGAGACCCACCTGGGATGACCCGGAAAGACGGCAGTGAGAAGAAATCATCCTAATTGGCAGAGCTTTGGTCAGTGTCTCTGATACTTCAATTTGTGTAGGGAAAAAAGTGACCTGAAGTAAGCCTACAGACTCACAGCAATGCAGAATGGCTTGGTCAGGGGCCTAGACAAGAAGTCATGGGGGAGAGGACACAGGACTCTCTGGAGAAGAGGCGTGTAAATGATCTGTGAGATTGGGTGTCAAGTGCTGCCTGTGTTTGTGCCCGTCAGAAAGCATCCTCAATGATGAGACACCCAACAGCCCCAGAGAATCAGTGGATAGCCGCCAGTTTCTGCCATTGACTCTCCCAGCGCTGGTACCACAGGGACCATGAACAGAGTAGCCAGTGTCTCAGGGATGGAGATCATGTATGGGCCCAACTGCATGGACTCCCACTTAATAAGGCAACTTAATTACTGCCATGAATGAATGTCCACTCTTCCAGCGCAGAGACAACACCGAGTCCCCAGGATAGCACCATCCTGTGAGGAGGACAACCAGCTATTTGGTAAAGAATTGACCACATTGGGCATCTTCCATATTGACCAAAATTGACATATATTTCAGGATGGATTTGCCTTCCACACATTCAGGTCTTCAGCCAGCACTACTATCTGATGGCCGAGGAACTTAGTCTACAGAAGAGAAGGTAAGGCAGTGGCCACATGACCCTTGGATCTACTGGTCATATTAAATATAACATTAGCCAGAAGCTGCCAGTCACACCATGCATCTTTTGAAGGTGCAGTTAATGCACCAGCATGGAAATGATATCTTTTGAGGATGGAGGAGACTCTTGAATTTTCTATATATACAATATATAAGCTAGAATCTTCAACGAAATATTGACAGAATTGGTATGATTTAGCATTTCTTCTCTCTCCTAATCTCAGAAGGAAATCCTTTAGGATTTTACCATTAAGTTTGATGTATGCTGCAGGTTTTACTTTATATACATTTATTAAGTTAATCATGAATTGATGTTGAATTTAATCAACGCTTTTTCTATTGAGATGATCGCATGATTTTACTCTTTTATTCTGTTAACTTGGTGAATTATATTATTGCTTTTTAAAATTAAACTTACCCTGAATTCTTGAAGTAGGCCAATTTGGTTGTGATATACAATTCTTTATATCTATCATGGAATTTGCTTTGTTAATATTTTGTTTAGGACCTTTCATCTATGTCCACAAGTGAGATTGGCTGGTTTTACTCTTTTTTTGAAATGTCCTTGTCATACTTTGGTGGTTCTGGTATCAAGCTTAGGTTGACCTCATAAAACAAGTTGGAAAGTTACTCCTTTTTTACTGTTTTGTGTGAGATTTTTAAAATGATTTTTGAAGAATAGAGTAATTGAAAAATTTATGTATGATTGATACAGTTTCTATACCAATTATTTAAATCTTTGGTGGAATTCACTGCTGAAGCCAGATGGGCTGGGAATATTTTTGAGGGATTGTTTTAAATTATGGATAATGTCTCTAATAGGTGTAGGATTATTCAGCTTTTCTATAGTGTATTGTGGCATTTGTAATATGTTATGATTTTCTAACAATTTGTACATTTCAACTAAAGAAATTTAATTTACTGTCATAAATTATACCTTATTTTTAAGAAACGGCTGCAATATCTATCGCAATGTTCCTTTTTATTCCTGAAATTGAGTAGGAGTGCCTTCTATTTTTCTTGGATAGTTTTGCCAGAGTTTATCAATTTAAAAAGTGTTTTCAGGGTACCTGCGTGGCTCAGTTAAGCATCTTCTGACTCTCTTGATTTCAGCTCAGCTCACAATCTCAGGGTTATGGGATCAAGCCCCAACTGGGCTCTGTGTTCAGTGGGAAGTCTGTTGGAGATTCTCTCTCTCCCATTCCCTCTGCCCCTTCCTCCCCACTGCACGAGGTTTCTCTCTCTCACTCTCTTGTTTCAAATAAATAAATAAATCTTTAAAAGTGTCTTCAAAGAGCCATCTTTTTTTAAATTAATTTTTAAATTTCTTTTATAAACATATAATATATTTTTAGCCCCAGGGGTACAGGTCTGTGAATTGCCAGGTTTACACATTTCACAGCACTCACCATAACACATACCTTCCCCAATGTCCATAACCATACCACCCTCTCCTGACCCCCCAGAAACCCTCAATTTGTTTTGAGAGATTAAGAATTTCTTATGGTTTGTCTCCCTCCCAATCCCATCTTGTTTCATTTATTCTTTTCCTACCCCCCAACCCCCCCCATTGCATCTCCATTTCCTCATATCAGGGAGATCATATGATAGTTGTCTTTCACCAATTAATTTATTTCGCTAAGCATGATATGCTCTAGTTCCATCCATGTAGTTGCAAATTACAAGATTTCATTTCTTTTGATGGCTGCATAGTATTCCATTGTGTATATATACCACATCTTCTTGATCCATTCATCTGTTGATGGACGTCTAGGTTCTTTCCATAGTTTGGCTATTGTGGATATTGCTGCTATAAACATTCGGGTACATGTGTCCCTTTGGATCACTATGTTTGTATCTTTAGGGTATATATCCAGTTGTACAATTGCTGGGTCATAGGGTAGCTCTATTTTCAGCTTTTTGAGGAATCTCCATGTTGTTTTCTAGAGTGGCTGCACCAGCTTGCATTCCCACCAACAGTGTAGGAGGGTTCCCCTTTCTCCGCATCCTCGCCAGCATCTGTCATTTCCTGACTTGTTAATTTTAGCCATTCTGACTGGCGTGAGGTGGTATTTATTGTGGTTTTGATTAGTATTTCCCTGAGGCCGAGTGATGTGGAGCATTTTTTCATGTGTCTATTGACCATCTGGATGTCTTCTTTGCAGAAATGTCTGTTCATGTCCTCTGCCCATTTCTTGATTGGATTATTTGTTCTTTGTGTGCTGTTTGCTGAGCCCTTTAAAGATTTTGGATACTAGCCCTTTATCTGATATGTCGTTTGCAAATATTTTCTCCCATTCTGTAAGTTATCTTTTGGTTTTGCTAACTGTTTCCTTTGCTGTGCAAAAGATTTTGATCTTGATGAAATCCCAATAGTTCATTTTTGCCCTTGCTTCCCTTGCCTTTGACGATGTTCCTAGGAAGAAGTTGCTGCAGCTGAGGTCGAAGAGGTTGCTGCCTGTGTTCTCCTCAAGGATTTTGATGGATTCCTTTCGCACATTGAGGTCCTTCATCCATTTTGAGTCTCTTTTTGTGGGTGGTGTAAGGAAATGGTCCAATTTCATTTTTCTGCATGTGGCTGTCCAATTTTCCCAGCACCATTTATTGAAGAGGCTGTCTTTTTTCCATTGGACATTCCTTCCTGTTTTGTGGAAGATTAGTTGACCATAGAATTGAGAGTCCATTTCTGGGCTCTCTCTTCTGTTCCATTGATCTGTGTGTCTGTTTTTGTGACAGTACCATACTGTCTTGATGATGACAGCTTTGTAATAGAGCTTGAAGTCCGGAATTGTGATGCCACCAAATTTGGCTTTCTTTTTCAATATTCCTCTGGCTATTTGAGGTCTTTTCTAGTTCCATATAAATTTTAGGATTATTTGTTCCATTTCTTTGAAAAAAATGAATGGGATTTTGATAGGGATTGCATTAAATGTGTAGAATACTTCAGGTAGCATAGACATTTTCACAATATTTGTTCTTCCAATCCATGAGCATGGAACTTTTTCCATTTCTTTGTGTCTTCCTCAATTTCTTTCATGAGTACTTTATAGTTTTCTGAGTATAGTTTCTTTGCCTCTTTGGCTGGGTTTATTCCAAGGTATCTTGTGGTTTTGGGTGCATATGTAAATGGGATTGACTCCTTAATTTCTCTTTCTTCTGTCTTGCTGTTGCTGTATAGAAATGCAACTGATTTCTGGGCATTGGTTTTATATCGTGACACTTTACTGAATTCCTGTAGGAGTTCTAGCAGTTTTGGAGTGGAGTCTTTTGGGTTTTCCACATATAGTATCATTTCATCTGCAAAGATTGAGAGTTTGACTTCTTCCTTGCCGATTTGGATGCCTTTAATTTCTTTTTGTTGTCCGATTGCTGAGACTAGGACTTCTAGTACTATGTTGAATAGCAGTGGTGATAAATAATGGGCATTCCTGCCGTGTTCCTGACCTTAGTGGAAAAGCTATTGGTTTTTCTCCATTGAGAATGATATTCGTGGTGGGTTTTTCATAGATGGCTTTGATGATATTGAGGTATGTTCCCTCTATCCCTACACTTTGAAGAGTTTTGATCAGGAAGGGGTGCTGTACTTTGTCAAATGCTTTTTCAGCATCTATTGAGAGTATCATATGGTTCTTGTTCTTTCTTTTATTGATGTGTTGTATCACATTGATTGATTTGTGGATGTTGAACCAACCTTGCAGCCCTGGAATAAATCCCACTTGGTCGTGGTGAATAATCCTTTTAATGTACTGTTGGATCCTATTGGCTAGTATATCGGTGAGAATTTTCGCATCTGTGTTCATCAAGGATATGGTCTCTAATTCTCTTTTTTGATGGGATCCTTGTTTGGTTTTGGGATCAAGGTGATGCTGCCTCATAAAAGGAGTTGGAAGTTTTCCTTCCATTTCTATTTTTTGGAACAGTTTCAGGAAAATAGGAATTAATTCTTCTTTAAATGTTTGGTAGAATTCCCCTGGGAAGCCTTCTGGCCCTGGGCTCTTATTTGTTTGGATATATATAACTTTTTCATTTCTTTTCAGCATAACAGTGTTCATTGTTTTTGCACCACACCCAGTGCTCTATGCAGTATGTGCCCTCCCTAATACCCCCCATCTGGTTCCCCAACCTCCCACCCCCTGCCCCTTCAAAACCCTCAGGTTGTTTTTCAGAGTCCGTAGTCTCTCATGATTCACCTCCCCTTCCAATTTCCCTCAACTCCCTTCTCCTTTCCATCTCCCTATGTCCTCCATGCTATTTGTTATGCTCCACAAATAAGTGAAACCGTATGATAATTGCCTCTCTCTGCTTGACTTATTTCACTCAGCATTATCTCTTCCAGTTGCGTTCATGTTGCTACAAAAGTTGGGTATTAATCCTTTCTGATGGAGGCATAATACTCCATAGTGTATATGGACCACATCTTCCTTATCCATGCATCCATTGAAGGGCATCTTGGTTCTTTCCACAGTTTGGCGACTGTGGGCCATTGCTGCTATAAACTTTGGGGTACAGATGGCCCTTCTTTTCACTACATCTGTATCTTTAGGGTAAATACTCAGGAATGCAATGGCAGGGTCATAGTGAAGCTCTATTTTTAATTTCTTGAGGAATCTCCACACTGTTCTCCAAAGTGGCTGCACCAACTTGCATTCCCACCAACAGAGTAAGAGGGTTCCCCTTTCTCCACATCCTCTCCAACACACATTGTTTCCTGTCTTGCTAATTTTGGCCATTCTAACTGGTGTAAGGTGATATCTCAATGTGGTTTTAATTTGAATCTCCCTGATGGCTAATGATGATGAACATTTTTTCATGTGTCTGTTAGCCATTTGTGTGTCTTCATTGGAGAAGTGTCTGTTCATATCTTCTGCCCATTTTTGGATATGATTATCTGTTTTGTGTGTGTTGAGTTTGAGGAGTTCTTTATAGATCCTGAATGTCAACCTTTTGTCTGTACTGTCATTTGCAAGTATCTTCTCCCATTCTCTGTGTGGCCTCTTTGTTTTGTTGACTGTTTCCTTTGCTGTACAGAAGCTTTTGATCTTGATGAAGTCCCAAAAGTTCACTTTCGCTTTTGTTTCCTTTGCCTTTGGAGACATATCTTGAAAGAAGTTGCTGTAGCTGATATCGAAGAGGTTATTGCCTATGTTATTCTCTAGGATTCTGATGGATTCCTGTCTCACATTGAGGTCTTTTATTTATTTCGAGTTTATCTTTGTGTACGGTGTAAGAGAATGGTTGAGTTTCATTCTTCTTCATATAGCTGTCCAGTTTTCCCAGCACCATTTATTGAAGAGATTGTCTTTTTACACTGTATATTTTTTCCTGTTTTGTCAAAAATTATTTGACCATAGAGTTGAGGGTCCATATCTGGGTTCTCTACTCTGTTCCACTGGTCTGTGTGTCTGTTTTTTGCCAGTACCATGCTGTCTTGGTGATCACAGCTTTGTAGTAAAGCTTGAAATCAGGTAATGTGATGCCGCCAGTTATATTTTTGTTTTTCAACATTTCCTTAGCATGGTCTCTTCTGATGCTCCAGCTCTTTGAAAAATACCGGTGGAATTTAGATCAGAATGGCATTAAAAGTATAAATTGCTCTAGGCAGTATAGACATTTTAACAATGTGTTTATGTTTATTCTTTCGATCCAAGAGCATGGAATGGCTTTCCATCTTTTTGCGTCTTCTTCAATTTCTTTCATGAATGTTTTGTAGTTCCTCGAGTACAGATCCTTTACCTCTTTGGTTAGGTTTATTCCCAGGTATCTTATGGTTCTTGGTGCTATAGTAAATGGAATCGATTCTCTAATTTCCCTTTCTATATTTTCATTGTTAGTGTATAAGAAAGCCACTGATTTCTGTACATTGACTTTGTATCCTGCCACGTTGCTGAATTGCTGTATGAGTTCTAGTAGTTTGGGGGTGGCGTCTTTTGGGTTTTCCATATAAAGAATCATGTCATCTGCGAAGAGAGAGAGTTTGACTTCTTCATTGCCAGTTTGGATACCTTTTATTTCTCTTTGTTGTCTGATTGCTGTTGCTAGGACTTCTAATACTATGTTGAACAAGAGTGGTGAAAGTGGGCATCCTTGTCTTGTTCCTGATCTCAACGGGAAGGCTGCAAGCTTTTTCCCATTGAGGATGATATTTGCTGGGGGTCTTTCATAGATAGATTTTATGAAGTTCAGGAATGCTCCCTCTATCCCTATACTTTGAAGCTTTTTAATCAGAACGGATGCTGGATTTTGTCAAATGCTTTTTCTGCATCAATTGAGAGGATCATGTGGTTCTTCTCTCTTATTGATTTGTTCTATCACACTGATTGATTTGCGAATGTTGAACCATCCTTGTAGCCCAGGGATGAATCCCACTTGGTCATGGTGGATAATCTTTTAATGTGCTGTTGGATCCTGTTTGCTAGGATCTTGTTGAGAGTCTTAGCATCCATATTCATCAGTGATATTGGTCTGAAATTCTCCTTTTTGGTAGGGTCTTTGTCTGGTTTGGTGATCAGGGTAATGCTGGCTTCATAAAAAGAGTCTGGAAGTTTTCCTTCTGCTTCAATTTTTTGAAACAGCTTCAGGAGAATAGGTGTTATTTCTTCTTTGAACGTTTGGTAGAATTCCCCAGGGAATCCATCAGGTTCTGGGTTCTTGTTTTTTGGGAGGTTTTTGATCAATGCTTCAATCTCGTTACTAGATATCGGTCTATTCAGGTTGTTACTTTCTTCCTTTCATGCATCAGGCCCATTGGCATGAAAGATGCTTTCCAGGAATGCATCCATTTCATCTAGGTTGCTTAGCTTATTGGCATATAACTGTTGATAATAACTTCTGATGATTATTTTTACTTCCTTGGTGTTATTTGTGATCTCTCCCTTTCCTTCATAATTTTATTAATTTGGGCTTTCTCTCTTTTCTTTTGGATTGGTGTGACCAATGGTTTATCGATCTTATTGATTCTTTCAAAAAACCAGCTTCTAGTTTCATTGATATGTTCTACTGTATCTCTGGTTTTTACCTCATTGATTTCTGCTCTAATCTTGATTATTTCCATTCTTATGTGTGGAGTTGGTTTGATTTGTTGTTGATTCTCCAGCTCTTTAAGGTGTAGAGACAGCTGGTGTATTCTGGATTTTTCAATTTTTTTGAGGGAGGCTTGGATGGCTCTGTATTTCCCCCTTAGGACCGCCTTTGCTGTATCCCATAGGTTTTGGACCAAAGTGTCTTCATTCTCATTGGTTTCCATGAATTGTTTAAGTTCTTCTTTGATCTTCTGTTTGATCCAAGCATTCTTAAGCAAGGTGGTCTTTAGCTTCCAGGTGTTTGAATTCCTTTCGAACTTTTCCTTGTGATTGAGCTCCAGTTTCAAAGCATTGTGATCTGAGAATATGCAGGGAATAATGTCAGTCTTTTGGTATTGGTTGAGTCCTGATTTGTGACCCAGGATGTGGTCTATTCTGGAGAAGGTTCCATGTGCATTTGAGAAGAATGAGTATTCTGTTGTTTTAGGGTGGACTGTTCTGTATATATCTATGAAGTCCATCTGGTCCAATGTGTCATTCAATGCTCTTGTTTCTTTATTGATTTTCTGCTTCGATGATCTGTCTATTACTGAGAGAGGCGTGTTATGATCTCCTACTATTAATGTATTCATATCAATATGACTCTCTATCTTGATTAATAGTTTTCTTATGTAATTAGCTGCTCCCATATTGGGGGTGTAGATATTTACAATTGTTAGATCATCTTGGTGGATAGTCCCTTTAAGAATTATGTAGTCCTTCTGTATCTCTGACTACAGTCTTTAGTTTAAAATCTAATTTATCTGATATGAGAATCGCTACCCCAGCCTTCTTTTGAGGCCCATTGGCATGAAAGATGCTTCTCCATCCTTTCACTTTCAGTCTGGGTGTATCTTTAGGTTCAAAACGGGTCTCTTGTAGACAACACGTGGATGGGTCCTGTCGTTTTATCAAATCTGCCACCCTGTGTCATTTTATGGGCACATTTAGGCCATTCACATTGACAGTGATTATTGATAGATACGTTTTTATTGACATTGTGTTACCTTTGAAGTCTTTCTTTCTGTAGATTGTCTCTATATTTCTGTTCAATGATATTTTTAGGATTTTTCCTCTTTTATAGAACCCCCCTTAATATTTCCTGCAGTGTCAGCTTGGTGGTTGCATAGTCTTTTAAGCCTTGCTGGTCTTGGAAACTCTTTATCTCTCCATCCATTTTGAATGTCAGTCTTGCTGGATAACGTATTCTTGGCTACATGTTCTTCTCATTTAATGCCCTGAATATATCTTGCCACCCCTTTCTGGCTTGCCAGGTCTCTGTGGACAGGTCTAACGTTATTCTGATGGGCTTTCCTCTGTACATAAGGAGCTTCTTTGTCCTAGCTGCTTTCAAGAGGGTCTGCCTACAATTATAATTCTTCATTCTTACTATTAGGTGTCTCGAGGACTTTCGAGAATCTATAATCTTGGGGGGAAACTGTTCTGCTTCTAGTACATGAACGCTGGTTCCATTCGTGAGATTGGGAAAATTTTCATGGACAACTTGTTCCACTTTATCTTCCTAGATTTCTTTCTTTCTCCTCCCCTTCAGGGATTCCAATAATTCTGACGTTGGAATGTTTCATGGCATCATTTATTTCCCTGATTCTGTTTTCGTGGCTTCTAAGCTGTTTGTTCCAGGATTCCTCCTCATTTTTTCTCTCTATCTGTTTGTCCTCCAGATCACTAATTCTATCTTCTGTCTCAGTTACCCTAGCTTTTGGAGAATTTAGATTAGATTGGAAATCATTGAGAGCATTTTGAACATCATCCCTTGTGGCTTTCATTTCTGCCCTAATCAATTCCATTTGGTCATCCATGGCTTCCTCCAACCTAGCTATTGCCTGGATAATTGTTAGCCTGAATTCCCTTTCTGACATATTGTTTATGTTGCCAGCCATTAGCTCTGTTGTAGAAGGCCCATCCTTTGTATTTTTCCTCTGTTGGGCATTTCTCCTCCTAGTCATTTTGGTGAGAGATGACTGAAAGGATGTAGCTGGATGTATCGACCGTGGTGCAGTCAAGGTGCCCCGGGAATGCTTCTGAGCAATCAGGATTCCCCACCCAAAGGAGAGAAAAAAGAGAAGAAATAGAGGGAAAAAAAAAAAAAGAGAGAGAGAGAGACAGGAAAAAAAGGGAAGATAAAAGAGAAGGCTCAGCCCAAATGGGCCCCAAGGTAAGATTTATGAAGTATACAAACAAAAACAGACAAACAAAAAGACTGATAAAAGTATATGACAAGAGAAAAAATATATATATTTATAAAAGCAAAAAAAAAGGAAGAACCTCGTCAAAAAGAACCCTAAGTATAAGATTTATATACTATCAGGACAAACACAAATACACAGAAACACTGGCAGAAGAAAAAGATGGGAGAGTGGTTATAAATTCTCAGTTTGAGCAAGGAAGGTTATTTTGATTCTTCCTGGATGTATCTTGATATTTTTGTTAAAGGACTCAAATTTCCTAAGATAAAGGGGGATTAAAAAATGGTTTATCTATGGGGTAGCATTGATTGGGGAAAGGGGATTACCCTGAAGTTTAACTCTATATGAATATTAGAAAATCAAAATAAAAAAAGAATAAACTAAACTAAAATAAAAAATATTAAAAAAGTAGAAAAGCAAAAGAAAAACATGGGTGTATGTATCAAAGGGTTCAGGTTAGAAGGTTATTATGGAATTTGATGTACTGGACAGCTCACTGTGATGGTAAATAGGTTAAACAACTATCTATATATAAAAAAATGAACCAGAATAGTGGGAACGAGTTAAAAATATTAGTTGTTGTATCTATGAAGTAGTGGTGGTTGTTCTCTTGTCGTCTTTTTTTTTTTTTTTTTCTTTCCTGGTTGGTTTTCTGGGGGAGGGGACTGCCACATGGGCTTTCAGTCAATGATGTTCCCTGAGTTAAGTCCTTCCTCCCCCCTAAAGGGGGTGGGCTCTGGGGAAACCGGTTCTTCAGGCTTTTGTTATCTGGAGGTTTTATGTTTGTTCATTTGTTTTCTCTCACCTTGACCGCTTTTGATGGTTTTTGGAGGTTTAGAGGAAAGCAAACTGCACCCCGACCTCCCTCTCGGAGAGAAGCCTCAGTCTGTGCCGCTCTGGATCTCCAGAGCACATTAAGCTCTCCCTCAGCTGCTGGCAGAGCAGGTTCCAAGTCGCAGTCCCTGGGGACGCAGGATCTCCTACTTGTACCCAAAACCACAGCAGCAGCAGCTGTTTGGGCAGCTCTGGTCGGCCAGAGAGGTTCCAAGCAGTGATCACACACTGAGATTTTCCTGCTGGCTCCGGGCTGGGAGTGCCTGGTCTTTCCGGGTCCCAGAGCACCAGGCTGGCACCTGCACACACCTCTCTTAGGGGAGGGTGAGGGGCGCACTCGTCTCAGGCTCTGTAGCATGGCCCGGCGAGGCTCCCAGCCCCTCACAGGAGCTGTACCCAACGTGTTCTCAGGCGCCCTGGCGGATCAGGGACCAAGACCTGGTTTCTCTGCCGCACTCCCTCTGGCTCAGCGTCAGGGGAGGCTGTCCTGGGTCTGGGGACTTAAGCCCCTGTCCCTAGTTGTCCCAATTCCCACAATTTCTCCCCACGATCCTTTGCTCTTTTTGAGTGCGTCCAACCAGACTCCCAAGTTAATGCTGGTCCCCAATCGCAGGGCAGGCTCGTATTGGGGTATTATTTTCCAATCAGTAGCCTCTGGTGGCTCCCTCCCCCTTTTGTTTATCTTCCGATATCAGTCCAACGTTCCCACTCTGCTTTACCTGCCCGCTGGCGTCTTCTGCCCCTGTAGAGATCCAGACGTGTATAATTCTGATCTCAGGCTGATTTCGTGAGTGATCGGAGTTCTTTGGTAGGCAATCAGCTCACTTTAGGGTACAGGTTGAAATGGTGCCTCCTCCTACTTCCCCGCCATCTTGTCTCCCCTGTTTGGAGATTTTGGATGATTGTTTCAATCTCCTTACTAGTTATGGGTCTGTTCAGGTTATCTATTTGTTCCTGGTTCAGTTGTGGTAGTTTATATGTCTCTAGGAATGTATCCATTTCTTCCAGATTGTCGAATTTGTTGGCGTAGAGTTGCTCATAGTATATTCTTATAATTGTTCGTATTTCTTTGGTGTTGGTTGTGATCTCTCCTCTTTCATTCCTGATTTTATTTATTGGGGTCCTTTCTCTTTTCTTTTTGATAAGTCTGGCCAGGGGCTTATCAATCTTATTAATTCTTTCAAAGAACCAGCTCCTAGTTTCGTTGATTTGTTCTATTGTTTTTTTGGTTTCTATTTCATTGATTTCTGCTCTGATCTTTATCATTTCTCTTCTCCTGCTGGGTTTAGGCTTTCTTTGTTGTTCTTTCTCCAGCTCTTTTAGGTGTAGGGTTAGGTTGTGTATTTGAGACCTTCCTTGTTTCTTGAGAAAGGCTTGTACCGCTATATATTTTCCTCTCAGGACTGCCTTCGCTGTGTCCCACAGATTTTGGACCGTTGTGTTTTCATTATCATTTGTTTCCATGAATTTTTTCAATTCTTCTTTAATTTCCCGGTTGACCCATTCATTCTTTAGAAGGATGCTGTTTAGTCTCCATGTATTTGAGTTCTTTCCAAATTTCCTCTTATGATTGAGTTCTAGCTTCAGAGCATTGTGGTCTGAAAATATGCAGGGTATGATCCTAATCTTTTGATACCGGTTGAGACCTGATTTATGACCCAGAATGTGATCTATTCTGGAGAATGTTCCATGTGCACCAGAGAAGAATGTGTATTCTGTTGTTTTGGGATGGAATGTTCTGAATATATCTGTGATGTCCATCTGGTCCAGTGTGTTGTTTAAGGCCTTTATTTCCTTGTTGATCTTTTGTTTGGATGATCTTTCCATTTCAGTGAGGGGAGTGTTAAAATCCCCTACTTTTACTGTATTATTGTTGATGTGTTTCTTTGATTTTGTTATTAATTGGTTTATATAGTTTGCTGCTCCCACGTTGGGGGCATAGATATTTAAAATTGTTAGGTCTTGTGATGGACAGACCCTTTGAGTATGATATAGTGTCCTTCCTCATCTCTTATTATAGTCTTTGGCTTAAAATCTAATTGATCTGATATAAGGATTGCCACTCCTGCTTTCTTCTGATGTCCATTAGCATGGTAAATTATTTTCCACCCCCTCACTTTAAATCTGGAGGTGTCTTCGGGCTTAAAATGAGTTTCTTGGAGGCAACATATTGATGGGTTTTTTTTTTTCATCCATTCTGATACCCTGTGTCTTTTTTTTTTAAGATTTTATTTATTTATTTCACAGAGAGAGAGAGAGAGAGATCACAAGTAGGCAGAGAGGCAGGCAGAGAGGCAGGCAGAGAGAAGGGGAAGCAGGCTCCCTGCTGAGCAGAGAGTCCGACATGGGCTCGATCCCAGGACCCTGAGATCATGACCTGAGCCGAAGGCAGCGGCTTAACCCACTGAGCCACCTAGGTGCCCCTACCCTGTGTCTTTTGATTGGGGCATTTAGCCCATTAACATTCAGGGTAACTATTGAGAGAGATGAATTTAGTGCCATTGTATTGCCTGTAAGGTGACTGTTACTGGGTATTGTCTCTGTTCCTTCCTGATCTACTACTTTTAGGGTCTCTCTTTGTTTAGAGGACCCCTTTCAATATTTTCTGTAGAGCTGGTTTGGTGTTTACAAATTCTTTCAGTTTTTGTTTGTCTTGGAAGCTTTTTATCTCTCCTTCTATTTTCAATCATAATCTAGCTGGATATAGTATTCGTGGCTACATGTTTTTCTCGTTTAGTGCTCTGAATATATCATGCCAGTTCTTTCTGGCCTGCCAGGTCTCTGTGGATAAGTCTGTTGCCAATCTAATATTTTTATCATTGTATGTTACAGACTTTTCCCCCCAGGCTGCTTTTAGGATTTTCTCTTTGTCGCTAAGACTTGAAAATTAGGTAATGGGGTGTGGACCTATTCTGATTTTGAGGTGGGTTCTCTGCACCTCCTGGATTTTGATGCTTGTTCCCTTTTCCATATTAGGGAAATTCTCTACAACAATTCTCTCCAATATACTTTCTGCTCCCCTCTCTCTCTCTTCTTCTTCTGGAATCCCAGTTATTCTAATGTTGTTTCGTCTTATGGTGTCACTTATCTCTCAAAATCTTTCCTCGTGTTCCAGTATTTGTTTGTCTCTCTTTTGCTCAGCTTCTTTATTCTTTGTCATTTGGTTTTGTATATTACTAATTCTCTCTTCTGCCTCATTTATCCTAGCAGTACGAGCCTCCGTTTTTATTTATTTATTTATTTATTTTGCTCCTCATTACTAGCTTTTTTTATTTCAACTTGGTTAGATTTTAGTTCTTTTATTTCTCCAGAAAGGGCTTTTATCTCTCTGGAGAGGCTTTCTCTAATATCTTCCATGCCTTTTTAGAGCCTGGCTAGCACCTTGAGAATTGTCACTCTGAACTCTAAATCTGATATATTGCCAATGTCCATATTGATTAGGTTCCTAGCCTTCAGTAGTGCCTCTTGTTCTTTTTTTTGTGGTGAGTTTTTCTGCCTTGTCATTTTGTCCAGATAAGAATATGTGAAGGAGCAAATAAAATACTAAAGGGGTGGCAAACACCCCAGGAAAATGTGCTTTAACCAAATCAGAAGAGTCCCCTAATCACGGGAGGGAGAAAGGGGATAAAAAGAAGTTCAGAAAAAAAAAATCATAAAAAGAAAACAAATGAAAAAAATATTAAAAAAGAAAAAAATATATGTATTAGACTGGTGACTAGTAAAGGGTCACCCCCTTAATTTTGGAAGTATTTTGGTCTCTTAGAAGAAACTACCTCCCCAAATTTTAAAGAATGAAAACATATATAAGAGTAGACACATTGAAGGGATGGGATATGCCTATAAAGATGAGAATTTTTTTTTTAATTTTCTAAAAAGGAATTGATACAGTAAGTTGGTTGAAAGAATAAAGAAAAAGGAAGTGGAGAGAATTTGCTCGGGTTGGAGACTAGAACAAGCCCGGAGCTAGATTTATGGTATATTTTGATCTATTAGGAGAAGTTGTACCCACATTTTTTAGAAGAAAAAAACCCTATGTGTATACAAAAAATAAAGTTAGATACAATGAAGGATAAAATATGACTATAATAATGAAGTTTCAAAAAATATTATTATTATTATTTGAAAGGTATTGTAAGATAAACTAGTTTAAAAAACGTTAAAAGAGGAAGGGGTAAAGGTTAAAAAAAATTTAGCAGAAGAAAAAAAAATTAATTAACTGCAAGACTAAAGGATCATGGGGAGAAAGCCATGAATTCCATGCTTTGCTTTCTCCTCTTCCGGAATTCCGCTGTTCTCCTTGGTAGTTGAACTTGGTCTTGGCTGGATTTCTTGTTGATCTTCTTGGGGAGGGGCCTGTTGTAGTGATTCTCAAGTGTCTTTGCCTGAGATGGAATTGCTCCGCCCTTACCAGGGGCCGGGCTAAGTAATCTGCTCGGATTCGCTTTCAGGAGCTTTTGTTCCCTGAGCGCTTTCCGTAGAGTTCCGGAGGATGGGAATGAAGATGGCGCCCACCCAGTCCCTGGTCCGGAGGAGCTGAGAGCTTGGGGCCCCACTCCTCAGTGTGCCCTCGGAGAAAAGCGCTCAATCACTCCCGTCTCCCTGGCCTCCGGCCGCGCTCCGAGCTCACTCAGCCTGTGCCCGGTTCAAGGTAACCCCGAGTTGAAAGCTCACTCTTCAGCTCCGTCACTGTAGCCGGCTTCCCTGCTCTAATATTTGTGAGCTCTGTGACACTCAGACACCCCGATCCTTCTGTGACCCCGGGGGACCTGGGGCCACGCTGACCCCGTGTGGGCTTCCCCCCGGTTTAGCCTCTGGAGCGATGTCCCTCTGTGGAGCAGACTTTTAAAAGTTCAGATTTTGTGCTCTGTTCCTCCGCCGCTTGCTGGGAGCCGGCCCCACCCTCCACGGTCTATCTTCCTGTTGCTTTGGATTCACTTCTCCGCCGGTCCTACCTTTCAGAAAGTGGTCGATTTTCTGTTTCTAGAATGGGTGCTCTTCTTCTCTTCGGTCTCCTGTTGGATTTATAGGTGTTCGGAATGGTTTGATAAGCTGTCTAGCTGATCTCCTGCTACCTGATATTGTCTCAGCCACTACTCCTCCGCCATCTTGACTCCTGCCCTGGCATTATTCTCTGTTCTAATCTTCATTATTTCCTTCCTTCTACTTTCTTTGTACTTAATTTTCTATTATTTTTTCAACTTGTTGAGATGAAAGCTTAGATTTCAGCTACTGTTCTTTCTAAAACATACATTTAGGACCATAAATTCCTTATAGGCAAGACTTTTCCTATATCCCACAAGTGGTATTTTATTTATCATTTTTAATTAATCAATTAATTTGTTAGAGATCACAAGTAGGCAGAGAAGCAGGCAGAGAGAGAGGAAGGGAAGCAGACTCCCAGATCATGTCCTGAGCTAAAGGCAGAGGCCTTAACCCAGTGAGCCACCGAGGCGCCCCTACTTATCATTAAAAAAATTTTTTTTCTAATTTCTATTTTGGTTTCTTTGTTTGCCTCATGGACTATTCAGAACTTTAAATTTAAAAATATATGGAGACTTTTTTGTTATTTAGTTATTAACTCAGTATAGTCAGAAAAATGTACTCTCTGATTGAATTCTTGAAATTTGTCAAAACTTGATTTATGACTTGACATATGCCAACTTTGGCAAATGTATCAGATGAATTTGGAAAAAAATTTGTTTTCTGCAGCTGTTTGGTACATTGTTCTATATATGTCACTTAGTTCAAGTATCACTCATGTTCAAATCTCCTTTACCTATATCTTTTTTCTTTTTTTTTTTTTTTTGGTCTATTCTATCAGGTACTGAAAAAGCAAGTTAAAATCTCCCACTGTGTTTGTGGGTTAGTTTATCATTGTTTAGTTGTGTCAAATTTTGTTTCCATACATTAAGGCCATATATTTGGGGGCATGAATTTAGAATTGCTATGATTTCCTGGGCCATTAAAACTTTTATCATTATGATTTTGTGTCCCTCTTTTTCTTTGGCTTTTTTGCCTTAAAGTCTATTGTATCTGATATTAAGATGATTACATTGATTTCTTTTGATTTTTGTGCGCATGTTTTATCTTTTTACTTACATATTTTTGTATCTCTATTTTTAAAAAATATTTCATTTATTTATTTGTCAGGCAAAAGGAGAGAGAGAGAGAGAGCAAGCACACAAGCAGGCAGAGAGGCAGGCAGAGGCAGAGAGAGAAGCGGACTCCCTGCTGAGCAAGGAGCCCATGCAGGACTCAATCCCAGGACCCTGGAATCATGACCCAAGCTGAAGGCAGCAGCTTAACCCACTGAGCCACCCAGGCATCCCATTGCATCTCTATTTTTTAAAGTGTTTCTCTTTCAAACAGCATATAATATGGTTTTTGACTTTTTAAAACCCAGTCTCACAATCTTTGCCTTTTTTTTTTTTTTAAATATTTAATTTATTTATTTGATAGATCACAAGTAGGCAGAGAGGCAGGCAGAGAGAGAGAAGGAAGCAGGCTCCCCACTGAGCAGAGAGCCCGATGTGGGGCTCGATCCCAGGACCCTGAGATCATGACCCAAGCCGAAGGCAGAGGCTTTAATCCACTGAGCCACCCAGGTGCCCCCAATCTTTGCCTTTTAATTGGAACATTTAGTGTTTTCATATTTAATGTAATTACTAATACATCTACCATTTTCCTATTTGTTTCTCCTTCTGACCTTCTTTGGAATTACCTTGTTTTTACTGTTTATTTTTCCTTTATTAACAGGTTAAGCTATATTACTATGCTTTTAATGGCTACTCTTTTTTTTTTTATTTTGAGGTTTTATTTATTTATTTATTTGACAGAGAGATAGAAAGAGCCAGAGAGCACAAGCGGGAATAAATGGTAGAGGGAGAGGGAGAAGCAGGCTCCCCACTGAACAGAGAGCCTGCTGCAGGGCTTTATCTCTGGACCCTGGGATCATGACCTGAGCCAAAAGCAGATGCTTAACTGACTGAGCCACTCTGGTGCTGCTGGCTACTCTTGATTATAGATTATAATCTGTATTCCTGGTTCATCAAAGCTTAGTATAAATTAGTACTTTATCTTATCCAAGAAAATTCAAGAATGTTAGAATACTTTAATTCCCTTCGTACTTATTCTGCCCTATCATTGTTTAATTTTCTCTGTACTTTAAGCCCTGCAAGATATTAGTGTTATTGCTTTATATAATAAGTATTTGTTTACTTCCCACTTCTTTTCTCTCTTCATTTTTTTTATTTCTTACTTCTTTAATATTTTACCTGGGATTACTTTTCTTTTTCCTGAAGGATACCTTTCAATATATTTTTTATATAGATCTGGAAGTGACTCTCTTGTTTTCTTTTTTGTTTTTGTTTTGCCTGCAAATGTCCTTATTTTACCAGCATTCTTTTTTTTTAATATAAAACTATTTATTGACCACTGTTTACTAGTATTTACAATAAAATAAATATACAGTTGGATAACATTCTGACTACAAAGTTAGTGTTTTTCCTAGTTTCTGCTGAACCAGTAACTCAAATACTGAGAAGACTGAGGGTAAATGTCTGGAATGAGTTGGGGTATTTTACCAGCAATCTTAAAGGATATTTTTGTTGGGTATAGTTTGGCAGTTTGGCAGTTTTTTCCCCTTTGATGCACTTTAAGTTATTTTTATTAACATATAATGTATTATTTGCCCCAGGGGTACAGGTCTGTGAATCATCAGGCTTTCACACTTCACAGCACTCAGCACAACACATACCCTCTCCAGTGTACATAACCCAACCACCCTATCCCTACCCCCCACCCCCAGCAACCCTCAGTTTGTTTTGTGAGATTAAGAGTCTTTTATAATTTGTCTCCTTCACAATCCCATCTCGATTCAATTTTTCCTTCCCTGCCCCCTCACAAACCCCCTCCCCAAGAGAGATCATATGATAATTGTTTTTCTCTGATTGACTTATTTCACTCAGCATAATACCCTCTAGTTTTATCCACGTCATTGCAAATGGCAAGATTTAATTTCTTTTGATGGCTGCACATTATTCCATTGTGTGTGTGTGTGTGTGTGTGTGTATGTGTGTATCTCACTTCTTCTTTATCAATTCATCTGTTGATGGACATCTAGGTTCTTTTCATAGTTTGGCTATTGTGGACATTGCTGCTATAAACATTTGGGTGCATGTGCCTCTTCAGATCACTACATTTATATCTTTAGGGTAAATACCCAGTAGTGTGATTACTGGGTTGTAGGATACCTCTATTTTCAACTTTTTGAGGAACCTCCATGCTGTTTTCCAGAGTGGTTACACCAGCTTGCATTCCCACCAACAGTGTAGGAGGGTTCCCCTTTCTCCGCATCCTCGCCAGCATCTGTCATTTCCTGACTTGTTGATTTTAGCCATTCTGACTGGTGTGAGGTGGTATCTCACTGTGGTTTTGATTTTTGTTTCCCTGATGCTGAGTGATATTGAGCACTTCTTCATGTGTCTGTTTGCCATTTGGATATGTCTTCTTTGAAGAAATGTCTGTTCATTTCTTCTGCCCATTTCTTGATTGGATTATTTGTTCTTTGGGTGTTAATTTGATAAGTTCTTTATAGATTTTGGACTAGCCCTTTATCTGATATGTCATTCTTTTGGTTGTCTTTTGGTTTTGCTAACTGTTTCCTTTGCTGTGCAAAAGCTTTTGATCTTGATGAAATCCCAGCAGTTCACTTTTGCTCTTGCTTCCCCTGCTTTTGGTGATGTTTCTAGGAAGAAGTTGCTGCGGCTGAGGTCAAAGAGGTTGCTGCTTGTATTTGATAGATTCCTGTCTCTCAAGGATTTGATAGATTCCTGTCTCTCATTGAGGTCTTGCAACCATTTTGAGTCCATTTTTGTGTGTGGTGTAAGGAAATGGTCCAGTTTCATTCTTCTGCATGTGGCTGTCCAATTTTCCCAGCGCCATTTGTTGAAGAGACTGTTTTTTTTTCCACTGGACATTATTTCCTGCTTTGTCAAAGTTTAGTTGACCCCAGAGTTGAGAGTCTATTTCTGGGCTCTCTATTCTGTTCCATTGATCTATGTGTCTGTTTTTGTGCCAGTACCATACTGTCTTGATGACAGCTTTGTAATAAACCTTGAAGTCTGGAATAGTGATGCCACCAACTTTGGCCTTCTTTTTCAACATTCCTCTGGCTATTTTGGGTCTTTTGTGGTTCCATAAATTTTAGGATATTTGTTTTATTTCTGTGAAAAAAGTTGATGGTATTTTGATAGGGATTACACTGAAAGTTTAGATTGCTCTAGGTAGCATAGGCATTTAAACAATATTTGTTCTTCTAACCCATGAGCATGGAACTTTTTTCCATTTCTTTGTGTCTTCTTCAATTTCTTTCATGAGTATTTTATAGTTTTCTGAGTATAGGTTCTTTGCCTCTTTGGTTAGGTTTATTCCTAGGTATCTTACAGTTTTGGGTACAATTGTAAATGGGATAGACTCCTTAATTTCTCTTTCTTCTCTCTTGTTATTGGTATACAGAAATGCAACTGATTTCTCTGCTTTGATTTTGTATCCTGACACTTTACTGAATTCCTCTATGAGTTCTGGCAGTTTTGGAGTGGAGTCTTTTCCTTCCTTTCCTTTCCTCCTTCCTTCCTTTTTTATTTTGAGTATAATTGGTGACAATGTTACATTAGTTTCAGGTATACAACATACTGATTCATCATCTGTCACCATACAGCACTGTTAAAATACCATTGACTATATTCCCTATGTTGTACCTTTCAGCTCCATGATTTATTCATTCCATTACTGGAAACCTGTATCTCCCACTCCCCATCACCCATTTTGCCCATCATCCCACCCTCCTTCTTTCTGACAACCACCATTTTGTTCTCTATATTGATAGGTCTGATTCTGTGTTTTGTGTGTTTGCTTATTCATTTGTTTTGTTTTGTTTTTTTAGATTCCATATATAAGTGAAATAATATGGTATTTGTCTATCTCTATCTGACTTATTTCACTTAGCATAATACCTTCCAGGTCAATCCATATTGTTGCAAATGGCAACATCTCATCCTTTCTTATGGCTCAGTAATATTCTATTGTATACCACACCTTCTTCTTATTTATTTATTTATTTATTTAAGATTTCTTTTCAGTGTACCAGAATTCATTGTTTATGTACCACACCCAGTATTCCATGCAATATGTGCCCTCAATAATACCCACCACCAGGTTCACCCAACCTCCCACCTCCCGCCCCTTCAAAACCCTCAGTTTCTCAGAGTCCATAGTCTCTCATAGCTTATCTCCCCCTCCAATTTCCCCCCACTCCCTCTCCTCTCCATCTCCCCATGTCCTCCTTGTTATTCCTTATGCTCCACAAATAAGTGAAATTAGGATAATTGACTCTCTCTGCTTAACTTATTTCACTCAGCATAATCTCTTCCAGTCCCATCCATGTTGCTACAAAAGTTGGGTATTCATCCTTTCTGATGGAGGCATAATACTCCATAGTGTATATGGACCACATCTTCCTTATCCATTTGTCTGTTGAAGGGCATCTTGGTTCTTTCCACAGTTTGGTGACCATATACCACACCTTCTTTATCCATTCAGCTATTAATGGACACTTCTGTTGCTTCTTTATCTTAGCTATTATAAATAATGTGCAATAAACTAAGGGTGCATATATCTTTTCGTATTTTCTTTGTTTTCATTTTCTTTGTTTAAGTACCCAGTAGTGGAATTATTGGATCATATGGTAATTCTATTTTTAATTGTTTGAGAAACCTCCATACTGTTTTCCACAGGGCTGCACCAATTTACATTCCCACCAACAGTGCATGAGTGTTCCTTTTTCTCCACATCCTTGCCAACACTTTTTCCTTGTCTTTTTGATTCTGGTCATTCTGACAGGTATAAGGTAATATCTCATTGTGGTTTTAATTTGCATTTCCTTGAGGCCTAGTAATGTTGAACATCCTTTCATGTGTCTGTTGACTATATGAGGTCTCTGCCCATTTTTAAATTAGATTATTTGTTTTTTGAGTGTTGAGTTGTATAAATTCTTCACCTATTTTGGATATTAGCCCCTTATTGGACATATTGTTTGTAAATATCTTTTGCCATTCAGTTGGTTGCCTTTTTGTTTTATTGATGATTTTCTCAGCTGTGCAGAAGCTTTTTATTTTGGTGTGGTTCCAGTTGTTCATTTTTGCTTTTTTCCCCCTTACCTAGGAGACATATCTAGGAAAATGTTTCTGTGGCAGATATCAAAGTAATTACTGCCTCTGTTGTCTTCTAGGAATTTTATGGTTTCAGGTCTCACATTTAGGTCTTTAATCTATTTTGAGTTTCTTTTTGTGTATTTCATAAGAAAGTGGCCAGTTTCATTCTTTTGCATGTAACTGTTTTTCCAGCACAATTTACTGAAGAGACTGTCTTTTCCCCCACTGTATATCCTTGCCTCTTTTATCCTAAATTAATTGACCATGTAAGTGTGCATTTATAGTTTGGACAATTTTTGACTTATCTTCCAGTTCATTAATTCTCTTTTTGACTGTGTCTTTGATGCTGTTTAGTACACAAAATCTTTTTTCTTAAGTTTGCTTTTTGGGGCAAAATAGTTGTTTTAAAGAATCTGCTAATGAAGCCCCTATGGTCCCGCATTAAACATCTTCCAGTACCAGGTGTGTGATTGTAAAAGATTTTATAATCACTAGGAGAATAACTAATAAAGATATTTTAGGGAATGCTCTCATTCAACTTCTATAATAATACTATTTTTTCTATGTTTGAAATAATTCATCAAATTAACAGTTCCTACTTGAAATATTTTTGCTCACTGGCAGTCAGTTCCAATACTTTTCCAACCCATCTCTCCACTCTTTCTCTCTCTTTTATTCTTTTTCTTGGTTATGAAGTTTGCAGCCCAAGATATCTTCCCAAGCCTGTACAAAATCATGAAATAAAGTTTTCAGAAAATTGCTTCAGAAAAAAAAAGTTTGTCTTTTATATTTATTTGTTTAATTTCAGTAAAATTAATGTACAGTATTATGTACAGTGTTTCAGGTATACAATATAGTGATTCAACAATACATCACTCAGTGCTCATCACAATACATGTACTCTTAATCTCCTTCATGTATTTCACCCATTCCTCCTATTGCCACTCTCAACCTCCTTTCTGGTAACTACCAGTTTGTTCTTTATATTTAAGAGTCTGTTTTTTCATTTGTTTCCTTTTTTTCTTTGTTTATTTGCTTTGTTTCTTAAATTCCACATATAACGCATAAAAATCTTTAATTTTAATTATTTTATATAAAAATTTTAAAATAATTCTCCTTTGGTTTTCTTTCATAATTCCTGGTTCTCTTCCCAAATTAAAAATCTTTAATAACCTTGAGCTGAATATTAAGCATAGTTATATTAAAGCTTGTGTTGGTTAACTCTATGGAAAGTCTGGAGACCCTCTCTAGTAGGTCTATATTTGATTGCTATTTACTTTTGTTTTTAGTCATTTTGTCTTGTCACCTCATAAATTTGATTAGGTGCTGCTGCTGCTGAAAAACTACAGATAATCTGTAGCTCAGGGTATTACCTTCCTCTCAGGGAGAATTTATATTTGCATTTGTGGAGGTTAGGTACCCTAGAGACCCCAGACCTCCTTAATTCAATCAGCATTTGAAATGAAAGGAAGTTGAGCTTCAACCTCTGTGGGGGGTGGTCTGTTTTCATTTTACCCTTACTCAGAGTGGGTAGGTCCTCAAGGATCTCAACTCTATGTCTGGAGGGGTGGGGGAAGGACTTAACCAACCACCACTCACTTCCTAGTTCGTTCTGAATTCCAGTTTTTGTCCTCCTAGCCCTGTGAGTTTGTTAAAACCTCTGATCAGTTTCTCAGTCTCTCAGCTCCTTCTAGTGCAACACTGGCACACTTCTCTGGTAGAAAAGTGGCTTCAAATCCAGGCTTTCTTCTTAGGTTTCCTTATTCTTCTGGACCATGGCTATATAATTCCTTACTCCCCTATTATCTGCACCTTCAAACATTTAAAAAATATTTGTTCATCTTTTCAAGTCATTCTTAGCAGTAAGTTTGGTCTAAATCATCCAATCTGCATTAATGAAAGTAAAACTCTTTTTAATATGCCTTTAAAACTTTTTTTATATGCCTTTTAAAATATGCCTTTAAAACTCAAGGGACTGGATTTTTGCTATTCAAGAATTTCTGTAGGAAGTACAAGTAAATACTTTAAATTAAGATGAGATTATTACTTTAAATTTGCTTGAGTTTGGTTAAAAAGATATGCCTGTCTATAAGATAATGAATTTTAATGATTGAACTATATAACACCTTTTTATATCCCCAGTTCCCTTTAAAATTTGTGCTAATCATAGGCAAAGTAACCCAAAGTTCTTTTCCCTAGTCCCTTTAACACACGTGAGATAGGATGTTAAATGAAAGAGGGCTTATGAACTGAGAAATCTGGGGTCAGGAGGCCATGCTTTGTGAATTTAAGTCTTGTATTTTTTCATCTCATTTGGAAATCAGGTCCAACTTCTTTGATCTGGGGATGAACAAAATGGATTTTAGTTTTATATATTTGAGTCAGAATATTAAAGAGCGAAGAGCATTGCTCTGCAAGAATGTTGGCAACAAGAGGTAGAATTGGAGGAAGAGACTCTTTCAGCACGAGGTGGACGGGAAGGAAGAGGAAATGGACAGGCGACCCACACACGTACCACTCCTCACTCAGAAGTGTTTCTTCGAGAGCTCGTTTTTGCTCCCTCATCATAAAGGTTAGTCATTTTCTGGCAGCTTCTCTCATTTGGTAGACTGAGCTCACTGTGGATCAAAAGGTCATTACTGACCATTGTTGTATCCTATTACTATATTATCATCACTTATTAGTTATATTATCCTAGCCATGCATTGTACCACAGTGACTATTAATCCAAGAGAAATTGAGCTGATTTTATTTTTCCTGATTTGCTATACCTAGCACACTTGGGGTTTGATTTTTTTTTCCCCCCACTGGGGAAACAGTTATGTGTGGACAGCATCGATTCTTGGGAGATATATGAGCAACCCAGAAGTCAGTTTTTTTCCCACACACATAACTAGACTGACAAATGACTGGGAAATGGCAGGGAAGTAAAATGAAATTTTCAAAATGGATTCCAATAGGAGAATTTAATGTCATAGCTTATCACAGTATGGATATGTCAACTATGATATTTGGACAAACATGGTTAGAAAGAAAAACAACATGATTTCTTATTTTATGGGGTAGAAAATGCACTCTGTTTTTTTTTTCCATTTAGTAATACCTATAGTTTCTTTTCCAGGAAGTATTTCTGTATTAATGATGTGTGTATGTGCATGCAGACTTACACATTACTTCTGATTACACTGGTTACTTATGACTTTTCATATGTGGGTTTTTATCATTTTGTAGTTTATATATGCACATTATATTGAATATTTCTTTAGTGTTGATGAGAAAATAAATCATTGGTATGAGAAAACACTGGCATTACAAGGTATTCATCTGGAATTATTCAACCTTTCACAAGCAAATGAGAAAGATTATAGGATTAAACCAAATCCAGGATTTCTTTTCCTCTCTGCCCATCTGTATTCATTATGGTTGAAAGATAGACAAATGAAACTATTGGTAGCTCAGTCTTTAAAGCTTTATTATAATTTAAAAGCATTAAAAAAGAGAAAATGGAAAAATCTTATCAAAGGCTAGAAATGATCATCAAACTGAATAGTTGAATTTTCCAGCTTAATGACAATGAAGAGTGAAGCTAGGTGCTGTGAAGATATGACTTCATTATTGGTGTCACTCAGTTTTCTCAATTCCAGAGAACTGAGCGCAGAGCTTTTAAAAGCCTCTGTCAGCATACAGAATGACAGTTGGGCACATTACTGGAGGAAATGGAATGGGTCAGTGATTTTCAATTCTGTATAAACTGCAAGCCCACAGCTTTGGCTAAAACACCAGAATCTGAGACTTCTCTGGACTGCTGCTCAGGTTATTGTTATGCTTCTTGGACCCCAAGAGTTTTGATCAAGAAAAGAGAAAGACAATAGAGCACAAAGCCACCACATGAATGCAGAGGATATTGTCAGTTTCCTGCCAATATCTATTTTTCCCCAAAGTAACTTCCTTTTATCTGAGAATCCACCTTGGCCAACACTGCTCATGGACTCCAGGGGCAGCTGAGCCCATTTGCAGTTCCAGCGGATGCCTGATTAGTGTAAGGGTAGTTCTGTCCCTACTGTCATAGTGATTGATTCTGGGATAGACATGTGGCACATACCAGATGCTTGCTAGGGACCTTGGGTAGAATATTTTCTTTGGCTTTAAGAGAGGACTCCAGACATCTTTTTTTCTGCACATGTTTATGGTGTTAGCCCTAGAATCACTGCAGCCAACTCTGAAGCGGAGACATGAAAAGAGAATAAAGAGAATCCAAGAGAAAAGGACAAGGACTCAGTCATCTCTGGTCACAGCTTGGAGAGCTGTGAGATGAAAATGTCCTTCATTGATCATGAAATTTGAGTCCGCTGTTTCCTGCAAACCAAGATTATCCCAGTGATAGAGAAAGGAGGTCCACTTCCAGCCCTGATCGTTCCTAATCCAGAGGACCCCCCCCCGGATCTATTTCAGGGATCCCTTGGCCAATTTGATCTAATAGGAGGGTTACAGAGCTGCTCTCCTCTGGTCCAGAGCTATTGTTAAGTTTCATGTTTTGTGGTCCTGCTCTCTAGATTCTCCAGTTTGTAAGCCTAGAGCCCTCCTCCAGAGGCCGTCCATGCTGGCGTGGGTCCTCTGGATGCAGCCCGATCCAGGGCCCTCATCTTGGGCCCAGAAGTGCCTGCCACAGTCACTCCCTGCTGTGGAGAACATTTCAGAATGTTCTTCTCTCCGGTGGTCCATCATCTCCAACGAAGAATTCTGATGAAAAGATTTATGCCTGGCTTCTCTAATTTCCCATGCAGCTTTAGTTTTTTTTTTTTTTTTTTTTAAGATTTTGTTTATTTATTTGACAGAGATCACAAGTAGGCAGAGAGGCAGGCAAAGAGAGAGGAGGAAGCAGGCTCCCTGCTGAGCAGAGAGCTCAATGCAATGTGGGGCTCCATCCCAGGACCCTGGGATCATGACCTGAGCCGAAAGCAGAGACTTAACCCACTGAGCCACCCAGGTGCCCCACAGCTTTAGTTTTTAGACTAATTTTGGTTCCAGGCACACATCAATTCTGGGAGGGCCAGTTGAATCCTTAACAACTGAGAGTGGAAGCTATTGTGATGCAGGCAATTTGGCAATGGAAAGGCTCGGGTGTGAAAATCAAGCTGGTACCCTAAATGATCTCTAAGCCCAGCATTCTGGTTTGCATTCTGAGGGTAAAATATCTATGGTGGGGGCCACTGCGTAACACAGATAAACTTTTACAGTGAGGCATCTGTGATGTGCGGGGTGTGAACCATCGCGGGCCTGTGATCAGACAGGTAGGTTTTGCACTTCTGCTTAAATAGAACCATCAAGTCCAGCCCAAGACAAAGTGTTTGAACAGGAGCTGGTACCCCCTCCCCCCCAAGTCAGGAATGATGGGGCAGGGATCACTGTCCTAAGAGATTTACCTGTTGAGATAGCTTCTGTTTTAGCAGGCTTGATTCTGTGAAATTGTCTTTGTCTCTGTCTCTACATGTTTGATGCGTGGTGTCCCGCAGTAAGCTTAGGGTGACCGTAAAGAATGACATTTTATTCCTTAGAGGCTCTAAGTGAGAGTGACACGAATCCCCACCACATTCACATCAACTCACGAAATTTAGTTGCGAATTCCTCTGAGAGGGAACGTCTCTGTGTTAAGTCGGTTTTGTGGCCTTGAGCTGAGACAGTTGACGAGACGTCTTGTAGGATAAGAGGGCAAGATGCCTAAGGGCTTCTCATACATTTATATCAAAATTCTGTGAAGGAAAATCAATGTTTTGCTTCTAGCAGTGAAAATCCAAACCTCACCAAATTATTGGGGATGAACACTTTATTTTCAAGCACCAGAGAGGGGAACCCCCCCCCCCCAAAGTGAACAGTGTTTCAGCATGGCTCTGGATGCGACCTGGTGTCGTGGGCGTGCAGTGACCCTGGTCTGGAGGTACAGTGACCTCATTCCTCCCTCCCATCCAAGTCTTTCTTTAAATGACCTCAGTGCAGCCTTTCCCGATCACTCTGTCTAATATTTCACTCTGCTCTGTATTTCATTTCTTCTTTCCTGCATTCCTTAGCCCTTGTCTTGCCCAGAAGCAGGACCTTAGAGAAGGATTTGAGCACAAGTGGTTGATATGGGGTGATGAAGGCCACTGGGGTGGGGGGCAGTGAAACATGGGGGAGGGTAGGAAGCCAGTCACGTGCGGCAGTGAGCAGGTCACGGCTGTGGGCAGCGGGGACTCAGTCCTGTGCGGCCTCCGGGAGACTCTCCAACCTGCCTTGGAGGATGTCTGAGGCGTCAGGAAGTCGGTGTATTTGTTCACCAGTTCTCACCCGTGGGTGGTTGGGAGCTGCTGTGGGCGTGCTGGTGGTTGGGACTTTAACTTCCCAGGGCTTCCTGTCTCTGCACTCGGGCCGGTGTCCTCCAGCTGCCAGAGAAAGCCCCCAGCTTTGCAGAGACTCCCAGTAGGAGGCCTGGGGTCCGGGCCGGTGGGAACAGAGTTCGGGGGAATCTGAGAAGGGCGCTGATAACATCTGCTGAGAACCTGGTACTCTCTACTGGACTCCGTATCTTCTGTGTTTATCTTTTTGGTCTGTTTCCCACTGTAATGTAAACTTCATGAAGACAGGGGCTTTTCTCTGTTTTGCTCACTGAAGGTGCTGGAAGCTGGTTTCTGAGTTATTCATTCACCGTTTAACCGCCCCAGTTAGTGCCTGCCTGAAGCCTGTTCTGCTCTCACTCTTCCTGACACTCTGGTCTCCGAAGGACTGCGTAGACCCCTCGGTCTTTCTATCTACTCTGATGCCTATGCCAAGGCAAGATTAAGAATTATGAGGGGCTGGGACACCTGTATGGCTCATTTGGTTAAGCCGCTGCCTTTGGCTCAGGTCATGATCCCAGTGTCCTGGGACCGAGTCCCGCATCGGGCTCCTAGCTTGGCGGGAAGCCTGCTTCCCCCTCTGCCTCTGTCTGCCTCTCTGTCTGCCTGTGCTCTCTCTCTCTCTCTCTCTCTGACAAATAAATAAATAAAATCTTAAAAAAAAAAAAGAACTACGAGGGGTTGATGATAATTCGACAAACACTGTTGTGGGAATGCGTATTTTTGGTAACTAAAGGAGTAGCTGTGACAGCATGAACCGTTAGAGAAAGAGCGGGGGGAGGGGGGCGGAAGAGAAGATTCCAGCGACAGATCAGCGTTCTCACTGCAGCCCCAGCTTCCACGGACAGCCTCCTGCTGGTTGGGTCTGGACATGTGGAGCCCCAAATCCAGAGCCTGTCTCTGGCGGACAGAGGGGTTCACGTTTCATAATCAGGAAAGATGCTTTTGCTTTGGACTCTGTGCTTCGGTCACTACAAACTTAGATCTGCCCAAGGGCACAGGTGACTCATGGAGTGTGTAATCAGCAACCATTCCGGAGCGTTTTGTAAGCATGTGCAACTGTTAAATTACATCACATCTGCCCTGAACTTTTTTCCTGTCACTCTAAACCTAAGTTTAGAATAGTTACCTTTAAAGAAAAAAAAAAAGATTCTATTTATTTTTTGGCAGAGAGAGAGAGCACAAGCGGGGGGAGCAGTAGACAGAGGGAGCAGCAGGCTCTCTGCTCAGCTGGGAGCCTGATGTGGGACTCGATCCCAAGCCCCTGGGATCAGGACCTGAGCTGAAGGCAAAGGCTTAACTGACTGAGCCACCCAGGTGCCCTTACAATAGTTATCTTAAAATATTTTGCTCATCTTTGTAGCCCATCACTGGGCTCTCTCTGAATCCCAGGTTTATCCCTTCTGGCTTCCTGGTCCCTCTCAGTTTAACAAACCGGTGTTCAGCTCTCGCCTGAAGTGGGTTCACTCTTCTTCGTCAAACGCTCACTCCCACCCACCCCTGCCCTTTCCAGCACGTGATACGTGTGATTATTCTTCTTGAAAACCCTGAGTCCTAGTGTATCTTAGGTTTTCAGTCAATAGGAAATAGAAGTGAATTTTTAAAAAATTTTCATCTTTTAGTTATTTTTTATTAGCATATAATGTATTATTTGTTTCAGGGGTACAGGTCTGTGAGTCATCAGTCTTACACAATGCACAGCACTCCCCATAGCACATGCCCTCCCCAGTGTCCATCACGCAGCCGCCCCCTCCTCCCACCCCCCACCCCTCCAGCAACCCTCAGTTTGTTTCCTGAGATTTAGAGTCTCTTATGGTTTGTCTCCCTCTGTGGTTTCGTCTTGTTTCATTTTTCCCTTCCTTCCCCTATGATCCTCTGTCTTGTTTCTCAAATTCCTCATATCAGGGAGATCATATGATAATGGTCTTTCTCGGATTGACTTAGTTCGCTCAGCCTAATACCCTCTAGTTCCATCCACGTCATCGTAAATGGCAAGATTTCATTTCTTTTGATGGCTGCATAGTATTCCATTGTGTATATGTACCACATCTTCTTGATCCATTCATCTGTTGATGGACATCTAGGTTCTTTCCGTAGTTTGGCTATTGTGGACACTGCTGCTATAAACATTTGGGTGCACGTGCCCCTTTGGATCACTACGTTTGTATCTTTAGGGTAAATACCCAGTAGCGCAATTGCTGGGTCATAGGGCAGTTCTATTTTCAACATTTTGAGGAACCTCCATGCTGTTTTCCAGAGTGGCTGCACTAGCTTGCGTTCCCACCAACAGTATAGGAGGGTTCCCCTTTCTCTGCATCCTCTCTAACACCTGTCATTTCCTGACTTGTTGATTTTAGCCAGTCTGACTGGTGTGAGGTGATATCTCATTGTGGTTTTGATTTGTATTTCCCTGATGCCAAGTGATGTGGAGCACTTTTTCATGTGTCTGTTGGCCATTGGGATGTGTTTGGAGAAATGTTCATGTCTTCTGCCCATTTCTTTTCTTTCTTTCTTTCTTTGTTTCTTTCTTTTTTTGAAGCTTTTATTTATCCGACAGAAAGAGAGAGAGCACAAATAGGCAGAGCAATAGGCAGAGAGAGAGAGGGAGAGGCAGGCTCTCCGCCAAGTAGGGAGCCTGCTGTGGGGCTTGATCCCAGGATCCTGGGATCATGGCCTGAGCCAAGGGCAGGCACTTAACTGACTGAGCCACCCAGGCACCTGATCTTCTGCTCATTTCTTTACTGTATAAATGAATTTTAATTGGACATGATTTGTATATAGCCACCCCTCTTTCCCTTATATTAGTGATGTTCCTTAAGGACTTCCTTAAGGAAGATTTCCCCAATTTCTTTTCTTTCTTTTTTTTTTTTCTTAATGTTTAGTTTTTTTTAAGCTTTAATTAATTAATTAATTATTATTATGTTCAGTTAACCACTGTATAGTACATCGTTAGTTTTTGGTGTAGTGTTCATTGATTCATTAGTTGCATCGGACACCCAGTGTTCATCCCAACACGTGTCCTCCTCCGTACCCATCACCAGTCACCCCGTCCCTCCCCCCTCCCCTCTGAAACCCTCAGTTTGTTTCCCAGAGTTCCAGAGTCTCTCATGGTCTGTCTCCCTCTCTGATTTCTCCCCCTTCAGATTTCCCTCCCTTCCCCTGGGGTCCTCTGTGCTGTTGCTTATGTTCCACATACGAGTGACGCCAGATGACGATTGTCTTTCTCTGCTTGACTGACTTCACTCAGCATAATCCCCTCCGGCTCCGTCCACGTCGATGCAAATGGTGGCTGTTCACCCTTTCTGACGGCTGCGTAATACTCCGTTATACACATGGACCACATCTTCTTTATCCATTCGTCCGCTGAAGGGCATCTCGGCTCCTTCCACAGTGTGGCTGTGATGGACATTGCTGCTATGAACATTCGGGTGACCCCTTCTTTTCACTACATCTGTTTCTTTGGACATTTCCCTCAATTTCTAAGTTTGAATTTTTCCTCTGCAGTCAAAACTGCAGGCAGCCAAAGGTCTAGATACATAGCCCATACCACGAATTATTCTTCTTAACACTTTGTAGTATGGTTTCTAGTTGGAGACTTTCCTGCACCCACCACAGGAACAGATACTGTTTTAAAATCATATGTGGGGAACTCTGTATCTCCAATCTTGGACTATATCCCCAATGTTGGAGAGGAAATTTATTTCTAAATGCAAATCCAGACATTTTTAAAAAATATTTTATTTGTTTATTTGACCGAGAGAGATCACAAGGAGGCAGAGAGGCAGGCAGAGAGAGGAGGTAGCAGGCTCCCTGGCAAGCACAGAGCCTGATGGACTTGATCCCAGGACCCTGAGATCATGACCTGAGCCGAAGGCAGAGGCTTAACCCACTGAGCCACCCAGGCACCCCAGACATTTTTAAACTACAACTGTAGGGAAGAAAATTCAGAGCATTTTTTTTTTTTTTTTAATGCAGGCACATCTGCCTTGAAGTACAACCTCAAGGAGTGGTAAATCTTGAGACACCTGGCAGCTCAGTCAGTTAAGCATCTGCCTTCAACTCAGGTCATGATCTCACGGTCCTGGAATCAAGTCCCGTGTTGGCTTGATTCCTGCTCAGCTGGGAGTCTGCTTCTCCCTCTCCTTCTGTTTCCTCCCCGAGCCAGTGCTGCCCCTCTCACTCACTCACTCTATTTCTCAAATAAATAAATAAAATCTAAAAGAAAAAAAAAAGAAGTGGTAACTTTTGGCAAATCAGGTCATCATCAAAATAACATTTCTGAGGATTACTTATCATGTGCTATTGAACTACAGAAAGCAAAGTGGTCGTATCCAAACACCGCAGGAGAATCCAGATGTGGTTGGGAGGTCCTGTGCCCCAACACACCGAGGTTTCCTAAGTGGGCCTGTGAGTAGAGGAATGAGTTCTCCTGGGACCCTTCAGTCCCGAAGATGGTATGTGGACTGAGCAAATCCACCACGTTTTAAGGTCACATGTGGGTCTACCAAAGCCACGTTGGTCTTGCCTAAGACTTTGTCTTTTCCATCCCGGGAAGTAAGAACAGTGGCTCAAACAAGGCAATGGGAAACCATGCGGTTGTGCAAACACTAAAAAATGAAGTAGTCAGAGAAAAAACCTGTGCATTATGTTACAAAATTAGGGACAACAAAACATACATTTTTATCTCCGAGCTCTCTTGGTGTCTCATAAAGGTTTTCTCTCAAGTAAAACAATGAGCTTGCCGGTGTGATGAATTAGCAGACGCCTCCTCTGGCGTGAAGTATTCTTGTGTTGCAAATCACTGATTTTATTAGATGGCACCTCCAGCAGCCATCTAATGCTGCCTCATGAAAAATCCATAACAACTCAATCTAATTTTAATGATTCTGGAAAATAATAGTATTTGAGAGCAGCCCCCTTACAAGTTCGTGTTCCCACCTTCCTGTCATGTCTGTGAAAGTGAATGTGATTCTTGGATTTTTGTGGCTATTTTTGCTTTTTTTTAACAATGTATGAGCCCAGCTTAGTTTATCTTCATCTTCACACATCCTTGTTCCCTGTCAGCGTTTTTCTCACGTCTTGCATGTTTACAGCTTGTTTATTTATTCATTTGGTTTCTAAGCTCGTTGGAGGAAGATCAAAACTAATTCAGTCTAACATTTAAACCCATTATGACTCTTGTTCACAGAAAAAGTGCACACAATGGCTTATATTTTTGTTTTAGAGAATCACTGAAAATAACTGTACCTAAGATTCTCTTCAGACATATAATTAGAGAGCAGGAGGAATTTCTAAGAGAAGCAGAAAATTGATGAGAGCCAATCTAAAAGTAGATTATAACTCTGTCTTATTTGCCTTTGAATTTCATTTGTTTACTTATGTGTAAATCTTTATTCAAGTGACACCTTCATTGTGTGAAAGTCATGCTGTTTTCCTGTCAGTGCAAATCCTCTGGGAATACACAAGAGCTTCGTGTGTCGTCGCAAATAGGTCACTGTCTTTTTTTTTTTTTTTTTTGAATCTGGTTACAATAACTTATCTTCCAGAGGCACAATGTTGGAAAAGGGCAGGACACAACTGTATTTTTGTACGTTCTAATTCGTGTTAGCACTGCTGTCTGTCAGTTAGACTGTACACAGCCTTCAAATACCTCAAGGTAAGAGAGTACGTTGCTTCTTGACTTCCACGGCAGATTTGCATAGTTCTCAGATTCTGTTCTTGGCATTATTTTTCCTGTCAGGATCATCATTTATCAATAGCAAATATTTAGTTTGCTAATAAAATATTAGTCTGTACCTATGTTTCTGTTCCTATTTTCTGGTACATACACATTTAGTATGATGTATTTTTATTGGTGTATGATTTCAGCAATATGAGCCCTGTTGATATTATTCCTTTGTTTTATTACATTTTTCTTTTCTTTTATTTTTTTTGTTTTATTACATTTTAATGGCTTTAACCACCATTTGTTGTCTGCTGCTATTAAGAAATCTATCCTTTAATAGGTATACAATACTTGGAAAATAAGTGGTAACAAGAATTTCCTGAAAGAAAATCAGAGTACTGAAATAATGTTAGGAGTCTGTTTGCTTGCTCCAGTTTTCTAGTTAGACTCAGAATGAACTAGTCTGGAGAGATACAGATTGAAATAAATGCAAAGTTTATTTGCCGACTTCCTGTGTGCATGTGCACATGTGTATAGGAGCCTTTGCCCAGCTCACCGTTCGTGGAGGTTACAGAGGTCACATTCTGTTACTTGACATATTACAGAAATAGTCCTTCTGAGAACCTTGGTGATCAGCCCTCGAGGTGCTTATCATTTCATGGGTCAGATTCCATCCATATTTCTAGTCCTACATTCCCAAACTTTAAAGCTCCAGATACACATTTTATCCTATTGGCCCTCAGGTGAGTAAAAGATTAACATACAGAAAGGTAAGAGAGCCTACCACAGACAGCCTGTTTCTCTAGAAAACTACTGATTTGGATCATACTGTATAAAATCTGCTTTCAAAAACCCAAAGAAGAAAGAAAGAACTTAACATAAACTGTGGCTGAGTTTTCTTGTGGCAAATGGAAATGTCAATGAACCATCCACAAATTCTCCAACAGAATTACAAATGTTTCCTTTTAAGTGGATTTCATTTAGTATGAAAATATCTTACTGGAGTCCTTTTTTTAGCTCCTCCAGAAATACCTGCTGGTGGGTAGGCTGTGGAATAGTTGACCTTTTATTATTTTTTCAGACCATGTCAGTCTTGGCACTCTGACACATAGAACATATAGGTTCCGGTCTCTCTAATTCCTAAGACAATTCTTGATTATCTTGAACAAAGTGGGCTTTATGATGGTAGACTTAGACTCATGAACTTGTGGGTGTAGAATTACTGGTGCAGGGGTAGGTTCTTAACCAGGATGCTTGGAGTAAGCCTTGGGTTGTCAGGCAGAGTTGTACTTTGGGTGTATGCATGCTTAAATGCAGACACGGTGCCTTATCAAGATAGTTGTTTCTTTTACACCATGACTAATACCACCATATTGAATTGCCCTCTTCTTGACCACTTTTCCAAATGTTCTCCCTTGGCCTTCCAACCCTACTTCTAAGACACTTAAGTCACCGGGATATAAAAATAAGAGAAATCCAATTGTCCAGAAAGTAGTAAAGACAATCTCTAGGACATGTGGGGAAACGTCTCTGCTTTGGTTTAACTCCCATCCCTTCCCTCTGGACTCTTCCTTCCAACTCCGATGGTTCCTAAACCATGAGAGTTTGCACTGTGGAATCACAGTCTCTCTTTTTTCTTTACTTGTCCTCAGCTTCTGAAGTTCTCCACAGCATGGGAGTAGTGGATCTATGATGCTGTAGGTGGTTAAGGCTGCATGTGGGGAAAATGTTCAATGTTGTTCCAAGGGATGCATGAAACCACAAGCTAAATTTGGTGTAGTTCCCCAAAGGCCAACCTATTATTGCTTAAAGCTCTGCAGTTTAAGCGGGGCTCACTGGGGTGGTTCTTCTGCTCCACATGCGACTGCTGGAGCTGGTGGTATTTATTTATTCATTTATTTACCTTTTCATTTATCTATTTATTTACTTATCTAAGATTAATTTACTTATTTGAGAAAGAGCATGTCATCGAGCAGGGGGAGGGACAAAGGGAGAGCGAGAATCTCAAGTAGACTCCCCACTGAGCATGGAGCCCAGCGTGAGACTCAATCTCATGACCCTGAGATTGTGATCTGAGTGGAAACCAAGAGTGGGATGTTGAACTGACAGAGCCACCCGGGCTCCCCAAAGCTGGGATATACTCCTATGTCTGGTGCCTTAGCTTCAGGTACTAGGTCAGCCTAGCCAGGCAGCTTTCTCTCTTTCCACAGGGTCTCTCCATTAGGGTAGTGAGACCTTTCTATGTGGCGGCTCAGGGAACCAAGAGGACAAACCCTACTTCGAAATCACTTATCAAATTTCTGCTTGCGTCATAGTTGCTCATGTCCCCATGGCCGAAGTAAGTCGCACGGCCCAGCGCAGAGTCTAGGAGAAAGAGCCTGAATCCCAAAGGCACGATTCATTGGGGGCTGCCAACTTGCAATCTACCCCAGAGAGTAATATGTCAAATTTACATGAATTTTAAGGATGGAAGTGGTGATTTCAAGATGACTTGGCTTTGTGGTGGGCCGGGACTCATGTTCTGGATAGTGTATTTACTTTTCTCTGTTGCTGAGAACTGCTCCAACCCAGTTCGGTGTGCGCAACTGTTAGGTTCTTTTTGGTATATCTTGGGAGATAGTAATGGTTAGAGGTAAAGAGGGTTAGTTATTCCCTCATAATCTTATGTCAGGTTATTAGGGAAGCAAGTCTCAGAGCAAATTCTACACAGACATTTCTTTTTTCTTTTCTTTTCTTTTTTTTTTTTTTTTTTTAAAGATTTTATTTATTTATTTGACAGGGAGAGATCACAAGTAGGCAGAGAGGCAGGCCGAGAAAGGAGGTAGCAGGCTCCCTGCCAAGCACAGAGCCTGATGGGGGACTCGATCCCAGGACCCTGAGATCATGACCTGAGCTGAAGGCAGAGGCTTAACCCACTGAGCCACCCAGGCGCCCCCGCACACACATTTCTGAAAGCAGGCACACATCATCCTAAACCACGTCTGCAAATATCCTTTAGGGATCTCCCCCAGGGCTCTTCTCCTAAGGACGAAAGTTCCAGGGCTCCCTAGAGTCTTCCCTCCTTTTCCTTTTTTGCTGTCACAGAGAGTGTCTATCAAGTACTATAGGTAGCTCGTATTTCTCTACTGCCATGGACTTCCCAATGAAAGCCTCATTTTTATCAATTAACAAGCTGCTAATTCCATCCATAAAAACCCATTCCTGACACTCTGCTGATTAGGAAAGCTCTGTCCGTGAAGGGAGAAAGTCGTGCCTGAAGACCTTTCAGTCATTATCTCTAGTGCATGACTTTTCTTGTAAAATTTAGCTCATCATCTCCAGACTCTGGATTTCTGATTAGGGCAGCAGCCTGCGCAGGAGGGTGGCTGTAACCGACACGCGCTGTCCATCCTGGAGAATATTAAAGTACAGACGTGCTAGTATGTGTCTCATAGGGTGCTTTGATGAAAACATTTGAGAAGCCTTCAGCTGAGTATAGGAAGTCAGGACCTTGAGGATTATGGTTTGTTGGTTCATTACTTCTGGGAACAGCAACATCAAACTTCTCAGGCAGCTGTTTCTGAAAGTAATCTAAGGGGATGCTGGGTGGCTCAGTCGGTTAAGCATTGGACTCTTGATTCTGGTTCAGGTCATGACCTCAGGGTTGTGAGAGCGAGCCCTGCATCAGGGTCCATGTATCTTTCTTATCCATTTTTAAACATACACAAAAGTAGAAGCTGTATCCATTACCCAGCTTCAGTGATTATTAACATGTGACCAACTGTTTAATCTCTTTTCCCCTTTTCTTCCCTGCTTTTCACCCAGCCGCCTGATTTTAAAGTAATGAGACACCATGTTTCATCTGTAGATACTTGAGTGTACATTCTAACTACAGTTAAGAATTTTCCTGTAGGTGTAAGCATAATACTATTAATACACCAGAGAAGTGACTAGTTCCACAGTATTCACTCAGTGCTCAGATTTCTCTGAATCATAAATGTCAGTCATTGGTTTGTTTGGTTCAGGATTCAGACAAGGCCCACAGATTGGTTTCGGTTGCTATGCACCTTGGGTCCAGTATTTCTTTTTTCTTTTTAAAAGATTTTATTTATTTATTTGACAGAGAGAAACCACAAGTAGATGGAAAGGCAGGCAGAGAGAGAGAGAGGGAAGCAGGCCCCCGCTGAGCAGAGAGCCGGATGCGGGGCTCGATCCCAGGACTCTGAGATCATGACCTGAGCCGAAGGCAGTGGCTTAACCCACTGAGCCACCCAGGAGCCCCGGGTCCAGTATTTCTGATGGTGGATCCAGAGTAGGGTTTCCCAGAGTCAATACTATTGACAGTTTTTTTTTTTAATTTTTTATTTTTTATAAACATATATTTTTATCCCCAGGGGTACAGGTCTGTGAATTGCCAGGTTTACACACTTCACAGCACTCACCAAAGCACATACCCTCCCCAATGTCCATAACCCCACCCCCCGTCTCCCAACACCCCTCCCCCCAGAAACCCTCAGTTTGTTTTATGAGATTAAGAGTCACTTATGGTTTGTCTCCTCCCAATCCCATCTTGTTTCATTGATTCTTCTCCTACCCACTTAAGCCCCCATGTTGCATCCACTTCCTCATATCAGGGAGATCATACGATAGTTGTCTTTCTCTGCTTGACTTATTTCGCTAAGCATGATACGCTCTAGTTCCATCCATGTTGTCGCAAATGGCAAGATTTCATTTCTTTTGATGGCTGCATAGTATTCCATTGTGTATATATACCACATCTTCTTGATCCATTCATCTGTGGATGGACATCTAGGTTCTTTCCATAGTATGGCTATTGTGGACATTGCTGCTATAAACATTCGGGTGCACGTGACCCTTCGGATCACTACGTTTGTATCTTTAGGGTAAATACCCAGTAGTGCAATTGCTGGGTCATAGGGCAGTTCTATTTTCAACATTTTGAGGAACCTCCATGCTGTTTTCCAGAGTGGTTGCACCAGCTTGCATTCCCACCAACAGTGTAGGAGGGTTCCCCTTTCTCCGCATCCTCGCCAGCATCTGTCATTTCCTGACTTGTTGATTTTAGCCATTCTGACTGGTGTGAGGTGGTATCTCATTGTGGTTTTGATTTGTATTTCCCTGATGCCGAGTGATATGGAGCACTTTTTCATGTGTCTGTTGGCCATCTGGATGTCTTCTTTGCAGAAATGTCTGTTCATGTCCTCTGCCCATTTCTTGATTGGATTATTTGTTCTTTGGGTGTTGAGTTTGCTAAGTTCTTTATAGATTTTGGACACTAGTCCTTTATCTGATATGTCGTTTGCAAATATCTTCTCCCATTCTGTCAGTTGTCTTTTGATTTTGTTAACTGTTTCCTTTGCTGTGCAAAAGCTTTTGATCTTGATGAAATCCCACTAGTTCATTTTTGCCCTTGTTTCCCTTGCCTTTGGCGATGTTCCTAGGAAGATGTTGCTGCGGCTGAGGTCGAAGAGGTTGCTGCCTGTGTTCTCCTCAAGGATTTTGATGGATTCCTTTCTCACACTGAGGTCCGTCATCCATTTTGAGTCTATTTTTGTGTGTGGTGTAAGGAAATGGTCCAATTTAATTTTTCTGCATGTGGCTGTCCAATTTTCCCAACACCATTTATTGAAGAGGCCGTCTTTTTTCCATTGGACATTCTTCCCTGCTTTGTCAAAGATTAGTTGACCATAGAGTTGAGGGTCTATTTCTGGGCTCTCTGTTCTGTTCCATTGATCTATGTGTCTGTTTTTGTGCCAGTACCATGCTGGTTGATGAACTGCTGTGTTCATCAAGGATATTGGTCTATAGCTCTCTTTTTTGATGGGATCCTTGTCTGGTTTGGGGATCAAGGTGATGCTGGCCTCATAAAATGAGTTTGGAAGTTTTCCTTCCATTTCTATTTTTGGGAACAGTTTCAGGAGAATAGGAATTAGGTCTTCTTTAAATGTTTGGTAGAATTCCCCCGGGAAGCCGTCTGGCCCTGGGCTTTTGTTTGTTTGGAGATTTTTAATGACTGTTTCAATCTCCTTACTGGTTATGGGTCTGTTCAGGCTTTCTATTTCTTCCTGGTTCAGTTGTGGTAGTTTATATGTTTCTAGGAATGCATCCATTTCTTCCAGATTGTCAAATTTGTTGGCGTAGAGTTGCTCATAGTATGTTCTTATAATAGTTTGTATTTCTTTGGTGTTAGTTGTGATCTCTCCTCTTTCATTCATGATTTTATTTATATGGGTCCCTTCTCTTTTCTTTTTGATAAGTCTGGCCAGGGGTTTATCAATTTTATTAATTCTTTCAAAGAACCAGCTCCTAGTTTCGTTGATTTGCTCTATTGTTTTTTTGGTTTCTATTTCATTGATTTCTACTTTGATCTTTATGATTTCTCTTCTCCTGCTGGGCTTAGGGTTTCTTTTAGGTGTAAGGTTAGGTTGTGTACCTGAGATCTTTCTTGTTTCTTGAGGAACGCTTGTACCGCTATATATTTTCCTCTCAGGACTGCCTTTGTTGTGTCCCACAGATTTTGAACCATTGTATTTTCATTATCATTTGTTTCCATGATTTTTTTCAATTCTTCTTTAATTTCCCGGTTGACCCATTCATTCTTTAGAAGGATGCTGTTTAGTCTCCATGTATTTGGGTTCTTTCCAAACTTCCTTTTGTGGTTGAGTTCTAGCTTCAGAGCATTGTGGTCTGAAAATATGCAAGGAATGATCCCAATCTTTTGATACCGGTTGAGTCCTGATTTAGGACCGAGGATGTGATCTATTCTGGAGAATGTTCCATGTGCACTAGAGAAGAATGTGTATTCTGTTGCTTTGGGATGAAATGTTCTGAATATATCTGTGATGTCCATCTGGTCCAGTGTGTCGTTTAAGGCCTTTATTTCCTTGCTGATCTTTTGCTTGGATTATCTGTCCATTTCAGTGAGGGGAGTGTTAAAGTCCCCTACTATTATTGTATTATTGTTGATGTGTTTCTTTGATTTTGTTATTAATTGGTTTATATAGTTGGCTGCTCCCACGTTGGGGGCATAGATATTTAAAATTGTTAGATCTTCTTGTTGGACAGACCCTTTGAGTATGATATAGTGTCCTTCCTCATCTCTTATCATAGTCTTTGGCTTAAAATCTAATTGATCTGATATAAGGATTGCCACTCCTGCTTTCTTCTGATGGCCATTAGCATGGTAAATTCTTTTCCACCCCCTCACTTTAAATCTGGAGGTGTCTTCGGGCTTAAAATGAGTTTCTTGGAGGCAACATATAGATGGGTTTTGTTTTTTTATCCATTCTGATACCCTGTGTCTTTTGATTGGGGCATTTAGCCCATTAACATTCAGAGTAACTATTGAGAGATATGAATTTAGTGCCATTGTATTGCCTGTAAGGTGACTGTTACTGTATATGGTCTCTGTTCCTTTCTGATCTACCACTTGTAGGCTCTCTCTTTGTTTAGAGGACCCCTTTCAATATTTCCTGTAGAGCTGGTTTGGTGTTTGCAAATTCTTTCAGTTTTTGTTTGTCCTGGAAGCTTTTAATCTCTCCTTCTATTTTCAATGATAGCCTAGCTGGATATAGTATTCTTGGCTGCATGTTATTCTCGCTTAGTGCTCTGAAAATATCTTGCCAGCTCTTTCTGGCCTGCCAGGTCTCTATGGATAAGTCAGCTGCCAATCTAGTATTTTTACCATTGTATGTTACAGACTTCTTTTCCCGGGCTGCTTTCAGGATTTTCTCTTTGTCACTAAGGCTTGTAAATTTTACTATTAGGTGATGGGGTGTGGGCCTATTCTTATTGATTTTGAGGGGGTTCTCTGAACCTCCTGAATTTTGATGCTCGTTCCCTTTGCCATATTGGGGAAATTCTCCCCAATAATTCTCTCAAGTATACCTTCTGCTCCCCTCTCTCTTTCTTCTTCTTCTGGAATCCCAATTATTCTAATGTTGTTTCGTTATGGTGTCACTTATCTCTCGAATTCTCCCCTCGTGGTCCAGTAGCTATTTGTCCCTCTTTTGCTCAGCTTCTTTTTTCTCTCTCATTTGGTCTTCTATATCACTAATTCTTTCTTCTGCCTCATTTATCCTAGCAGTGAGAGCCTCCATTTTTGATTGCACCTCATTAATAGCTTTTTTGACTTCAACTTGGTTAGATTTTAGTTCTTTTATTTCTCCAGAAAGGGCTTTTATATCTCCCGAGAGGGTTTCTCTAATATCTTCCATGCCTTTTTCGAGCCCGGCTAGAACCTTGAGAATTGGCATTCTGAACTCTAGATCTGACATATTACCAATGTCTGCATTGATTAGGTCCCTAGCTTTTGGTACTGCCTCTTGTTCTTTTTTTTGTGGTGAATTTTTCTGCCTTGTCATTTTGTCCAGATAAGAGTATATGAAGGAGGAAGTAAAATACTAAAAGGGTGGCAACAATCCCAGGAAAATATGCTTTAACCAAATCGGAAGAGATCCCAAATCATGAGGGGGAGAAAGGGGATAAAAAGAGGTTCAAAAAGAAAGAAAGAAAAAAAGGAAAAAAAAAAAAGAAAAGAATTAAAAACCGAAAATGAATAAAGAAAACTATAAAAAAGAATATATATATATTAGATAAACTAGTTAAAAAACGTTAAAAACGAAAAGGGTAAAAGTTAAAAAAAATTTTAGCAGAAGAAGAGAAAAAAAATGAAAAAGAAAAAAATTAAATTAACTGCCAGACTAAAAAAAATCACAGGGAGAAAGCCATGAGTTCCGTGCATTGCTTTCTCCTCCTCTGGAGTTCTGCTGCTCTCCTTGGTATTGAAACCGCATTCCTTGGTAAGTGAACTTGGTCTCGGCTGGATTTCTTGTTGATCTTCTGGGGGAGGGGCCTGGTGTAGTGATTCTCAAGTGTCTTTGCCCCAGGTGGAATTGCACCGCCCTTACCAGGGGCCTGGCTGAGTAATCCGCTTGGGTTTGCTTTTGGGAGCTTTTGTTCCCTGAGCGCTTTCCGTAGAGTTCCGGAGGACGGGAATACAAATGGCGGCCTCCTGGTCTCTGGCCCAGAGGAGCCGAGAGCCCGGGGCCCCACTCCTCAGTGTGCCCTCAGAGAACAGCACCCAGTTACTCCTGTCTGCCTGACCTCCGGCCGCGCTCCGAGCTCACCGATCCTGCAACCGGTTCAAGGTAACCCCGAGCTATGAGATCACTGTCGGCTCCGTCTCTATAGCCGGCTTCCCCGCTCTAATACCCACGAGCTCTGCGACACTCAGACACCCCCGATCCTTCTGTGACCTTGCGGGACCTGAGGCCACACTGACCCCGCGTGGGCTTTGCCCCGGTTTAGCCTCTGGAGTGATGTCCCTCAGCAGAACAGACTTTTAAAAGTCCCAATTTTGTGCTCCGTTGCTCTGCCGCTTGCCGGGAGCCAGCCCCTCCCCCCAGGGTCTATCTTCCGTGGCTTTGGATTCACTTCTCCGCCAGTATTACCTTTCAGAAAGTGGTTGTTTTTCTGTTTCTAGAATTGCTGTTCTTCTCTTCGATCTGCCGATGGATTTGCAGGTGTTTGCAATCTTTAGATAAGCAATCTAGCTGATCTCCTGCTAGCTGAAGTAGTCTCAGCCTGCTACTTCTCCGCCATCTTGACTCCTCCGACGGGGGAACACTTTTTAACTCATTTTATGAGGCCAGAGTTACCTAACATCATTTATACCTGTTAACTTGATAAAGAATGATAGTAGGTCCTGGTGATGGTGAGGGAGGGGAGCCACTATTGACAGTTTTTTTTTTTTTAAAGATTTTATTTATTTATTTGACAGAGAGAGATCACGAGTAGACAGAGAGGCAGGCAGAGAGAGGAGGAAGCAGGCTCCCTGCTGAGCAGAGAGCCTGATGCGGGGCCCGATCCCAGGACCCTGAGATCATGATCTGAACCGAAGGCAGCGGCTTAACCCACTGAGCCACCCAGGCACCCCACTATTGACAGTTTTGACTGGATATTTGCCAGGGGGACTGTCCTATGCGCTGTAGGATTAGCAACATCCTTTACCTCTCCCTACTAGAAGCCGATAGCACCAGCCCCTGTGTGACAACCAGAAATGTCTCCAAACATGGCCTCATGTCCTCTAGGTGTAAAATTGCCTCAGTTGAGAATCACTGGTCCAACATTCAGTTTAACTTTCAGACAAAAATATTTCACCATCGGTACTGTATGTTTGTTACTGCATCACATCACAAAGCATGCGATAAACGCTTCTCTCTCTTTTCGATGAGTGAGGCCATGCGCTATCTGCCTGATTTATCCATGCGGAAGTTTCCCAGTTATCTTTCACCCAAGAATTTCAATGGCTGTTGATGGTCATTACCTAGATCCGCTGTTTTATTAGGGATTACAAAATGGGGATTTTACAGTTTTACCATTCTTTACACATTTATTAGTTGGGATTCTAGTATAAAGGAGAATGTCTCCTTATCAGTGATTTGATTACCCTGGAAGTGAAGAAACACTGTCTCTACTCATGACACTTCTGACACCAAACCAGTGGGTTTTTCAGCAAGGAATTCTCCACCTACAGTTTCAGGGCTTGGTCTCACAAGACTGCCCCCTATGGCTCCAACTTGGCAGCTGCAGGTCCCATTTTGTTTCCTGTACTTTGGACACCGGCTATAAACTAGGGATTCCAGTGGCCCCTTCCTGGGTTCAGTAACTCACTAGAGCAGTGCACAGAACTCAGGGAGACACTTAACTTACTAGATTACCAGTTTGTTATAAAAGGTACACTCAGGAACAGCCAGTTGGAAGAGATACATAGGTTTTTGGGAAGTGGCACAAAGCTTCCGTACTCTGGGTACACCACCTGCCTGAGAGCTGTCCAAACCCTGCTGTTTATGGTGTTTTTTTTTTTTTTTAAAGATTTTATTTATTTGAGAGAGAGAGAGATTGAGAGAGAGAGAGAGCATGAGAAGAAGGAGGGTCAGAGGGAGAAACAGACTCCCTGCCAAGCAGGGATCCTGATACAGGACTCAATCCTGGGACTCCAGGATCATAACCTGAGCCAAAGGCAGTCGCTTAACCAACTGAGCCACCCAGGTGCCCTTGTTTAGGGTTTTTAATGGGGGTTCCATTATTAAATGGCCATTTGTGATTGAATTCGACCTCTAGAACTAACCCCTCTTCCCTTGTGGGTCTGTGTTTGGGACTGAAAGTTCCAGTCTGCTAATTACATGGTTGGTTCCTCTGCCAACCATCCCTCAACCTCCAAGAGTCACTATTAGCATAAAATCAGGTGTGGTTAAAAGGGGCTTGTGATTAATAACAAAAGATGCTCCTCTCACTCTTTATCACTGAAAAATTCTAAGGGTTTTAGATGCTCTGTGCCAGGAACTAGGGATGAAGACCAGTTATATATTTCTCATTATTTTACAACATTACGCTTCACCCCCTGGTGTTCGGGCACATATCTCTTATAGTAAAATGCTCATAAAAGTCAGGAGATACTGGCGCGCTACTGGAATCTGTTCAGTCATTAATAATTATCCACTCATTGTTGGATGGTATGAAATTGTCTCCCAGGGAGAGGCCACTCAGGTCTGCAGGCTTCATTCCATCTTGTCAGATTCCAAAAGTGGGGGTGGTCTCAGCAATATGTGTCCTTCGTTTGCTTTTCTTGTTTAACAACAGATCTTGAAGAATGTTCTACAGCAGGGTTTATCCATAGCAGCACTGTGGCTCAGATGACTCTGTTCTGGGACCCAGTTCTGTGTATTATAGGATGTTTAGCATCCCTGGCCTCTACTGGCCTGAGGCCAAGTGTCTGCCATTAGGCAACTGGAAATGTTTCAGACATTATCCAGTCTCCGAAGGGCAAAGTCATCTGAGACTGAGAACCAGTGCTTTTTGACATTATTTAGAGCTTTCCATTTCTTTTTATGACCACACTGTACTCCATTTTGTGAACAGACCAGAGTTCACTCAAGCAGCAGCCTATGCTTGGGCATTTAGGTTGTTTCCAGTCTCATTACAAGACATGCTTCAGTGAACACAGTCGTGCCTACATTTCATGTTTCTGCTAGTGTATTTTTGATAGTATCCGTGGAAGTGGGGTTGCTAGTCCATGGGTAAACGTGTGCATGTCATCTACCTATATACTGCTCATTCCCTTCCTTGAGGACTCGACTGTTTTTCATTCCCACAGCAAGGTATGGGAGCGCATGTTTTTCCATAGCTTCACTGTAGAGCAGGTTCCATATTTGGGATTGTGTTCATATATTTAAGAGGCTTTTGCTTTTCTTTTCCTGCAGATGTTATCATTTGCCCATTTTTCTATGGGTATTTCCATCCTCTGGAATCATTCAAACCTCTGTATATATGGAAAGTAGCAATGCTTTATGAGTATAGGTTGCAAATCTGCCTCCCCTCCCTTTATTGATTTTGCTTATTTTTTCATGCAAAATTTTCTATTTTCATGTGGTCAAATTTATCTTTTTTTAATTTATTACTTCTAGATTTTATGTCAAAGAAAATTTTTGTCCATTTTCAGGTTATGAAAGAATGTCCTGTGTTTTCTTTTAATACTTACATATGACTGTGTTTAACATTTAGATCCATTTGGAGTTTATTCTGGTGTACGGTATAAGGAATACTTTCAGTTTTCTATTTTTCTAAATAGCTGATTGGCTGTCCATTGGATAGTCCATTTCTTCCATGCTGACTTGAGATTGTGCCGACAATCTGAATTCCATATTCAGCTTGATGTATTTTTGGATTTTTCCTTTCTTTTCCTGTTGGTCTAGCTGTCAGTTCATATGCCTACACTGAAGGCTTTATAAATGTGTCTTACTACCTGGTAGGGCTGTCCTTCTGCCCTGCTGTTTTGTTGTCATTGTTGGCTTAGGGTTAGGGTTAGGATGTCGAAAATCACTTAGGGAGAACTGACATTTTCATGGTGAGTTTTTCTATCCAAAAATATGGCATGCCTTTCCATTTGTTCAAGCCCTCTTCTGTGTCTTTCAGGAATACTTTATAGTCTGTAAACACTTTGGCCACCATACAGTGTGAATAGTAAGACTGTCCTCTGTCGCACACGCAACTCCCAGGGGACATGTGTGTTTTGAGTCTCATTCTTTCATTTTTGTTGCCAAAATCATTTAAACTTGATTTCACCTTTCTGAAAATTTGGGAGGGAGGGAAAATAATTGCGTATGGAAGGAGTATTGGCTTTGCAGTTGGGCTGCCTTTGGTTTGAATTTGGCTCTATCATTCCTCAGTTCTGTGATTGTGAGCAAGTCCTTCCTGGCAAAATAGAGGTGTTTATCCTTCATAATTGTAAGGATCGAAAGAGAGAACGTGTGGAGAGCACTTAGCAGAGTGTCTAGCATGAGTGAGAGCTCAGTTTCAGGACTTGCTGATACTTGTTGGGGGGCATTTAGTTTTCCCAGTAGCTGTCCTGGTCATGAACAATTTTCTAGCATGGAATCGAAAACTGTACCTCCTACATTACATATGCATAAAAAAAATCCATCCATTTTCTCTTTATGTTAATTTCATTGGTGCTTGGCAACACCATGCTGTTTGGGGTTTTGCCTCTTTTCCCATGAGTTGGCATTTTTTTAAACTTGACATTTTTTCTCATTTTTGCAAAATGCTGAAATAACCTGCATGTCGTGGTATAGTTTCGCTCCTCTGAACAGTGACGGATCATCTCTTCTAGGAAGCCATCAATCAATAGCAGCTAACAAGAATATGCAGTGGGGCTGGAGTGGGAGGGGGCCTGAGGGTCACTTTACTTGGTTCACTGACTACTTGCTGTGAACCCTTTTGATTGATGTTGTGGAAATTTCTGCTGATCGCATCACTGTTTCAGGACAGTGTTGACTTGCCTTCCCTGAGCAGATTTCTGATTTTAGTTGAGAATCCGTAGTCTAAACTTTTGAAATTTCATGCAGATGGAAACATTAATTGAGCACGCACTGTCTACTGAGCACTGTGCAACAGAGCTAAAAGTCAGTAGAAGGCCTGGTGCGAGACTGTCCCAGGCTGGGTATCTGGGTTAGGCCCGGCCACACTCTGAGGACATGTGCCTGACTGGCCCACATAGTGGTTCAAGGGTGATGGGCTGCTGAGTGCTCAGCTACCAAGGAGTGCTGGTTCACCGGGAGAGGGCCATCATGGAGAGACTGAGGTAGGGAGCAGAGTGAAGTCGGGATCCTCTATTGGAGAGTGGGGAAGGAAATTTGGTGCCATGGCCAACAGAGCAAGAAGAGGCAGCCTTGTAGTCCCAAAGCCTTGGCTGAAAGCTGTAGAAGCTGAGCAGATGGTGGGGCAGGAGTTAGGCCAAGGTCACAGGCAAATAGCCAGCATTTCTTTTGGGAGCTGGGTTGTGCTGACAGAGCGGGAGGTATAGTGCTGCCTTTTTCAAAGGGCGGCCCAGACATCCCTGGGAGTCAAGCCAGTGAGCTGTGACCCCTCATCTTAAAGGGACCCTGTCCTGGGGTTGAAGAGTTTCTGGGCCCGCAGCTAACAGCTCAGCACTCTGTAAGCAAAACCGCTGTCCGCAGCAGGGGCAGAATCGTGTTAATAAGGATAGCACCTTTCATTGTGTAGTGCTTGCAGTGCCTCGGAGTGTTGTCTCCTGTTGTACCGCGCAAGTGCAAACGCTGCCCTTCTCCTGTGGAGAGATGCTAACGGCTTCCCACCAGCTCTTGTCCTTGGCATTGTTTTGCCAGACGTGTTCATGGGCTTGGGTTGACTCGACCACAGTTTTTGGTCTTCTGGTAACCCAAAGGAGTTCGAAGTGTTAGAGTCAAACTATGTATGATCTATACACACAGTTTTGTGTGAGACCTGCGTGCGCGTACACACACACACACACACACACACACACACACTCATTTCCTTCTTCAACTAAACATTCCTCTTGAACATCCATTAGGTGGCAGGCCCCGCCTCGGTGCTATAGAGGTACAAATATTTCGATGTAAAAGATACATCTGTGTGTTTATTCTGCCGTATGTCACTCTTAAGAGGTCAGGCTGACGGCAGCCTCACCCATTCAGAACACAATTTGGAAAAAGGCAAGGCGAGAGGCTTGAAGCTGCAAACCGTGAGGGCTTTATTCTGTCGGAAAGACAGAATCGCCCTCGGGCAGTTGCTCAGAACAGCTGTGTGTATAAGGCAGCAGCTGACGGCAGCCGGCCTTGCTGACCCTGTGAGAAATGAGAGCCGACAGCTGAGGGAGGAGCGTGAGTCTCGAAAGCAGAAGAATTTCTTTTGAGTTCTCCCTCCTTCTTTGGCACAGTGGTCCGAGGCTGTTCAGTTGAGGACTGAGCAACCACGAGGGCCACAGGTGCTTCTGAGAGCAGTACTGGATTAAATAGCACCAAACTTGCTGTTCAAAATGTTGCCAGCTCGTACTTGCATGGCATTTTTAAAAAGATTTTATTTATTTCAGAGAGAGAGAGAGAGCATAAGCAGGGATGGTGGGGGAGAGGCAGAGGGAGAGGGAGAGAACAGACTCTCCACTGACTGCAAAGCCCAAGGCAGGGCTCGATCCCAGGATCCTGAGATCCTGAGCTGAGCTGAAGTCAGGTGCTTAACTGACTGAACCACGCTGGCGTCGTGCGTTTTTTTCTTTTTTGAACACCCTTCTTTATATCGCGGTGGTCTTATTGAGAAGGCAACCCCCCACGGCAGCGAGTATCAGAATCATCCTGGGGGGTTGTTCAAACAGATTGCCAGGCCCCACGCATAGAGTTTCTGATTCAGTAGGTCTGCGGGGAGAGCCCAAATCTGCCTAAGAAGTTCTCATGAGTTGGGGCCCCTGGGTGGCACAGCTGGTTGAGTGGCCGACTCTTGGTTTGGCTCAGTTTGTGACCTCAGTTTGTGAGATTGGGCCCCAGGTCAGGCTCCATGCCCAGCACAGGGTCTGCTTGAGATGTGATCTACCTCTCCCTCTCCCCCTCTCCCCCAAATATATGAGAGAGGGAGCGCGCGAGAGAGCAAGAGCCCGCGTGTGTGCGTGCACAAGCGTTGAGGGGCAGGAGGTGGAGAAAGAACCTGAAGCAGACTCTGCGCTGACCGGGGGCCTGAGGTAGGGCTTGATCCCACCACTGGGAGGTCAGGACCTGAGCTGGAACCAATAGCCTGTTGCTCAACTGACTGAGCCACCCAAGGACCCAATAAGTCAGTCTTTAAAAAAACAACAGCAGCCAAGTTCCCATGTTGGTGGTGGTGCTGGTCCAGGACCACACTTTGAGAACCAGCACCTGATGGGGTATGTTCGGCCTCATGTATTATTATTGTTTCTGTAGAAATTGAAATTCAGAGAAGCTGAATTACTTAACTAAGGTCACAAAGGTGGCAGAGTTTAATTTAGGTGTTCTGAGGATAGAAGCTTTTTCAACCATGTGCTGTGTTGTTGCAGGTCTTTTTCCTTGAGAATTAAGAGGGGGTTTAGTACATATTAGATTTTCATCAAAGTGCTTGGAATTAGGGACACCTGGGTGTCTCAGTTGTTTGGACCTTTGCCTTTGGCTCGGGTCGTAATTTTGGGGTCCTGGGATCAAGCCTAAAATCAGGCTCCCTGCTCAATGGGAAGTCTGCTGCTTCTTCTCCCTTTGGCCCTCCCCCTAACTCATGTTCTCTCTCTCTCTCTTTCAAATAAATAAATAAAGTCTTTAAAAAAATGCTAGGAATTAAAATATTGCTATCCTGGCTATTATAAAAAAGGCAAGAGTAAGTATTGAGTATGTGGAGAAAAGGGAACCTTGATGCCCTGTTCTTGGGAATGTAAATTGGTACAGTCATTGTGGAAAATCGTGTGGAAGTTCCTCAAAAGGTTAAAAATAGAACTATTGTATGATTCAACAGTCCCACTTCTGGGTAGGTACCCGAAGGGAATGAAATCAGAATCTCCAAGAGGTATCTGCACCCCTGTGTTCCTTGCAGCATCATTCACAATAGCCAAGATATAGAAATAGTTTGTCTATCAGGGGGGAATGGATAAAGAAGATGTGAAATGTGAGATGAGGGGTGTGTGTGTGTGTGTGTGTGTGTTACAGATACATTATACGAGAGGAGATCTTAACTGTTCTCGACACACACACACCCATCCACACGGAGAATTGTGATGGATGTGTTAACTCACATTACTGTGGTAATAGCTTCATAGTTTATAAGGATCAATCATCATTCTGCGTACCTTAAATTTATACAATGTTATGTGCTAGTTGTATCTCAGTAAAGCTGGGGGAAAAACACTGCTATTACATTTTATTAGAAAATTTATGTATTATGGTGTATATTTCTCCTTGGCAATGTTGGATGGGGTTTTTGGTGTGTCCAGCCTCCATAACACTTAGGACATTTAAATAAACGTTAAGAAACTAGAATGAGTGGTTAGAAAAGGAATACAAGAAAGTAGGTTTTTGGATCGACTGGGACAGGTGCAAATCCTTTGGAAGAGTCGTGAAAGGGTGAGAAAGCACAAGATTTTAGCAGACCAGAGGAAGCTGGTATTTTAGGAACGTTTCCCTACATGGATAATTCACCTGGAGTGCTTGTATTAACTTTGACTTGGTGGTGTTCTCTGCGTCTGCAATGGTCTTTGCTAACTGAACAAGCATTCTACTTCCAGGCTTGGAATGTCGAAAGAAAAACCTATTCTGTTGCTGTTTATGTGCCCATTTTCCTTCTCTGTGAGTTATTTATTTACTTGTTTTTTAAAAGCAGGCTCTATGTTGGCGTGAAGCCCCATGCAGGGCTTGAAGTCCGGACCCTAAAATAAAGGCCTGAGCTGAGATCGAGGGTTGACTGATGAAACGACCGAGTCGCCACGTGTCTCTGTGAGTGATTTTCTATAAGCCCCGTTGTCCCGAGTCCTTTCTGAATCAGTTACGGATTATGATGAAGCCGCTAAGAAAGAGTCTCTCAAGCCATTTTAGGCAAAATTCTAAGGTCGTCCGTGTCCTTTTATTGCAAGACTGTGTTCAGAGAACTGACAGTAGTCTCTCAGGCCTTCTGTGTGTACAGAGAATCAGTCAGGAAACAAAGCCACTGTTGCTGTTTAGAACATGAAGAGATTTCTTTTTTCTTGAGACTTAGTTTATTTATTAGAGAGAGAGAGAGAGAGCAGGAGAGCAGGAGGGGCAGAGGGACACCTACACCGAGCACAGAGCTGATGAGGGGCTTGACCTCATGACTTGAGATCAGCGCCCCGAGATCATGAGCTGAAACCAGGAGTCTGGTGCTTCGCGGACTGAAGACACGAAGAAATGCAGTCCTGGGACTGCGGCTCCTCGGAAGCCGTGGGGAAAGCTGGAGGAGTGGCAGCCGTGGGTCCTGCCGTGCGCTCCGGGTTTACCGCCTCCGAGAAGCAAAGAGCCGCCGCCCCCGGACTCGGGGCCTGCAGACCGTGCGGCTGGGGGCCCCCAGCTTCCCAAAGCTCCGAGTGGCTGAAGTGACAGGAGGACGAAGAGGCTGCGGCAAGGAGGACAAGGCTGCCCGGCGGACAAGGCCTGCGCCCCCTCTCCCTCCGGGACCCCGCGCTGTCCTGGAGCCCGGCACGCTCAGGTTGAGGTCGTCAGGCAGGACCTGCGTGGACAGCGCGGCGAGGGTCGCTCCGCGGCGGTGGCTGGGGCCTTCCCTCACCGGCCGGGGCGCACAGAGCTTGGTGCCGGTAGGAGCCGCCGCATCTCCTCGCCGCGCGGCCGGCCGCGGGCTTCACTGCGTCCGCGGGTTCTGGGTTCGATCTCGCCCGGCGGGCGTTAATGACTTATGTTGACACCGTTTTTATTTATAGTAGACCCTTAACTCAAAGCTGCTAAAGCACAGACTTCTCTTAATTACATTTTTCTCTCTTGACGCGATTCGGAACGAAGTTTTACCACTAGGAAACAGTCTCAATGAAAAGTTTTTGTTTTTACCCAAAAAATTAAAAGACATAACCTAATTACCCAATCAATACATAACCATTATATAGAAGTGGGGGAAAGTACAGTATTTTGAAGTGTATGTATATAAGTAAATTTGTATTTGCTTAATGTCTCTTTTTCAGAAAGATTATTTATTCATTTGAGAGAGAGAAAGAACATGAGCCGGGGGAGAGGCAGGTGGAAGGGAAGAGCAGGCTCCCCGCTGGCCGGGAGCCCGATGCGGGGCTCGATCCCAGGACCCCAAGATCATGACTTGAGCCGAAGGCAGATGCTTAACCCACTGAGCCACCCAAGTGCCCCTTGATTAGAAATTTAGTAGGTTTGGGCACCTGGGTGGCTCAGTGGGTTAAGCCTCTGCCTTCAGCTCAGGTCATGATCTCAGGGTTCTGGGATCGAGCCCCGCATCGGGATCTCTGCTCAGCAGGGAGCCTGCTTCCTCCTCTCTCTCTGCCTGCGTCTCTGCCTGCCTCTATGCCTACTTGTAATCTGTCTCTGTCAAATAAATAAATAAAATCTTAAAAAAAAATTTAGTAGGTTCTAGTTTCTGTTTTTTACTTAATTACAAATGGTGGTAGAAATACTCTGCTACATGCATCCTACCATAACCAATATCCTTGGATAAATTGCTAGAAGTGGATTTTTTAGTATCTCAAATGATATACTTTTTGAAGATTTTTAAAGCACGTATTTATAAATTAACTTCCGGAAAGATTAGGGCACTTTTGATTTCCTGCCAGTTGTGAGTGGGAGTTCCCAATTCCCTGAACCCTCCCCAACATTGGTTCTTTTTTTTTTTCTTTTTAAAATATTTTATTTCTTTGTTTGCCAGAGAGAGAGAGAGAGAGAGTGTGAACATACAAGCAGGGGGAGTGGCAGGCAGAGGAAGAAGCAGGCTTCCCGCTGAGCAGGGAGCCTGGTGTGGGACTTGATCCCAGGACCCTGGGATCATGACCTGAGCTGAATTGGAAGGTAGATGCTTAACTGAGCCACCAAGGGGTCCCAACCTTGGTTCTTACATATTTAAAAGCTTTGCTAGCTTGATATTTAAACATGATATTTAATAATCTTAATGATTTTCTGTGATTAGTAGAGAGGTTGAACATTTATCATCTATTTATATGTATTCTCCTAGTGAACTCATACTTTAGTCAGTTTTTTCTATTGGGTTGTTAGGCTTCTTCAAAAATTGATTTGTGGTAGCTCTTTATATATTAAGGATAAAATCACTTCTCACTTATCTTTGTCAGAAATATTTGTCTCAAATTGCTGTTTGCCTTTTTAAATTTCATCTTTTATTTCCTAAAGAGTTGAAAATTTTTATTTCACCAAAATTTCAATTCCTTTTAAAATGGGTGTTTGCTCTTGAGGGCATGTCTAGAAAGCCTTTCATTGGATGTTATACAAATATTTAATAATATTTCCCCATGATTTTAAAGTTTCATTTTAAGTATTTACACCTTAATTCCATTAGTGATTTCTTTCATTATTGTGGAGAGATGGAATTTGGAGTGATGTTCAAAATATTTAACAACCGTGGTGCCACGGGTGCTGACCAAGCAGAATTAGTGCCTGCCGTAAGCACTGCGTGTGGCCCGGCTGGTAGTTCTTGTGGAGGATCAGCCTGGATGAAGTAGATTTTCCCTGCATATCGCCCTCGACCCGCAAGGACGTCAAGAAGCCTGGTTCGGTGTTAATGCTTCATTCCCCGTTTATTTAATGCTTCATCCCCTTCCGTTTATTTCGTCAACTTCCTTAGCTTATATGCGGCGGGGTGACCAATAAGGGGCCAAGCGATGGGGGGAGCCAATCAGAGCCCTGTTACTATGCTGATTAAATTTGAAACGGCCAATGACTATGTCCTGCTGCAGGCGGGCTTCACCAGAACGCCGGTTGCTTACGTGCAGCGGCCTCTGCTGGCAGTGAGCCAAGCGCCATCTTGTAATGGCGGGGACGTTCGGGGCCGGAGACGGTCTCCGACTCCTGCATATGGCCAGCTATTACCCTGACACATATCATGTCTTTTCCTTATTGGTTTAGAATGCCTTCTTTATCCTAATATCCTAAATTAAGTATTTTTTACATTTGGACTCTTTCTGAACTTTGCTATTGACTTCACAATGTTAATGGCGGCCTAATTCTACCTTTTCCTAGTAAAGAAGTAAATGTAACAGTTTTGATTACTGCCACTTCCGAAAACATCCGACTATCTTGTAGAACCATTCTTTATCCTCCGTTTCAGATCACTGTGACTGGCAGGCAAGGAAAGGTGTCACCACACTGACACTCGGCCATCAGGAGTTGGCCTGATGGTTGCGGGTCACAGGTTACAGGGCTGCTGTAGCCCAGTGGAGGCAGGAGAGAGTGTTTCGCTCTCAAGTGTCCCACTGCGATGCTCCCATCCTCAATTAAAAAAAAATATTATACAAAAGAAAAAATATATGGGGAAATCTAAAATGTATGTTGTAGTAAAAATAGATCAGATTTACCTAGTTTCAAACCAGAGTGCTATACCAACCTCCTCAAAGCAGGGCCTGTGAGGGAGTAATTCAGAAATGATAAAAAAATTGGAATTATTTCAGAAAATGGCTGTAGCAGACAACAATTCTATAAGATTTCCAGTTTTGAGTTGTAGCACTTATGTAATTTTCCTTAGGAGATTGTTTCTAATATTTCAGTCATTCTTAACATATGGAAAATTTGGTTGGTTTTCCATTTCTTCTTTCAGGTTACTGCTGTTTTTCTTTTTTTCTTTTTTATTTATTTATATTTTTATACCTTTTTTTTTAAATTTTTTATTTTTTATAAACATATTTTTATCTCCAGGGGTACAGGTCTGTGAATCACCAGGTTTACACACTTCACAGCACTCACCAAAGCACATACCCTCCCCAGTGTCACTGCTGTTTTTCTTAATCTAATTTCCTTTTTTTTAAAAAAAAGTAATTCCCTTTTAATCGTAGTCAATAATGTCTCTTATTTATTTTTAAAAATTATTTCGTTTTCTCCATTTCTTAGATACTACCTAATTATTTCTTGCGTGCTGTGTGCCTTTGTGCCCATGTGTTTTTATATGTGCTGCGTTAGTAAAATGGTGGTGGTGCTTGTGTTATCCTGAAATGTCTCATTACTTTCCTTGGCCAGTAAAGCTTAATGCATATGTGAGATTACTGAAGTAATAATGATTTATGAGACCTCATGTGATTGTTTTTTCTGTCATGAATGTAAATAATGATGTATCAATGTGGATGTAGTCTTATGTAGCTTTTTGGATAAAATATAATCTCTGTAAGTAATACATTATTGTTCACATTCTTCACTGATGGGCATTCATTAATAATTTTTCAAAATAGTTTTTTAAAAAAGATTTTTATTTATTTATTTGAGAGAGAGAGCATGAGAGGGGAGAGGGTCAGAGGGAGAAGCAGACTTCCCGCTGAGCAGGCAGCCGGACGAGGGACTCGATCCCAGGACTCCAGGATCATGACCTGAGCTGAAGGTGGCTGCTTAACCAGTTGAGCCACCCACGTGCCCTAATTTTTCAAAATAGTTTTGACATTATATTTCGTATTATTGGATCATCTGTATAATGAACTTATTTGGAGAAGACAACATTATTATTATTTTTTTTAATTTTTTATTTTTTATAAACATATATTTTTATCCCCAGGGGTACAGGTCTGTGAATCACCAGGTTTACACACTTCACAGCACTCACCAAAGCACATACCCTCCCCAATGTCCATAATCTGACCCCCTTCTCCCAAACCCCCTCCCCCCAGCAACCCTCAGTTTGTTTTGTGAGATTAAGAGTCACTTATGGTTTGTCTCCCTCCCAATCCCATCTTGTTTCATTGATTCTTCTCCTACCCACTTAAGCCCCCATGTTGCATCACCACTTCCTCATATCAGGGAGATCATATGATAGTTGCCTTTCTCTGCTTGACTTATTTCGCTAAGCATGATACGCTCTAGTTCCATCCATGTGAAGACAACATTATTTTACTGTTTTATGGAAAATATTATGATGAGACTTAGCAACAATACAAATATATTAACAAATATTACTGAAGTTGTTACTTCTGGGTTGTGGGAAGTTTTGTTTTTCTGTTTGCTTACCTGTATTTAAAAACTTATTTTCCAATAACCACCTACTGCCTTGTTTAAAAAAAACTAACAATTGAAACATTGTGTGTTTTTCAACAGCTCTGAGGAAGCCCACAATAAAACAGGTAAAGAAGGAAGTCTGGGGTGCAAGACTGGTTTGCAGTTTGCAATTCTCTTCTTCCAGTGGTTCTTAAGGGAGTTGAGTAAAAATAATTTTTATGTTCTTCACATTTTCAAGGAATGCATCATTTAAGCAGGTGAATAATATTTAATTTTTTAATACTTATGACCTTTTATATGAAAAAGAAATGAGAGCACTGGAGACTTTCTACTTGCAAATAGTCTCTTCAGTTTTCCTGACCGTTAGCATTTGCAGTCTGAAATGAATGTACTAAGCATCGCACATGTGTGCTAAGGCTGCCCTAATGAGCATATAGACTGGGGGGTTCAAACAACAAAGGTATTTTCTCACAGTCCTGGAGGCTGTGAGTCCGAGATCAAGGTGTCAGCAGAGTGGGCTCCTTCTGAGAACCCTCTTCTCCTTGTGTCTTCACACGTTCTTTGTCCAGACTTCCTCTTCTGATAAGGACACTAGTCACTGGCTCAGGACCCACCCTAATGACTTCTCTGTAACTTAATTACCTTTGTAAAGAGCCTCTCCGTGTGGGGTCACGTTCTCAGATAGCGGTGATTCTTCAATCTATGTATTTTGGAGGGGACACAGTTCAGTCCATAAGGGCAGAAGTGTGCCCTCTATTCAGATGCTCTTCGGTTCTGTACCCACAGAGTGGCTCGTGTAAGTGGTCTTTAACTTCTTCTGAGTTAAGGACTCCTTTGAGAATGAAAAGTTAAGGGCCCTCTCCCCAGAGAAATGCACATATACACTCAATTTCACTCTGACTACCTCTTTGCTCTACCTGTGGATCCCGAGGCTCTAGGATCTTGTTCCAGATGCTATTAAAACTACGAAGTCAGGGAAGTCAGTGACCAAATCCATCCGACTAGTTGTCTGAAAGTCACAAAACATAGGAAGGTTCACCAGTATGAATTACAATTTTAGATCTTTCACATAAATGTTTAGAGTCCATTGGCTATAAACCTGATGATGCAATGAATTGAAACTAGCTCTGTGAAACCACTGTAGCGACATCAGCTCCCAAGTGCATGCCTGGAACTGACTTGAAAAACAGGCAGTTCTTTGGATTTCCAAAGAGGTCTCCTGAGAGGAGATCCGTAGTAAGATTAGCCAGGCACGTTCTCCGGCCAGCCCTGGGGGAGGTCTGTTGAGGTAGAGATGGACTCTACCTGCTACACGGCCACTTACTGTGGACACGTGGTCAGCTTTGGCTAAGCAGGGGTGGGAGGACTACACGCGCGTCTGTTGACTTCCTACTTGGGGTCTTCCGTCTGGAACCTGAGCTGTTCTGGAAACCGAGGCTCAGAAGAACTTCATATTACTTGAAGCTGAGTCTGACTTCCAAGGCTCAGCCCTCTAACCAGCCCTGAAAACGAGCAGGATTATATACCTTTAGTCTTGTTATTGTTTGTAAATAAAGAAAAGGGAAAAATCCAAGACAGTGTTTATGGAAATGAGCTTGAGATGGGTGCTGTACCAGGTGTACAGAGCTTTCTAGAGAACGCATGGACTTGAATGGATGCTGTGGCCTGGTGCAGCCCGTATTGTGATGTTCTTGTTTTTTTCTGGTTCATTATATAAATACATTAATCTGAGGTCAGTTACTTACTTGGTTTTTCTGTTGTTAGCATGGCACTTGGTCAGAAAATTGATATTTGGCTTCATTCTATTTCTGAAATATTAAGTAGTTCTCTCTAGCATTTGTTTTACAGTTCATTTAGATTTAACTACATTATCAAAACAAAATTCAAAATGCTTATTTAAGAATACAGTGAAACTGGGAATCACATAAAATTATATAGCTACACTAAAACTCTATACACAAGCCAAAAATAGAGTGAAGGAAAAAAAAAAGCTTACTTACCTATCAAAAATTCTTTAATTATACAATTTTAATGCTTCTTTAGTTTCTCATGAGTGTACTTTTTTATCCTTTTATTCATTTGAAAAATTATGCAGTTTTTTTAAATTTATTTTTTATTTATTTTCAGCATAACAGTATTCATTATTTTTGCACCACACCCAGTGCTCCATGCAATCCGTGCCCTCTGTAATACCTACCACCTGGTACCCTGACCTCCCATCCCCGCCCCTTCAAAACCCTCAGCTTGTTTTTCAGAGTCCATAGTCTCTCATGGTTCACCTCCCCTTCCAATTTCCCTCAACTCCCTTCTCCTCTCTATCTCCCCATGTCCTCCATGCTATTTGTTATGCTCCACAAATAAGTGAAACCATATGATAATTATGCAGTTTTGAACCTATGTTGTTACAAGTGTGTTTTTACTGGAAATTAACCGGCATACTAAAAATTATTAACAAAATCTAATTTTGCTTAAAACATGGATTCAACAGGTGGCCAACAGACACATGAAAAAGTGATGCACTTCAGTCGGCATCAGGGAAATACAAATCAAAACCACAATGAGATATCACCTCACACCAGTCAGAATGGCTAAAATCAACAAGTCAGGAAAGGACAGATGCTGGTGAGGATGCGGAGAAAGGGGAACCCTCCTACACTGTTGGTGGGAATGCAAGCTGGTGCAACCACTCTGGAAAACAGCATGGAGGTTCCTCAAAATGTTGAAAATAGAACTGCCCTACAACCCAGCAATCGCACTACTGGGTATTTACTCTAAAGATACAAATGCAGTGATCCCAAGGGGCACGTGCACCCGAATGTTTATAGCAGCAATGTCCACAATAGCCAGACTATGGAAAGAACCTAGATGTCCATCAACAGATGAATGGATCAAGAAGATGTGGTACATATACACAATGGAATACTATGCAGCCATCAAAAGAAATGAAATCTTGCCATTTGCGACAACATGGATGGAACTAGAGGGTATTATGCTTCGCAAAATAAGTCAGTCGGAGAAAGACAACTATCATATGATCTCCCTGATATGAGGAAGTGGTGATGCAACATGGAGGGTTTGGGGGGTAGGAAAAAATAAATGAAGCAAGATGGGATCAGAAGGGAGACCATCCGTAAGAGACTCTTAATCTCACAAAACAAACTGAGGGTTGCCGGGGGGAGGGAGGTAGGCAGAGGGTTGTTGGGGTTATGGACATTGGGGAATGTGTGTGCTGTGAAGTATGTAAACCTGGCAATTCACAGACCTGTACCCCTGGGGCTAATAATACATTATATGTTAATAAAAAAATAAAAAATTAGAAAATAGATTCAATAATATGAAGTAAGTCTATTAATATATTCAACAAACTTATCTATTATTTTTGAGATAAGCTTATTTACAGAGGGAAATTTAGAGATCCTATACTTTGATAAATTAAAGGTCAATATTGATACTTTTATTTCCTTTCCCAAATATGAAAGCTCTTTTGATGTACCTTTTATTTTTTGTTACTTAATTGACCTTCAGTTGCCTGTGCCATGTAGGTAAGGAAAGTCATGAATATAAAAAGCTATTTGTTTTTTTCAAAAAGACTCTTGAGGAAAGGTTCATGGGTTAGATATTATATGAAATAAATCTCAAAACAGATACTAGAAAATGGTTTAAATGACTTGTAAACAATGATCAACATTTGACTTTAGTAATGGTGTTAGAATTTACGGTTTTGGCCACACACGGCAAGAATTCCTTAGAAATGATTTTCTTTCTTTTTTTTTTTTTTAGTATATGTGCTGCCAAAGTGAGCACTGATTTTCTTTTTAACCCAACTCAGATTTTACTGAGATTTCATCAGCTTTTCCACAAATGTTCTTTTTCTGTTCCAGGAGCCAGTTCAAGATACCACATTGTATTTCAAATGCGTTTTATTTTATCAAGTGATTTCTGTTGTTCCCATATTTTATAATCATTTCTGAACAGTAGAAATTCCATGTGTGTGTGTCTGTTTATGTATCTTTCTTATTCTCTATGGCAGAATAGCAAAAGTAATCTCATGTCATCAGGAATCACATTGACCTGAGTTTTAATTTGAATTTTGCTACTTAATTTTGGGGCATTGGTGATGTCACCTAAACTCTCTAAACTTCATCCATAAAACAGAAATAATAGTAACAGGGACGCCTGGGTGGCTCAGTTGGTTAAGCAATTGCCTTCTGCTCACATCATGATCCCGGAGTCCCAGGATTGAGACTCCCTGCTCAGCACGAGTCTGCTTCTCCCGTGGACCTTTCCCCTCTCGTGCTCTTTCTCTCATCCTCTCTCCCTCTCAAATAAATAAATAAAATAAAATAAAAAGAAATAATAATAACACTAACCCCTATCTCACAAGCTGGTAAGACTAAACGTGAGGGTACAGCGAGCTGTAGCAGCGCCTGTTATTTTCATTTCTCGCTGTCGAACGAAGATACTGAAGGAAAAAGAATTATCTGGAGAGCAGATGGTCAAGGATGATTTTTAAAAATGCGAGGAGGGGGGAGCGGCGCAGAAAATCACAACTTGACAAACCAACTCTGAAATAATCAGGAGTCAATTGTTCAGTGAAATTAAGAAGCTTTCCTGTTTCTTGCCAGCATATTTATATCAAAATGTGTAACACGGGGCCCGTTTTGTGACTTGGCAGGTTCCTGGCCGTTTGTAAGGAACATGTTCAGCAGCTGTTGATCTGGGAAGCAGGCGGACGGATGACATTTATGAGTTCTGTTTTTCAGATGGAGAAACTGAGGCACCAAGTGGTTGATTGTTTCCCCAACCTTCCTCATCTAGGAGGCATCACCTCTGAAACTGCAGTCCGTGGATGTCTCCTGCCTTCCAGTGATGCGCTGCGGACAGAAACTGCCAGTGGACGCAAAGGTAGAGACAGGGGCTCTCAGGGAGGCCAGCTGGAGCGTGGGGCTTTTGTGTCTGGTCCAGACGGCGCAGAGAGCCACGCGCTCGCCAGGGCTCGCCTCCCCGGCAGCCACCCACCCTCAAGTGACAGCTTTTCGCATCTTCTTGTCTAATTAAACCACCAACGGAGAATGCCAGTTCTCTGCTTGCGTGACACCTCTGAATATTAAGTAGCTTCTGTAATTAATTATTTTTTGAGAGGCTTGATCCTCCATAATTAAATAAATCTTTGTGAATGAATAATCAGTTCCCATGGTCTCGGGTCTGAAAGCACCACGAGCAGCGACCTGGCAGCGAGGAAGGAAGTTTGTGCCTGATGCTGTGTGTCTGTCGGCCAGTCCGCGGCGGTCTCTGTGCTCCCGGTTCTCCCATCATGCTGTGTTTCTTCTTTCCCAAGTGGAACCAGTTGTTTCTGCACAGAGTAAGATAGAAAAATGCAGATTCGCTGGAATAACCTATTGCCCAGCGAAGCAGTCTGTGCCGTACACGAAAATATGCCTCAAGCAGCTGTCTGCGTCGGGTTGCCCTCTGGGTTGTGACTGTGATGCTGTTAAGAACTTTCGTGTCTTTTTGTGCCGGAGGCGACACCGAGAGCCGATAATGGATGCTGGCAGGATCTTGAGCGCAAGGGCTGGAAAGAAGCCTTTGAGCCGGTGGCCACGTCCTTCCGTGCTGAGCTGGGGTGTGACGGAGCTGGGGCACCGGGAGGACAGTCCACGGTGCCCCGCGGCCTAGCTGGGGAGCCCGCGCCTTCACCCCGGAGAAGCCAGGCGGCTGGGGAAGCAGGAGACCGTTGCCTCCGGGGTTGGTGCCGTGACTTTGCTCCCTGGTGGCCGCTGTTTAAGCTAAGTCTGTAGGGGTCCAGGCTTCTGGCTGCCAGAACGGGACTGGGAGGCGTCCAGCCAGGAGCAACCGGAGGATGGCGGGCGAGTGCGGCGAGCAGAAATGGTCCTGCTCCTTCCCTGCACCACAGCTCACTCCCCTTCTTCCTCTGTCTTTCCTGCCCCTGTCTTTCCCTGCCCCTGTCTTTCCCTTGTCCGTTTGTCCTGCTTGCCCGTTGCTGTACAGGGGTTGGCACGAGGATTGTCTTGTTTGGATTTAGCTGTGAGAGTGACGAGTCCTGCCTCAGCATCATGCACTTCAGATCGGCAAGGTTGTCTGGGGGCTTCTGGGCCAGCCACGGAGAGTCGTGCATCTGAACGATTCTGGAAGGATTTCGGGGTTTCTCCTAAGGGTTTGACTTCTTGTGAGATGAACCTCGGAGTGCCGTTTGGCTTAGATGTGATGGAAATCGCTCTGATGATAATTAGCACCATCGTAATTAACACACATGGTCTGATGCATACTCTGTTATACCGTGTCTTCGATATTTTAGTTAATTTAAAAAAATTTTTAAATCTAAAAATTTAAAAAATATTTTCCCTAAAGATTTATTTATTTGAGAGAGAGAGAGCGAGAGTGGGAGTGGGAGGGGCAGAGGGAGAGGGAGAGACTCTCAAGCAGTCTCCGCACTGAACGGGAAGCCCGATGCTAGGCTCGACCTCACGACCCTGAGATCTCCCCCGAGCCCAAACTGTGTCTGATGCTCAAGCAATGGCACCGCCTGCCCCCCTTTAGTTCTGTTTTTAATAGGAGAAACAGCTGCATAGTTCATGATGCAAAACCTTAAAGAGACACTAGTAAATTTTCCGTTCTTCCCTCTGCTGGGTCACCGCCACCAAAGAGGGAAATAGCGCTTCTCCGCTTGTTCCATATCCTCCCCGAGGTTCTTCTGCGTGAGGAGGACGACGTGAACACACAGGTTTGCCTGTGTCATGGCACAAGCAGGGGAACACGTTATCCAGTGTCCGCACGTCGTGGGTTGTGCGTCTGGACTTAACCCTCGCAGCTCCGACCTGGTCTTGCGGCTGGAATTCTGCTGTAGCCCAGGGACCGGCTCAGAGCCACGGAGCGGGACGACGGGGCGGAGGTAACCCCGCCGTCTGGGTGCGTCAGCGGTGGTCTTCATCCCTAGGCGCCCCGCCTCGCTCGGCCTGTTAGAGACCTGCAGGGACACCCTGTGCGTCCTGCTGATTCGCCCAGGCTCCCTGGGGGCTCAGGGCTCGGCTGCCTCCAACCCACAGACTCCAGGCAACGGTCAGGAAACGTGGCAAAACTTACTCCACTTCTGCATCCGTTGGCATTTCTTTTTGCCTCCCTCCCTCCCTTCCTTCCTTAAGATTTTATTTATTCGAGAGAGAGAGAGAGATTGAGAATGAGTGGGGGGAGGGGCAGAGGGAGAAGCAGGCCCCCCACGGAGCAGGGAGCCCCACGTGGGACTCAATCCAGGACCCCGGGATCTTGACCGGAGCTGAAGGCAGACGCTTAGCCAACGGAGCCACCCAGGAACCTCTTTCTTTCTTTGTAAATGAAGGAATAATTTCCAAAAAGCTGTTGTCAAATTATAACATAAAATTTACTTCCTAACCATTTCTAAGTGTACAATCCAGTGACATTTAGTACCCTTACATTATTCAGACCAGTCTCCAGAATCGTTTCCATCTTCCTGAGCCGAAACTCTGTACCCGTTCAACCACCGCTCCCCACACCCCGCGCCCGCAGCCCCTGGCGACCTCCCTGTGGGTTTGTCTGCTCTGGGGGACTCGGTAAGCGGAATGCTGTTGTCTGTGTCTTTCTGTGACTGGCTTGTTTCACCTAGTGCAGTGTCTTTAAACCTGTGTCTGAATTTCATTACTTTTTAAGGCTGAATCACAATCCGTTGTGTATATGCCGTATCGTCTCTACCCGTTCATCTGTTGGTGGACACTTCAGCTGCTCCCACATTTATCGTGAATATTGCAGCTGTGACCATAGGGTACTAGCATCTGTCTGTGAGTCTGCTTCCAATGTCTTTGGGTACATACCCCAAAGTGGAATTGCTAGATCATATGTAGTTCTATTTTTCACGTTTTTGAGGAACTCTCCTACTATTTTTCATAGTGGTGGCACCATTTTACATTCCCACCAGCAGTGCACAAAGGTTCAGTTTCTCTATATACTCACCAATATTTGTTATATTTTTTTAATTGAAAAAAACGTAATTATTTACTTATTAAGATTTTATTTATTCATTTGAAAGAGAGCGTGAAGGAGAGGGAGACTCAGAAGCAGACCCTGCACTGAGCTCAGCCTGGCATGGGGTCTCCATCCCACAACCTTGAGACCATGACCGGAGCTGAAACCAGGAGTCAGATGCTTAACCGACTGGGCCACTCACGTGCTCCTGTTTGTTTGTTTGTTTGTTGTTTATTTATTTATTTTAGTTTTTTAAAAATTTACGTTTGTTTTTTAAATGGTAATCATCTTAGTGGGTGTGAGGTGGCATTTCTTTTATAACATACCATTAACCACATTTCTTAATTCTCGGATGGGGCCCACCTGCCGCAGAACTCTGAGTTCTTCTTACCTCAGGCCCCTCTTTTGGGGGGAAGAGGCGGAAGGAGCAACCAGCCCGGAGGCCTGGTGAAGCTGGAGGCTCAGCCCAGCAGAGCTGGTCAGACCTCCCCACCCACCTGCGTTCTTGGTGACACCCCTGTGCTTAGGGTGACTGCGTCTCCTTGCTACTTATCAGGAAGGATTTTCTTGACCTTTGCCAAAAGAGACCGGACGGGCTCCCAGAATGCAGAGAGGCCTTTCCCATCTTGGAGGTTTCTCAACTCTTCGTTCTTCTTGGGTGGTGGCTGGCTTTGTTGACGTGGAGACCTCTGACACCTAGTGACGTTTTCACTCCATAAGCCAAGTCATCGCAAGACAGGTTCGCCTTTCACCCTGACCGCAACCTTTGTTCCCAGCCTTCCTGGGAAGAAGATGGGGATGTGTCCCCCACAGTGCAGTATTCAGGGGACATCCTAAACCGCACAGACCCCCCGGGTGAGCGTCGCCGTTCGGCAGCTTGGGTGAGCCATTTTTCCCACCACCCATCTTTCTTCCGTCCTCCAGCCTTGGGCTCTGAGGAGGTATTTCCTGGGAATGATTAGGCACCTCTAGTCACTCAGGACCCCAGCGTGGTCTCAGAGCTGTACCAGAGTGAGGTATTTGTGTTCCCGCTGTCACCCCCCTCTAGCAAGGCTTAGGGGCCGCTCGGAAGGAGGCGGGGCACTTTCATTTGGTGCTTTAATCCGATCTCAAACTGTTCTCCACATCCTGTTACAGCCACTTAAACGAGGGCAACTCCAGGGTGCCCAGGGGGCTCAGATGGTTAAGTGTCTGCCTTCAGCTCAGGTCATGATCAGGATATTGGGACCGAGCCCCACATCGGGCTCCCCGCTAAGCAGGGCGTCTGCTTCTCCCTGTCCCTCTGCCCCTTTCGTCCACTCATTCTCTGTCTCTCTCTCAAATAAATAAATTAAAAAAAAAAACTTTAAAAGATAATCAAATTAAAAAAATTAAAAAGTGGCACTCTTTTTAATGACAAAAGCAAATACATCTTCAAAGCAGAAGACTTGGGAAGTGAAGACAAACGCGGCGCTGTAACCCTTGCAGGGGGCGGGGTGGCGGCGCAGCCACCGTATCGCACACAGCCCACTCACTGGCTTAGAAGGATGTGTAATTGTCCCTCCTACACTAACACGTGTTTTTTCTCAGTATAACTTCTAGTAATAGTATTTGTGGCAGGATATGGGCATGCTATACTTTATTAAAAATTCCCTTATTGTTGAAAGTTTAGACAATTTCCTTTTTGGCTTGTGAATTTTCATGAACATCTCGGTACCTACAGGTGAAAATTACACTATTTTAAAATGTTCCTTTTGGAAGGATGTATAGGATTGTCTGTTTTGTTTCTGGTGACCCTGACTCCGCAGGAAGTGAGGCGACAAAGTACAGACAAATACTGGTCAGAGGGAGTGGGAGGACAGTGCCTTCCCTCTGAGTTGGGTTCAGGTGCGTCTGGGCCCTGGCACCACCTCCAGAGAACTTAGAACAAATTCAACATGATTATTAACAATTTCACTTGACAGTCAAAGTTCTAAGATGTTCAGGATGCTCTTTTCTCTCTCTCTTCTTACTATTTGTTCTCCCAGTTTGTGGAACCCCTGGCAATATCTAACAAGATGTAGATCTAACGCCTTTAAAAAAAACCTTTTTATTTATTTGACACACAGAGAGAGAGAGGGAGAGAGAGAGAATGAGTACAAGCAGGGGGAGTGACCGAGGGAGAAGCAGGCTCCCCGCTGAGCAGGGAGCCCGATGTGGGACCCTGGGATCATGACCTGAGCTGAAGGCAGATGCTTAACTGACTGAGCCACCAGGCACCCTGGTTTTTTTTTTTTTTTTTTTTTTTTTTTTTTTATTAAAGACTCATCTTTTTTTTTTTTTTTAGAGAGAGAGGGAGACTCTCCAACAGACACCCTGCGCTGAGCACAGAGACCAACGGGAGGCTCAGTCTCACGACCCTGAGATCGTGTTCTGCCGAAACTAAGCCAAAACCTACATATTCTTACCAATTAGCTTGGAATCAAATAAGTCATTGGTGTGGTAAAATATATGTCATTAGAAAAAGACACACCTTTCTAGAAATTTTTAAAGATTTAGTCATTTATTAGAGGGAGAGAAAGGAGAGTGGGCAGGGGTGGGGGCAGGAGAGAGAAACAGTAAAAGATCAAAGCAGACACATGTGCATGAGCCCGAGGTGGGGCTCGATCTCACGACCCTGAGACCATGACCCAAGCTGAAATGGAGAGTCAGTCGCATAACTGACCGTGCTGTCCCCACTGGAAAACATGTGTCTTATTCGTTAGTTTCCCCCACCTTCCGCCACATCCATCAAATTCACAGTCATTATTAATGGGAGAAGAAAATTCCTCAGGTTTTGTGTTTGGGACTAAAGGGAGGGATGACTGGTGAGGATAAGGAGATGAAAGACATTTATGAGCTAATTTTATGGAAATTAAATCTGAGGATTTGAAAGAAAAAAAAAATACAGAAATAAAGTCACAAATGGCCATGTAGCTATTACCCGGAATTAGTATCTGTCAACAGATTCTTAGATTTGATCTTTTACTGTATGAAATAAAGTGCCACGGACGGAGCACTCAGGATCTCTCTCGGCAAGATGGCGGGGCCCGCTGGTCCCCCCTGTTCTTGGTGTCCCCTGAACCAGCCATCGCACAGCGGCCCATCCTCCACCCCAGCCACGCCGAGCGGACGAATGTGGATGGGGCCCTTTGGAAGCCTCCCTGGGTAGCATCGAGTGAGCACAGGGATGTAAGTGTCGAAACCAGAACACACCTTACCTGCGTGCGGACAGTCACCCGGCCGGGGTCAGGAAGCTACCACTGAATTCCTGGTGGTAAAACGTCCATGAACAAACCCTTTGGGAATACAGCTTTGCCTGTGATATAGCCAGTAGCGTTTAAAAGCCTCCAAAATTTGTGGAGACCAAGTGGCTTGTGTAAAAGCGTTTGTAATTCATGATGAGTTCATGAGCAACTCCTGATGTTCCCAGACAAGTTTCTCTCTCTTCTCCCCTGTTCTACTAAATCTACTGCTGAGTCGTGTGAGTCAGAAACCTGGAAATCTCCTTGAGTTCTCCTTACCTGACACACACAATTGATTTAATCTTTTAAGGGATCATTCTACTTCATTCCTTCCTCCTTGTGCTGGCTTCTTCTGTCCATATTTGGAGTCTCACCGGTTCTGGGTTGGATTATTATAGAAATCTCTTAGCTGGTCTTGAGACTTTTACTCTTGCTCCCGGGCCACGGATCTACACTACCGCACACGCAGGATTTGTATGGGCATCAATCAGGGCTTCCGAAAATGCATATCTGGCCTATCTTTCTTCCTTAGAAACAAAACAAAGCAAAACAAACTCATTGGCGGTTCCCCACTGCTCATAAAAGAAGTTCAAGCACCTCCGTGGGGCTTCAAACTCTCCTCGTCCTGGCGTCTGGCTTGTGGCTTCATGGGGCACCTCTCCAGGCTTCACACTTTACGTTCCAGTCTTGCCGAACTGATTGTATACCCCCATCTAGTATTTCCCACCGCCATGCCTTTGATCATGCCTTTTCCTTGCCTTGAAGTGTGATTGTTGCTCCTACTACTTTGATCAGCTAACACCTACCATACTTGGAGACTGCACACTGCTGTCTCCTTGAGGAAATCTTCCGCGACTTCTTCCAGCGGGGCTGTCTGTCTGTTTTTGTGTCTGTCCCTCCTATTCTGGTATGAACTCCAAATCCTGATAAACTGCATTCCAGTGTCATTTGTAGCACCCGCGCTTAGTCAATGCTTATAAATTTCGGCTGAGTATCAGATCGGCCTTGCTAGGAAAGAGGGTGACCCACCATCGAGAGCCCCAGCTGGCTAACCAGACCCGAGCAGTGTGTGGGCCGCATGTAGCTGGACAGACATCAGTGGCGCTGGCTGGGGGCATCTGAACCACAGGCGTGTCCCCTGCGGTGGTCTCTTCTCGCTAAGCAAGCAGCAGAAGGCTGGCACCAGGTGTGTTTGAGTCTTGGTTGACTGTCTGAGAGCCTCGTGGGCTCACCCAAGCCAGATTACTGGAATTGGGAAAGAGTGTGGACCTCATGTCATGGACAAGGGGAAGAGAAAGTGGAGGTGGTCGTTGGGACAAGATGTCCTTGGAAGGCACAGAAGCGATGGCCAGTTTTGCACGGAAGGACGGACCAGAAGACATCCTCCTCTTCTTCCTCTTCGTTTCTCTTTCCTGTTCTTCTTTCTCGCTCACGTCCCTTTGTTTGTTTGTTTCTGCTTCTTCCTCCACCTCTCCCCTTCAGTTTTGGCGGACATATATTTTATGTCCCAAATGACCTTTCCAAAGTAGTGGCACGCAAAGAGAAAAAGGTAGAAGAAAATCTGTAGAAGTACAAAATAAATTTGGGCTCAAAAGGAGGGTTGACATTGAAGCGATGACAAGTAAAGTGGTTCATTCGTGAAGTTGGGCATCACCAGCTTTAAAGTCAGTTGTAAATTAAGTACTTGGGTCACGCAAGGCATATGGCCTTGGTGCGTAAATCTCGTAACATTGTTGGGGCCAGAGTAAAGGGCAAGCTCAAAATGCTGGGTTACGAACCAAAATAGGAAAATACATGGTGTCAGGTGACATGGCACGAAGCTTAACCTTCCTTAGCGCTGTCAGTCACGCCTAAGGGACTGCGTTGCCTTGATCATTTGTGGATCAGAATTTGCATACAATATTTATGACATCTTAGGACTAGTTTGAGAAGCAAAGACAAACACCACGCTTCAGAGTACTTGTATCGCAGGTGAAGCAGCCGTGCTAGAAGACCACAGCAGAACGTCCGTGCTGCTGCACCGATGCTGTTTCTGCCTGAAGGACTGCTTTCCTGGTTTAGCTGAAAATACGTCTGCAGGTCAGGACTTCAGTTCAGCCTCTCTGCTGGTTGTTTTTCACAATATGGGCCTTTGACCTCTATTAGAATAACCTGAGGGGCTCGTTGTGGCCCAGATTCCTGGGCTCCCTGTCAGGTCGGCAAGATCAGAATAGCAGAGAGGGGGTGCTGGGGCTCTGCGGTTTGGTTAAAAGCCATTAGTCCCTGTTTTCTGCAGCATGCTGGCGACTGAAAGTGATGTGAGTCTCTGAGCAGATGGACGAAAGCAGGGAAACATCACATAAGCTCCCAGTCACGTTGGATGGAAGAGTGGTTAGCCGTCAGCAATTGTGGGGTTGGAATCAGGAACATAGGCCACCCCGCTCACGTTACACACGTGGCAAAGCTGGGGAGCTTTGGGGGGCAGACCTCAGCAAAGTCAAGGTCTCCTGGGTGGTGATGGGAAACACTTTCCCAAGGAGATGACAAAGCAGTGGTTGGAGCAGTGCCCGTGACCTTGGAGGGGGCCCTGCCAGAGGGTATTACCCACAGTTGTATTTGTTGCCTGACTCATGCATCGGAGGTTTTTTCTGAGGTTATAGGCCTGACCTTGAGCAAAACCGCACGGGGAAGTTGTCTGCTTCGGGAGGCTGTGAGCTGCATCCAAGCCACAGCCAAGTTCATCTGCTGTTCTGTACATCTCCCGAGCCTTCAGCCAGCCAGCTCTTCTGCCCCTGTGGCGGAGCAGACCTGCAGGAAAGCTTCGGGGCCAGATGCGTGGGCAGCATTTCCACTGTTTCTTACTGCATGGAACAGAGTCAGATCATGATCCTTCTTCATGGCTTTCAACCCAGTTGATGTGATCCCAGAAATGTCAACATTATTTTCCTGCCTTGATCCACTCCCACTCTGATAACCTAGAATATCGTTATATCTATTATTTCTGTCTCTAGCAGTATCATTCCTCATAAAGAATGTCATTGAAAATGCCTCTCCATTTTATTTAATAGAAGCATTAGTGTCTGCATGAAATCACATGACGTCGTAGAAAAGGATGCTGGATTTGTTCTAAGAACTTTTCAGGTGCTCTAGCATCTGGAGTATGTGAACGCTCACTACTAATTCTAGAAGCTGTTGCTTCTCTATTACAGCCCCCAGATTCACCATTATTGGACTGATAATGGGGGGCTGCGGCTCACTGGTTTTGGCTCTGAGCATTGCTGTCTGGTTACAAGGCAGAACATTTGCAGTGCCTCTAAGGACAGGACCATGTCACCACTGTGACCTCACAGGGACCCCAGCAGCTCTGCCCCTGCATCGGTCTAGGTTAGAGCCTCCCTGCAGACCTCAGGACTGTCGTGCCCGTCACACGTTCTGTGGACTCTAGCAGGGCCGCCCACACCTTAGCTGAGAGAGAAGGAGAGAGCAAGAGAGCAAAGGTCCTCAAACTCAGACTTCTGGTTCCTGGATTTTTTTTGTTCATTTATTCATTTTTTTTAAAGATTCCACTTACGAGTGGAATCATATAGTACTTATCTTCTTTAGTCTGACTTATTTCACTTAGCATAATACCCTTTGGTTCCCTCCATATTGTTGCCAACGACATGACCTCATCCCGTTTTGTGGCCGCGTCATATTCCTCATGTACACGCACCGCATTTTCCGTATCTGTCCATCTGTTGATGGACACTTACTTTGCTTCCATATATCTTGGATATTGTAAATGGTGCCGCGATAAACACAGCAACGCATTTATCTTCACAAATTAGTGTTTTCATTTTCTTTGGGTAACTACTGGGAGGGAGGAGAAAGAGAGAGAGCGAAGGTCTAACTCAGAGTTCTTGAGAGTCTCACCCCTGGGTTCCTGGCTTCTTGCTTTCATATCTGGCCTTCCAGACTGTAGACCTTGTGTGTAGAGTTCTGGTACCTGCCAGTGGCTCCCAGCCTTAGCTGACCTCGCTGGGACGCACCCTTTATGAGACAGATTCTTACAGCCTCATCTCCTGTGCTTGCCTCTGTCACCAGTTGCAGCTGTCAGACCCCCACGTGGCAAAGCAGCCTCTAGTAGCCTCCTGCCGGCTCTCTGGATTCTTTCCCACCAGATTCTAGGATTTACCCAGCCCTGGACCTAAGCTGTGTGTGGGCAGGTACGATGTTGATCCGCCCACTCCTGGGTAGCTAGTACTTAGTAAATGCTGGCCAGATGTCGAATGATGCTGTGTATAGACTATGACATTTTATTTTATTTTAAGGATTTTCTTTGTTTGCCTACTTGCTTGTTTGTTTGTTTGTTTGTTTGTTTATTGAAGAGATGGGGAGAGCAAGCTGGAGTGGGGGAGGAGCAGAGGGAGAGGGAGAAGCAGACTCCGCACTGGGCACGCAACCCCATGCAGGGCTTGATCTGAAGACTCTGAGATCATGACCTGAGTTGAAATCAAGAGTCAGTCGGTTAACCAGCTGGGTCATCGAGGTGCCCCTAGAGTTTGACCTTTTTTTTTTTAAAGATTTTATTTATTTATTATATTTTATTTATTTATTTGATAGAGATCACAAGTTGACAGAGAGGCAGGCAGAGAGAGAGAGGAGGAAGCAGGCTCCCCGCAGAGCAGAGAGCCCGATGCGGGACTCGATCCCAGGACCCTGAGATCATGACCTGAGCCGAAGGTAGTGGCTTAACCCACCCACTGAGCCACCCAGGCGCCCAAGATTTTATTTTTTTTATTGATTTGAGAGAGAGCATTAGTGGGGGAAAGGAACAGAGGGAGAAGCAGACACCCCGCTGAGCAGGGAGCCTGATGTGGGGCTCGATTCCTGGACCCTAGGATCATGACCTGAGCCAGAGACAGATGGTTCACTGACTGAGCCACCCAATATGTCCCTAGAGTTTGACATTTTAAGAAGTAAATATATGTTATGGGATTGGGAACCCAGAAGGAAAATAAAAGCTGCAATTCTCCTTCTCACGTTCACAATAATTTGTGTAGTTCTCTCTTATCAATAGATCTTTCGTATATTCTTCTCAGCTCTTAGGAATAACAGGTAAAAACTGCTTTGCTGTTTCAAAATACTGACATAATGGGATTTCTCCCCTGTTATATAAACTGTGCACAGTACATGGAAAGGCAAAAACCTCTCCAAACCAGGGTCTAAAATCTAAGAAAGACTGCTATAATTTATGTTCCTGACTCTGAAATAAACGTTTTTCTTCTCCTTCTTATTAAACTCAAATATCATATGAGGCAATTATTCTGCCAAAAAATTATTTTTTAAAAATTGAGGTATAACTAACATGTAAGCTTATATAAGCTTGAAGTGTACACCATAATGATTCAATATTTGTATACGTTGTGATATCAACACAGTAAGTCTAGTTAAAATCCATCACCAACATAATTACACAATTTTTTTTCTTGTTAAGAAGAAAAATCACTTACGATCCTACTGCCTTAACTAAATCAACTGCCTACCTCTGTGTTTCCTCAAATTGGCATATTAGTGTCTTATCTGAATTAAAGCCTGAATTGAGCCAGCATGACGCTAATTCATCTTTTTATTTATTTTTTTTAAAAATCCGCCTTGGCCCGCCTTCTTGGCGATCACTGCAGCTTGTCAAATGTCCTCCTGGGGCTGATCTCACGATATAAAATTTGCATTGTCCATTGTCTTAGAAAATAGTATTTTTCCTAAATGAAGGAACTAGAAAAAACAAGCAGACCCATAAGATGAAGCCAAACTCCGGATTAGAATATATGTTTTTGCAGAGACTTTAAAAGAGCAAAGTGTATCTCAAGATGTAAAGAGCCGAGTGAACTCTTAAGACGGTCTGTGATGTGTGTGTGTGAGGAGGAAAGATGGACTTAAAGGGGATTCTAATATGTGACCCGAGGACAGCTGCAGGGTCAACAGCGCGGCAGTGATGAGCACTGGGACAGAGCTGTGAGTTTTCCCGTTTCCCCCGAGGGTCTCAGCAGTCTCACGGCCTCGCTGGGTGGGCAAGACCATTCACTAACCTCCTCTTCTTCGGGAGAAACGGATGCTCTCTTCAATAACAATCAAGGGAGGGGCGCCTGGGGGGCTCAGTCGGTGAAGCGACTGCCTTCGGCTCAGGTCACGATCCTGGAGCCCCGGGCTCGAGTCCCGCATCAGGCTCCCTGCACCCCGGGGAGTCTGCTTCTCCCTCTGACCTCCCCTCTCATGCTCTCTCTCACTGTCTCTCTCTCAAATGATAAGTAAAATCTTTTTAAAAAATGAAGGGAAAAACAATAAAGAAATGGGTGTTCAGAACGTGGCGAAACCTCACTCAGCAGGTAAGCGGCAGGGTTGAGAAGCAGATGTAGGGCTTTTGACCATAAATCTTACCCCTTTCCAACACCTCCTTCTGGAGTGTTGACTACCCTGTTCTTCTGGAGCTAGGAACGGGCCAGCTGACCTCCTGTCCTGTGCGTTGCCCAAAGGCTGGGGTTGATGGGAGACACTTGCTTTTCGTGAAGCTTACTTTTGGCTTCTTCTCCTAATATTTATTCAGGATGATTTCCCCAGTGTACCGTTGCTTATGAGGTTCAAAGTCCTGAATAAACATTGGATTTTTATCTACCTGCAGTTCATTCAAATAAACTGATATCTTTGATATAAACATAAGCCAAAGCTGTGATAAAGAGACATTTGAAGGATATTCAGGGGGTTTGGTTTTCATTCTTCAGTTGCTTTCAAGCTAGGCTGTAGGGTTTAAACAGTGCCGTAAATTGTACTGCCTCTGACAGAGAGTAGAACGGAAGCCTCATGACATTGCCAAAATATTCCTTTTAAATTTCTCATTGGTTGTTAGTTTTGCTTCTTTTCTGTTAGAGGAAGAGACATTAAAGCAGATTTACTCCATAGCTAAGTCTTGATCATACCACACTCCATTACCTGAAATTATGAATTCCAAAAAACTCTGAAAGCCCCATTTCAAAAAATAAGTTATGCAAACTTATTTGGTGAAAAACGCCGATCTAAACTGACAGAAGTTTAGGCTTATTTATCCCACTTAATATGGATATTTACGTGTTTGCCCCAGGAATAGTAATACCAGGTCCTGTCTGGTGTACTCCTAGTACTGGTTGCATAAAATCTGAAACGCATCTGGCCCCAAGGGTTTCAGATAAGGGACTGTAAATCTCTTCTGAAGAAGAGGGACCTTCTGTGAATAACCCAGAGTAATGGAGAAAACACAGCAGTGATTAGAGTACATTTCCCAGTCGTGCCCTTCCTGATGGAAGATTCCGTGTCCTCATGCTGTTGAGCTCATGCACACCCACATGACTGACTGTCTTTGGCAAATGGAAAGTGAGCAGAAGTGAGTCATTTCCGGGCAAAGCTTGAAGAGGCAACAGATAACTCTCCATTCGCGCTCTCTCTTCTGCCACAAGCGCATCAGTGTTGCAGCGGAAGGCTCAGGTCCATCAGCTTGGGTGCCCAGTGAAGCCTGGCGCACAGCTGTGGCAGGACGTACCATCTGGAGACGGAATGGGAAAGAGAAAGAAACCTTCATGGCTGAAGCGTCTGGGGTGTAACCCAGTCTGTCTCCGCCGACATGGACAGAATCAGTGCCTTCCGGGATAGAGCCGTCCTTTCCTGTAACATCTGTGGGCAGTGACCGTTAATGACCAACAGTCAGCATCCTGCAGGGATTCCCGGTTCAGCTCTATGGATGAGCAGTGAAGGAGACACCGAGTCAGGCCTGGTCTGCCACGCTGCTGTGCTTACCCCCAGCCGCCACCCCAGTGTTGGTTTCCATATGTGGACCCAAAGCCAAATTTCTGCTGACTTTATGTATCCAAACACACTGGACATTAACACACATATTTTCTTGCTTTGCTGGACATAACAAAAGACATCAGTACTTCATGCTTATTAGAACAAATCAACACAAAAGTATGTAAGGAAAAAGTTTATTCTCGTTTTCTCTTCTTTCAATGGGTGTATCCTTCCATACCTTTTCCTGTGTTAGACACATATATATAGGGTCAATTGTTAACATTATCTTACCATGAACATTAACTCTGCCAAGAAGATCCACTCCACTCAGTTATTAACTCTAAGTAAACAAGGAATTCTTTTATTATTAGCTCCTTTTATTAAGTGTTTACTATGTCCAGATCACTCTTGCAAATACTGTATTTAATCCCTTTGTCAACCCTGTGACGTCGGTGCCATTACCATTAACATTTTCCATTTGAGAAAACAGAGGCCTAGGTAAAGAGAGTAATTTGTGAGAGTCACACGGCGTAGGAAGTGGTGCAGTGAGAAACCCAGGCGTTCTGATTCTACACTCTCTGCTCCCAAATTCTGTGCTATATCCCTTCACTCACTGCAGGACAGTCCACGAATGGACAGAAATTTACTCACTCGTCCCCCTACTGATGGGGTTGAGGGCATTCTCTTTTCCTCATCCTCTTACTTGGCTACTGCCAGCAACGTTGAAATGAACACACACTGATCCTGTTTTTATCTGTTGAAAAAATCCCATGTTAGTTTCTTCCTGTCTCCTTTGGGGGAACCCAACCAGCTCTGGCAGCCTCAGTCCCGAGTCCAAGGACCAGTTAGGAATTCTTACTTCACCCGTTCCCCTGGTCCCTCCGCGTATCTCTCCGACCCAGGAGCGCCGGAGAGCTCTGTTTAAGTCAACGCAACTTAACATTTAGAAACAAGAGGAAGTGAACTGTAAGGGATTATCTTCTCCTAGATGTGTCAGATGCAATCACACGGCCTGGGTTTATGAAGCGTAGTGAAATATTTGTTTTGATCGCTCACTGACTACGAATACACTCTAATGCACAATCTCGACAGACATCGAGGGCAACGACCCTTACTTTAAGAATCTGGGTCAGGTTTGCCCGACTTCTTCTAATTCAGCAGTCTCGTTGCATGATCAGATCATGCAAAGAAACCTCAGTTGGGTCTGCACGATTGGCTGCTCCATCTTTGGTATTTGATGCTGCGGGACCCCAGCCGCCGCCAGGGCTACTGTCCATTGATTCGTAATGTCTTCTTCCTCATCGTTTAGTATAGAGTTGGAAAGGCGCTTCGCTGGGGAGTTTATGAAAAAATGGACCTACTGTATGAAAAGTGGACGTACAATTTAATACTAAAATAATTCCTTAAGATATTTGAGGTGTCAGACTAACCCCCGTATGTTGGAGATGCCTAAAAATAGGGCTTTGCAAAAACCTGAAAATTATTTAAATGGAAATCGTTAAAAACTCAAGAGATATCTTTAAAGAACTCAATCTAGAAGCAGTGCAGGCCAGGTGTTTGCCCATAGATTGCCACAGTGTGCTCACTTATGAGAGTGAACAGTGAGACAGATTCCATTACTTTAACGTAACCTCTCCAGTGAAATGCAGAGAAGAAAGTCATAGCATAAACTGGAGGTCTCGTGTTTGTGACTGAGTAGTGTGTTTCTGTGTGGGGTAAGGGGTCGGGGGAGGTAAGCACGAGGTCTTCTTTAAATGCCTTTTTTTAAGAACCACATAGACTTTAGGGTAACCAACAGTCAATCTACACAGTATATGTTTGAGAGAAATGCGTTCAAGACCGTACAAATTGATGCTCTTGGGGCACCTGGGTGGCTCCGTCGGTTGAGCCTCCGACTCTCAGGGTGGTGAAATGGAGCCCTGGGTCTGGGTCCGGACTCAGCTTGAGATTCTCTCTCTCTCCTCCAGGCACCCCCCCACCCCCAAATAAATAACTCAGTCTTAAAAAAAAAAAAAAAGGATGTTTGCCTAGGTCAGAACTTCTGTTTCAGAAGAAAAGCCTCCCGTCATCTGTGTCCTGCAGGGCTCACTTGTCTTTGTCTGCTTCGCGGCCTTCTCCCTTTCCGCTTGCGTTTCCGTGGTGTAGGGGAGAGGCACAGGAGCCTTTAGATAGGAAGCCTCACCCGGAAGCATGTGCTTTGCAGGCCTCACGCTGTTCGAGCAAGCATGGGAAACGTGGCAGATATTTCACCATCCCCCGTTCATGAACACTGCTCCTCCCCAGCGAGAGCCTGTGCCCCGTCCTTGGTGCTGATTAAGATGCTAATTTCCCAGCAGGGCGCTATTTCCGAACTCTACACTCATTAGCAAAAGCACAGGTGAGGACCAAGATATGAATAGTGAGTGCCCCTAGCAGAGTTTCACCCCCAGACTGGGGGCTCCTGATTAGGACAACTGACTCCCCTGGAGCAAAGCTTAAGCCAACGAACACATCACACATCGTTGTATTCCGTCGTCTGTACTGAGGATTTTAAAGTAAATCATAGACACGTAAGCGGCTCTCCATTTTACGTCTGTTTCTCTGTATTCATTCAGTTTTTGCCCTTGGCCACGTACTTATTTCCATTTCTGGCTCAGCTCCGGCCCCAGGCTTGCTCCTGAAGACAGGAGCAAGTTCTCTTTTTATACCTAAGAGTACGGAAAACGATCGTCCCTGTTTTGAGTGACCACTGACATTCCTTTATTTACTATCGCCATTGTGTTAGGTGCAGTGTTTTGGCCTTAAAGATGTAAAGCTCTGCCAGAAGAGGAAAAAACAAAAAGTCACATTTCTCCCTTGTGTGGAATGCTTTACACTTCAGGCCTTTCCGGCTCTGCTTCCTCTCCCCTGTCAAGTGCGGGATTTGGACTTTCCCGGGAGCTCTGAGGCTCGGAGATGGTCTTCCTTGACCTGACAGTTACACCAGAGGCTAAGTCTGCGGAACAGGGTCTGCATATTAAAGGGCTTGCTGATTGGGTAAAGGTCTTTTCCCTTAGGATCGTGTATCCCTGAATGTTGGGCATTGCTATTCGATAACACAGCCAGCTCTGTCCCCGTACTGACTAATGGAAGCGTGTGGTGACAGTGTCAAGGTTCTGCCGTAGGTGGGGTATCCTTTAGACTGGGGTGGGGGGGCATCAGAGGGAGAATCCAAGGGATACAATTCCTTCAATTTTGTGCAATCAGTGACCAAAAACACGTGAAGAGTGTCACAGTCTTCCCATGTTTGTTTCACATTGAGTTCTGCCGTCTCTGTCGGTCGCATGATTTGGTCAAGGCAGCGGACTCTGCCTCTGAATATTGAGAGTTGTCCGAGGAAGAGGAATGGGCTGGCGGCGGCGTCCGTACTGACTCTCAATTTCAATATTATTTTGTACTTTTTTTGTTTCAATGTCCATTTCTTCTTTAATGGTAGTTATTCTTCATTACACCGAAACTCAATATAGTGAAGCTTGAAAGAAGGACTTATAGGTCTGGGTATCTTTTCAGTATACGGTACCTGTGGACTTGTTCAGTGAGTTGCCGATCTCTGGGCTGATGGCACCCTAATGGAAGGACTTCGTTCCTGCTCATTTGTGGTGTCTTCCCCTGGTGGTTCTTCTCCCTCTGTTCTCTCTTCTCCAGTTCCCGTGATTCTGTTCATCTCCAAAAGGGAGTTGGGACCATGTGTGTGGGTACTTGGAGCCTTCTGTTCCCCAGACATATGGGGAAGAAGGATTGGCAGAAATTGGCTGCTTTTTCAGCCCAATTTCTTTTTCCTGGATAGTTTAGTTCAATTTGTTGCTTTTCCTTTAAGCCATCAAGCCATTAGGTCAAGCAAAGAAAAAAAATCAAGCACACCTCGAGTCATATTTGGTTATTCTTAATTTATTAGAGAATAAAAATTGAAGGACATAATATTACACTTTCATCGTCTTAAAATGAGTGATTTTTATTGTGTTTTTGGCCAGATTTTCTCTCTCCCCACCTCCAACCATTATCCTTCGGACTAATACACATTTGTACGCCTCTTCTTGTGACTCCAAAGAAATTTCATGATGCGATGATTTGTCTTTAAATTCGTGTTTGGTCGTCCGTTTCCTTTTTCAGAGCCGCTCTTCAGCTTTTCCTGCCGTGTTCTGTGCGCTGGCCGCTGACACTTCAGCAGGCTGCCTCGTCCCCTGGCTCCAGGTTGGTCCGGGCCCGGAAGCGTGGGCAGGGATCAGAGGGAGGGAGGCAGTGGGGCGCCTGCGCCTTTACTGCCCCTCGCCTCTCTTTGTAATGTCCAGTGCGTCGGCTGCATTTCTGGATGGACTTATGTTTTCTATAAACTGTCCCTCTCCACACCGCTTCTTTGTTTCCAAATTCCAGTGGCCCCCTTGCCTTTCAGGCTTATGGGTATTAACAGGGACCACCAATAGCCAACTGCACTGTCCCTTGAGGTTTCCTGCCTGCTGCCCACCGCACTGCAGACAGGTGCTTTGTTAAACTTCCAAGTTATTGCATTGGGATATAGCATCTGTGTCTTGCGGGGCCCTGACGGACAGGATGATACAAGAAACGTCTGTCTTACTGGGAGGGAGTGTGGTGCAGTGGTTATCTTCCTTTTGGTATGAGACCAGCTGCTTTGGGCTTGAAGACACTCCCAGCACTTGTTAAGTGGAAATGGGGGTGATTTAATCACCCTGAGCCATAGCTTTCTCAAATTTAAAGTGGGGATAGGAGCACCTGGGCAGCACAGTCAGCTATAGGACCGACTCTTGATTTTGGCTCAGGTCTGATCTCACGGTTGCGAGATCGAGCTCCGCATCGGGCTCAGTGCGGAGTCTGCTGAAGACTCTCTCTCCCTCTCTAAAATAAATAAATCCTTAAAAAGAAATAAAGTGAGATAATACTATATAATTTCACAGAATTATTGTAAGAATATGTATAAGTACTCAAAAATGTTAATTGTTATGTTAGTTTAAATTAATACAAATATTTATGTGTATATACAAAGTTTTAGTTTCCCCCGACACCGAGTAGCTTCCTCACTAGTGAGCTGAGCAGTTAGAAAGCAGTGGTTTTTAGTTCCTCTATGCTGTGTGCTGCTGATCTTCGAGTTTCAAGTTATGTGGACCTCCTTGTCCCTTATGCCCCGTAAGTTCCTGCTGGTCTAAACCACACTTCGTCTCCCACAGATGGTCTGGGCTGCTCTCATAATCTTACCTCAAATCTGTGGAATTTTCTGCCCTCTATTCTTCAAATGGTGAGTAGCACTCACCCGGTAAAGTGAAAGTCTTCTGCAGGTGGGTGGGCAGGCGTCCTGGCACTGGAGAGCAGGCCGCTGACTGCTCAGAGCCTGTGCACCCTTGGGCACTGTACCTGCTCTCCACGGTAGCTGTGTTTTGTTCCTGTCTGCTTTCAACTCTGGCTCTCCAGTGCTAGGAGAGCACCGGCTACTCCTGGGGAGAGTTGCAAGGATTAACTAATTGATCAGTTCAAATGCTTGGAAACTGGCAGAGAGTTTAGTAGGAAGGACAGGCTGGTAACTTCTGCAGGCTCTGTGGGAGGACAGAGTGTACAAACGGCTCCTCTGATTCGATTTGGTATCTAGTAGGACTTGCTTATTGTGTCACACGTCCCGTTAGAATGAGTTCTGTATGTCATTGCATTTAAAAAACGGCCTGGGGAAATGTTCTAAGACGAAAAGATGCGTTTGGGAAATACATGAAGCTTTTGTCAAAGGGAGTTGCAGTTATGGAAGCCACCAGAGTTGGGATGGGAGAGAAGCCCTGTGAAGTGTCTTTTAGGAACATTCACTCTTAGGGGCCTGCTCTGTGTCTGGGCGGGACCACAGGCAGAAAGTTCCATAGACCGGAGGAGGAGACAGACAGACGCCCAGTGAGACCCTTTAAAGCGTGCCACAGGCTAACAGGGATGAACATACAAGGTACAGAAGGACAAAATCGAGCAGTAGTTGGCTCACCCTGGGGGAAATTAAGAAAGATTCATAAAGGAGGAGAGGCTTGAGTTGGTCTTTAAGGATAAGAGAAGTTTACCACGTCGCAGACAGAGGGAACAGCTTGTGAGAAGCTTCTCTCTGTCTGGGTTTTATCCAGACATCATCAAGAGTTTACACTCCCTCAATACCTTGCTCTGTCTCATTCTTCGCACCTAGTAGATACTCAGTTAACACCTTAAAATGGAGAGTCGTGGGTGATAGGCAATGATTTCAATTTTATTCATCAGGATTTTCTTTAGTTTTGAAAGTTTCGATAACAAACATGTCTCTCTTTGGTAGGAAGAGTGTACTAAAATATTCAGGGAATGGCTATAGAGGCTGTGGCTACATTGGGTTTAAAAATTGTTGTGGTCAAAGAGCTCATTGAACTTTGGGCTGTGGAGACAGCCTCGCGCAGCACAAGTTCGAGACTGGGGAGGTGGTGGGTGATCCCTGGAACCGAAGCTGGAAGGCTAGTTGGGGCTCAGAAATTTGGACTTTATGTTATAGACAATGGGAAACTGTAGAACTTATTAGGCAGGGAAACGCCGTATTAAGAATCCTCTGGCCATCAGAGCACGAGCTGGCTCCGAAGACACTGGAGGGAAAGGGACCAATGGCCACGCTGTTATAATCCAGATGGAAAGTACTGGCAGTTCCGCATTTGGGTAAGGTTGAAGAGAAGATAGTGAATTTGTTTTAGACAGGATAAGTGAGTTGTCTGTAGGAAGGCCAGTCAGTGTTCGGAACTGCCTGCAGGGAAGAGTCAGCACCTAAATTGTTCCTGGTTCCAGAGACCTCGGAGACCTGGCGGAGACGAGGCTCCTGGGCAACCCCAGCGAGGCGATGAGGAACATGGGCCGCGTGGGCAGAAAGGCAAGAGACAAGCAGAAGAAAACGGTGCTGTACGAATCACGAGAACAGGAGGGAGTGGTGGTCCAGAAATGAGCAAATGACCTAGTCAGGATCTTTCCCTTTCTCCAGACCTGCCTCTTCATCCCTGCCTTCATGTTTCTGCTCAGAAGACATCTCTTCAGAGCTGCCTTGCAGACCACCGACCTAAAGCAGCGCGCTCCTTCTCCCACACACCTTCCCAGAGCCCTGCTTTATAATGCAGGTTTCTCTGTGGTTCAGGGGTGATGCGGCCGACAGATCAGATGATTGCCCCTGACAAGACAGTTTGTTACTCACGGTTCCCAAGAACGGAGGTGCCACCATGCCCTGAAGGGCCACATGGGGAAGCCCCAGGGTCGGGCAGAGGGCAGAGGGAGAGGGAGAAACACAGGCAGGAAACTTAGCTGTGGCAAGGAAGAGAAAGGCAGGGTAGGCAGGTCAAGGACTGGCCTGCATGAATAATTCAGGTGGGCTCTTGACCTTGGGGCTGTCCCTAGTAGTCTCGAACCTGGCTGCGGGGTGATGAGGGCAGGGGATGGTGACCTGAGCTCGGTGGTTGGAATATGGGCTTGAATTGGTTGGTTAGCATGTGAGAGATTCACAGGAAGGCAGGTGATTTAGTATCTCTAGGAACCAGCTAACCGTGAAAGGGGTGGTTTCCTTAGAGTCAGTAAGACTGGGGTTGGGGGTGGGGCTGGGGAGGGAAAGTCAGGTGGGGAAGCACGGGGTGGGGGTGACTGGTTAGCTCAGTCGGTACAGCTTGAGGCTCTTGATCTTGGGGTTGTGAGTTTGATCCCCATGTTGGGGGTAGCGTTTACTTAGGAAACCAACAAAACACCGCATCGGAATAAAAACACAGGCCAATACAAGCCTGGCCTGACACTCTGTGGCGAGTTTCTTGGTTTCTGGAGCAACGCCAGAGCTGGGACAAGGGTGAGATGAGCGAGGGCCGCCGTGGGCGCAACATGAAAGAGGAGGTGCCGGAAACACTTGGTAACCAAGCTAAGTCATACGTTCATATTTTTAAGAAATCAAAATGAATGTAAAAAGATACATGATGAACAAAATATCACCATTTTAAGTAAAGACAGGATCAGTAACAGGGCTGTGCTGAGTCATACTGGAACTGAAAAAAAAGGACAAATCAGTAAAATGGATCCTTTTGATTTTTAAAACTATTGCATTCAAATTAGTAGGCCTTAAAAAGGAAAAGAAATTCTGAGACATTGCTACAACACGGTGAACCTTGAGGCAGCTGGTCACAAGACACAAATATTATATTCTTCCATTTACACGTAATAGTAAGAATAGTTGAAACCAGAGACAGAAAGTAGAATGGTGATGGCCAGGGGCTGGGGGAACACGGGGACAGGGAGTTCTTGTTCAACGGGTGTGGAGTGTCAGTTGGGAAGAGGAAGAAGCTCTAGAGATGGATGGTGGTGATGGTCAAACACCTCAAATGCATTTAATACTGCGAACTGTATACTTCAAAATGGTGGAGATAGTAGATGCTATGTGTATTTTATCACAGTTAAAAAAACAAAGGTAAACAACCACTATTGCCTTAAAATATCATGTATTTTTTTTTTAAAGATTTTTTATTCATTTGACAGAGAGAGAGCCACAGAGAGAGAGACTCACAGAGAGAGAGGGGGCACAAGCAGGGGCAGTGTGAGAGGGAGAAGCAGGCTTCCTGCTGAGCAGGGAGCCCGATGTGGGGCCTGATCCCAGGACCCTGGGATCATGACCGAGCCAAAGGCAGACACCTAATGACTGAGCCACCCAGGTGCCCCAAAATATCTCTTATCTTGATCACTGAGTTTTTTAAAAATAATCTTTAAATTTTTTTATAAGCATATAATGTATTATTAGCCCCAGGGGTACAGGTCTGTGAATCACCAGGTTTGCACACTTCACAGCACTCACCATAGCACATACCTTCCCCAATGTCCATAACCCCACCACCCTTTCCCTCCCCCCTCCCCCTGGCAACCCTCGGTTTGTTTTGTGAGATTAAGAGTCTCCTATGATTTGTCTCCCTCCCAATCCCATCTTGTTTCATTTATTCTTTTCCTACCACCCAAACCCCCCACGTTGCACCTCCACTTCTTCGTATCAGGGAGATCATATGATAGTTGTCTTTCTCCAATTGACTTATTTTACTCGGCGTAATACCCTCTAGTTCCATCCACGTCATCGCAAAGGGCAAGATTTCATTTCTTTTGATGGCTGCATAGTATTCCATTGTGTATATATACCACATCTTCTTGATCCATTCATCTGTTGATGAATATCTAGGTTCTTTCCATAGTTTGGCTATTGTGGACATTGCTGCTATAAACATTCGGGTTCATGTGCCCCTTCGGATCACTATGTTTGTATCTTTAGGGTAAATACCCAGTAGTGTAATTGCTGGGTTGTAGCATAACTCTATTTTCAACTTTTGGAGGAACCTCCATGCTGTTTTCTAGGTGGCTGCCCCAGCTTGAATTCCCACCAACAGTGTAGGAGGGTTCCCCTTTCTCTGCATCCTTGCCAACATCTGTCATTTCCTGACATGTTAATTTTAGCCATTCTGACTGGTGTGAGGTGATATCTCATTGTGGTTTTGATTAGTATTTCTCTGAGGCCAAGGGATGTGGAGCATTTTTTCATGTGTCTGTTGGCCATCTGGATGTCTTCTTTGCAGAAATGTCTGTTCATGTCCTCTGCCCATTTCTTGATTGGATTATATGTTCTTTGGGTGTTGAGTTTGTTAAGCTCTTTATAGATTTTGGACACTAGCCCTTTATCTGATACGTCGTTTGCAAATATCTTCTCCCATTCTGTCAGTTCTCTTTTGGTTTTGTTAACTGTTTCCTTTGCTGTGCAAAAGCTTTTGATCTTGATGAATTCCCAGTAGTTCATTTTTGCCCTTGCTTCCCTTGCCTTTGGCGACATTCCTAGGAGGAAGTTGCTGTGGCTGAGGTCAAAGAGGTTGCTGCCTGTGTTCTCCTCAAGGATTTTGATGGATTCTTTTCTCACACTGAGGTCCTTCATCCATTTTGAGTCTATTTTCATGGGTGGTGTAAGGAAATGGTCCAAATTCATTTTTATGCATGTGGCTGTCCAATTTTCCCAGCACCATTTGTGGAAGAGGCTGTCTTTTTTCCATTGGACATTCTTTCCTGCTTTGCCGAAGATTAGTTGACCATAGAATTGAGGGTCTATGTCTGGGCTCTCTATTCTGTTCTGTGTGTCTGCTTTTGTGCCAGTACTGTACTGTCTTGATGACAGCTTTGTAATAGAGCTTGAAGTCTGGAATTGTGATGTCACCAACTTTGGCTTTCTTTTTCAATATTCCTCTGGCTATTCGAGTCTTTTCTGGTTCTATATAAATTTTAGGATTGTTTGTTCCATTTATTTGAAAAAAATGGATGGGCTTTTGATAGGGATTACATTAAATGTGTAGATTGCTTTAGGTAGCATAGACATTTTCACAATATTTGTTCTTCCAACCCATGAGCATGGAACATTTTCCATTTCTTTGTGTCTTCCCCAATTTCTTTCATGAGTACTTTGTAGTTTTCTGAGTATAGATTCTTTGCCTCTTTGCCTAGGTTTATTCCTAGGTATCTTATGGTTTTGGGTGCCATTGTAAATTGTAAATCGACTCCTTAATTTCTCTTTCTTCTGTCTTGTTGTCGGTGTAAAGAAATGCAACTGATTTCTGTGCATTGATTTTATAACCTGACATTTTATTGAATTCCTGTACAAGTTCTAGCAGATTTGGAATGGAGTCTTTTGGGTTTTCCACATATAGTTTCATATCATCTGCAAGGAGTGATTGACTACTTCTTTGCCGATTTGGATGCCTTTAATTTCTTTTTGTTGTCTAATTGCTGTGGCTAGGACTTCTAGTACTATGTTGAATAGCAGTGGTGATAATGGACATCCCTGCCGTGTTCCTGACCTTAGCTGAAAAGCTCTCAGTTTTTTTCCAATGAGAATGATACTCACTGTGTGTTTTTCGTAGATGACTTTGATGATATTGAGGTATGTTCATTCTATCCTTACACTTTGGAGAGTCTTGATCAGGAAGGGATGCTGTACTTTATCAAATGCTTTTTCAGCATCTATTGAGAGGATCATATGGTTCTTGTTCTTTCTTTTATTAATGTATTGTACCACATTGATTGATTTGTGGATGTTGAGCCAGCCTCGCAGCCCTGTAATAAATCCCACTTGGTCGTGGTGAATAATCCTTTTAATGTGCTGTTGGATCCTTTTGGCTAGTATTTTGGTGAGAATTTTCGCATCTGTGTTCATCAAGGATATTGGTCTGTAATTCTCTTTTTTGATGGGATCCTTGTCTGGTTTTGGGATCAAGGTGATGCAGGCCTCATAAATTCTTTCAAAGAACCAGCTCCTAGTTTCGTTGATTTGCTCTATTGTCTTTTTGGTTTCTATTTCATTGATTTCTGCTCTGATCTTTATGATTTCTCTTCTCCTGCTGGGCTTAGGGTTTCTTTCTTGTTCTTTCTCCAGCTCCTTTAGGTGTAGGGTTAGGTTGTGTACCTGAGACCTTTCTTGTTTCTTGAGGAACGCTTGTACCGCTATATATTTTCCTCTCAGGACTGCCTTTGTTGTGTCCCACAGATTTTGAACCGTTGTATTTTCATTATCATTTGTTTCCATGATTTTTTTCAATTCTTCTTTAATTTCCCGGTTGACCCATTCATTCTTTAGAAGGATGCTGTTTAGTCTCCATGTATTTGGGTTCTTTCCAAATTTCCTCTTGTGGTTGAGTTCTAGCTTCAGAGCATTGTGGTCTGAAAATATGCAAGGAATGATACCAATCTTTTGATACCGGTTGAGTCCTGATTTAGGACCGAGGATGTGATCTGTTCTGGAGAATGTTCCATGTGCACTAGAGAAGAATGTGTATTCTGTTGTTTTGGGATGAAATGTTCTGAATATATCTGTGATGTCCATCTGGTCCAGTGTGTCATTTAAGGCCTTTATTTCCTTGTTGATCTTTTGCTTGGATGATCTGTCCATTTCAGTGAGGGGAGTGTTAATGTCCCCTACTATTATTATATTATTATTGATGTGTTTCTTTGATTTTGTTATTAATTGGTTTATATAGTTGGCTGTTCCCACGTTGGGGGCATAGACATTTAAAATTGTTAGATCTTCTTGTTGGACAGACCCTTTGAGTATGATATAGTGTCCTTCCTCATCTCTTATCATAGTCTTTGGCTTAAAATCTAATTGATCTGATATAAGGATTGCCACTCCTGCTTTCTTCTGATGGCCATTAGCATGGTAAATTCTTTTCCACCCCCTCACTTTAAATCTGGAGGTGTCTTCGGGTCTAAAATGAGTTTCTTTAGGCAACATATAGATGGGTTTTGTTTTTTTATCCATTCTGATACCCTGTGTCTTTTGATTGGGGCATTTAGCCCACTAACATTCAGGGTAACTATTGAGAGATACGAATTTAGTGCCATTGTATTGCCTGTAAGGTGACTGTTACTGTATATTGTCTCTGTTCCTTTCTGATCTACCACTTGTAGGCTCTCTCTTTGCTTAGAGGACCCCTTTCAATATTTCCTGTAGAGCTGGTTTGGTGTTTGCAAATTCTTTCAGTTTTTGTTTGTCCTGGAAGCTTTTAATCTCTCCTTCTATTTTCAATGATAGCCTAGCTGGATATAGTATTCTTGGCTGCATGTTTTTCTCATTTAGTGCTCTGGAAATATCATGCCAGCTCTTTCTGGCCTGCCAGGTCTCTGTGGATAAGTCAGCCGCCAATCTAATATTTTTACCATTGTATGTTACAGACTTCTTTTCCCGGGCTGCTTTCAGGATTTTCTCTTTGTCACTAAGGCTTGTAAATTTTACTATTAGGTGACGGGGTGTGGGCTTATTCTTATTGATTTTGAGGGGGGTTCTCTGAACCTCCTGAATTTTGATGCTCGTTCCCTTTGCCATATTGGGGAAATTCTCCCCAATAATTCTCTCCAGTATACGTTCTGCTCCCCTCTCTCTTTCTTCTTCTTCTGGAATCCCAATTATTCTAATGTTGTTTCGTCTTATGGTGTCACTTATCTCTCGAATTCTCCCCTCGTGGTCCAGTAGCTGTTTGTCCCTCTTTTGCTCAGCTTCTTTATTCCCTGTCATTTGGTCTTCTATATCACTAATTCTTTCTTCTGCCTCATTTATCCTAGCAGTGAGAGCCTCCATTTTTGATTGCACCTCATTAATAGCTTTTTTGATTTCACCTTGGTTAGATTTTAGTTCTTTTATTTCTCCAGAAAGGGCTTTTATATCTCCCGAGAGGGTTTCTCTAATATCTTCCATGCCTTTTTCAAGCCCGGCTAGAACCTTGAGAATTGTCATTCTGAACTCTAGATCTGACATATTACCAATGTCTGTATTGATTAGGTCCCTAGCCTTCGGTACTGCCTCTTGTTCTTTTTTTTTGTGGTGAATTTCTCTGCCTTGTCATTTTGTCCAGATAAGAGTATATGAAGGAGCAATTAAAATACTAAAAGGGTGGCAACAACCCCAGGAAAATATGCTTTAACCAAATCAGAAGAGATCCCAAATCGTGAGGGGGGAGAAAGGGGATAAAAAGAGGTTCAAAAAGAAAGAAAGAAAAAAAGGAAAAAAAAAAAAAGAAAAGAATTAAAAAACGAAAATGAATAAAGAAAAATATAAAAAAGAAAAAAAATATATATCAGATAAACTAGTTAAAAAACGTTAAAAAAGAAAAAGGTAAAAGTTTAAAAAAATTTTAGCAGAAGAAGAGAAAAAAAAATGAAAAAGAAAAAAATTAAATTAACTGCAAGACTAAAAAATCACAGGGAGAAAGCCATGAGTTCCGTGCTTGGCTTTCTCCTCCTCTGGAATTCCGCTCTTCTCCTCGGTAGGTGAACTCGGCCTCGGCTGGATTTCCTGTTGATCTGCTGGGGGAGGGGCCGCTGTAGTGACTCTCAAGCGCCTTGGCCTGAGACGGAATTGCTCCGCCGTTGCCAGGGGCCGGGCTGAGTCCTCCGCTCGGTTCGCTTTCGGGAGCTTTTGTTCCCTGAGCGCTTTCCGTCGACTTCCGGGGGGCGGGGCTGAACATGGCGGCCGCCGGTCTCCGGCCGGAGGCGCCGAGAGCCGGGCCCTCAGTGCGGCCTCGAGACAGGCGCTCGGTCACTCCCGTCTCCTGACCCGGCGCGCTCCGAGCTCCCCGAGCCTGCGACCGGTCCAGGGTACCCCCGGCTGCGCGCTCACGGCCGGCTCCGGCTCTGCCGCCGGCTTCCCCGGCTGATCCCCGCGAGCCCTGCGACGCGCGGACACCGCGACCTTCGGTGACCCCGCGGGACCTGCGGCCACGCTGACCCCCGTGGGCTTCGCCCGGCTTCGCCTCTGGAGCGACGTCCGTCCGGGGGCGGACTTCCAAGTCCCGAGCTGGTGCTCCGCCGCTGGCCGCTGGCCGGAGCCGCCCCTCCCCGCGGTCACTTCCCGCCGCTTCGGGGTCGCGTCCCCGCCGTCCGGCCTTTCAGAAAGTGGCGCGTTTCCGCTTCTGGAGTCGCTGCTCTTCGCTTCGGCCTCCCGTCGGGTCTGCAGGTGCGCGCAGGGGTCTGAGCTGCGGGTGTCCTGCCGCCGGCGTCGTCCTGGCCGCCGCTGCTCCGTCCGGCCCTGCCCCGTGGTCACTGCGGGTTCGGCTGCGGCTCACGTCTGGCGCCGCCTCACCCCGGACCGGCTGCGGAGCACGTGGGAGGCCGCGTCTGAGGACGGGACGGGAAGCAGGAGCTGAGGGTTGGCTGTCCGTCCGGAGATGCGCCTTCTCCATCTGCGGGTTTGGGACCGCGTAGTTCAGGCGAGACGAGGAACTGTCTCAGTGAAGAAGGTTTCTGACCTCCGATCACGGAGTACCGTGGCTTAAGCAGGTAATGGAAACAATCCGGATGTTACCACGGCTGGGGGGGGTTCAGCAGCAGTGAGGCTGCATGTAGTAGCTCTCCGGTTTTTGTCTGTTTGCTTGTTTATTTTAGGGGAAGGAGCAGCAACAAAGGCATCTGTCCTTTCCATCCGGGAAAAGCAAACGTTTTCAGAAACGCACCCACCAGTAACTTCTTAAACCTCGCCGCTTAATCCCGAGTCACGTGGCCCTACCGCCCCCACCTTCCCCACTCCCAGTGCAGGAAAAGGGTCCCTGCCTGGGTGGTTGTGGAAGGAAGGGTCAGTGTTGACGATGGGAAAGACCCTGGGTCTTGGCCGTCAACATCAGTGTTGATGGCCACATGCTTCTCTGCTGCTTTTCCTTCTGCCTTCTGGAGTCATGGTAGGTCCAGAGTCGCCCATGGTTGCCTTCCCTAATACACTTGCAGGTGAGGTCTCCGTTTTATGCACGTTGTACTACAGATCCCTAGAGCCAGATGGGCCCTGAGGAAGTGGCTTAGTCTAGAACTTCTTGCTTTCTCCTTTGAAAGATCCCTGCAGAGATGAACGTGTCTTCAGATGAATAAAGATGGTTTGGCAGGGCTGATCCTATCCACCTTCATTGTAAACTAAACTTGAAAGCCCTGATAAATCTGTAAATGCATACGGTAACTTTGCAGGCAATGGCCAAAGAAGGAGGCCAAGACCTGTCCTCTGTGTACTTAAAATCTAGGACGAAAACTGAAGTGTGGCAAAAGCAATAGCAGTGGCTGCTCTAGTTCTCGCCTACAGTGCACAGACTTTATGTTGCTGTTATTGTTATTGGGAGGGAGGAATGGAACAGCCGTCTCACCAGTTCCACAGACAATCTCAGAAAGCCTTGCCTCTTCCTCAGAATCCTTCCTAGCTCCTGTTGACCCTCCACTTCAGAAATCAGCCAACTTGGAGCCCCACCTGTAAGCCACAAAAAAATGGACACTCCCTTGCCCCAATGAGATGCTATTTCAGAATTTGTGTGTTCCCTCTTGCTTCAGTAATTCAATACAACTCAGAATGAAAGTTTGCTTATACCCTTACAAGGGCTTTTCCACATAGATAAATTTAAAAAATGCATCTTTCGCGGGTCTGGAGGATGGTTGTGGTTGAGGGTGAAGACCAAGGAGCAAGTCCCCTGACGCTCATATTCAGTCTGCTTCTGCTGACCGGCAGCGTGGAGGTGCTTGTGCCTTCCTCCATCGGGGCCCCTACTTCTCCAGGTTCTCCCCAGTGTCCCCAAGGGAGCTTCTTCCAGGATCTTTTTTTTTTTTTTTTAAAGATTTTATTTATTTATTTGTCAGAGAGAGAGTGAGCGAGAGCGAGCATAGGCAGACAGAGTGGAAGGCAGAGTCAGAGGGAGAAGCAGGCTCCCTGCGGAGCGCAAGGAGCCCGATGTGGGACTCGATCCCAGGACGCCGGGATCATGACCTGAGCCGAAGGCAGCTGCTTAACCAGCTGAGCCACCCAGGCATCCCTTCCAGGATCTTTTTCATAGAGTTTTACAGTTCCTTGAAGTTGGATGATCAAAGGTCTGGATGCCAAGGTTCTCTGAGCTACAGAGGACCCTAAACATATCTAGGATTGTCCCTAGAGATGCAAGACTCCAGAGAGTCACAAATACGGCTGTGGCATGTAAGTCTGCTACAAACTGGGTATTTTTTCCACTGGCTGGAGCAGTCGCTGGAAGAGTTTCAGGATTCCTTTCGCCACTTTTTCCATGTAGAGCATATTGTGGACTCATTTGAGTCCTAGATCCATGTTTGCTGCCAAATTTAATAATTTTCCCTTTAATGTATCCAAAATTCCCACGGGAATGCCAGCCTCGTTCTCTTACCTCCGAGGAATCCTCGGGCAATTTCAAATTCCACTCCCAGTCCTAGGTGTCTTTCATTCATCTTGCTGTATTGACTCTGATGCTACAAGATGGCACCTGTCCCATCTGGTGGCAACTGTTCTGGCCCACTGTGGCAATGTTCCTTGGTTGCTTGCCCTGAGAGTGGCTCTCACGTGGTCGGCATTCACTGAAGACACTGTTGAAGCCATTGCCTCTGTCGCTGATGCCAGCCAGTACCGGCGCCTGGGATGCCACTGGCCGGAAGGTAGTGTGGCCCCGTTGTCCATCCCAGGGGTGCTGGTTTCTAGGACACAGGGCAGCCAGCCCCAGTGTGGGGATGCCTTATTTCAGAGACTACAGCTGCGGGTTTTTTCTCCCCAAGCACCCTTCCTTTTTAAGCCAAGCTGAAGTAAAAAATGAGTCAAGAGGGAAAAGAAGTCAAAATCCCTTGAAACATAAAAATGTACAAGAGAAATGTTAAGAAGAGGTCAGTTTAGGCCTGATGGTTTTTATAATTATTGTATTTATAATATTACAAACTTGAAAGAGTTTATTGCTTCTTTGATTTTAAAAAGTAATTGTGTTTTGTGCTGTGGTTCATTCCTAAAGCCAGTGTGTAAAAATATTTGAACATATCCAAAGTCACTCTGGAAATTCCCTTAAGTTGCTCCGAGACTAGGTATGTGTGGCCATATTTACATGCCATGATGAAGACTGATGTGGTATCTTTTGATAAATTGGACACAGTCGGTTTTCCCACTGGCATCGAAACAAACCATTATTTCTTTGATCATGAAAAGTAGTTGACTTGGTAGGGGTCATGTGGTATCAGAAATACAGGTCTTTAAATACTAAATCCTATGGAATTCAGTTGGATGCTCATGCTGTGAGAGCTTAAACACTGAAGTGGACTAAGGGGAAAATATGGCTTTACTGTACCATTTTTTTAACCAGTGAAGTGGAGCCACAGGGAGGCCAGTGACCGGCACAGTTGGAGGCAGCGCTGGGATTAGAACTCAGGCGGTCCAGCTTTAGGGTTCTCACTCTTAACCACCTTGCTTTACGATTTTCACCACCACTGTGCCATCGAAATGATCTTCTCTCTCTCCTTTTTCACTCTGGGCAGGATGAGATTGATTACTTTCAATGTTTTTAATGATGTGACTCCATTGCGCTTTCCTCCTGTAGCAGACATTCAGGCTATACTGAAAGACATGATGTGTTTAAAGAGAAGACGGCCTGTGCTCTTGCCCTTAGGTAGAACAGATGCTAACAGTCTGTGCGTTTCCCCAGGATTTCTGTATCCCCGCCCCCCGCCCCCCACCCCCCGAATTTCTTTTACACGTGCATTCACACATTTATTTTTTGAAACACATTTTTCAGTTTAATTTCCTTCTCCACTTACCAATCTTCCTATGGCAGAATGTAGACTCTCACCTCCTCCTTTGAAAGGGCTGCTCTAGCAGGAATCTACTCCCCCACTTCACGAATAATCCACAATTCATGTTTGTGGATTCCTTTCCTGTTGGATACTCAGGGTTAGAAAAATTTTTGCTGGGTTTTTACGATTATAAACTCTGTGGCAAACATGCTCATGTGTTCTCTTAGTATTTTGTGGGTTTATTTTTTAGCTTTATATCTTTAATCCATGTGGAATTTATTTTGTGCAGGAGGTGAGTTGGGGATTAGAGTGATTTCTTGACTTTCCTCATTCGAATGATTACCCACCTGAAGACATTCAGTCTCCAGGTACCCCGGTAAACACGTTGCACCTGTTATAGAAATACATTAAAAATTATAATAAGGGGCATCTCTCTGGTGGGAAATAGTCAGCAGCATGTGGAGGTGAGGTAGCAGAAGCAGCCAGCTCTATCGGGATGGACCAGAGCAGGGAGATCTGCTTTCGGGTCAGAATGCTGCATTTTAATTAGCAACATTATTCCCACATGTTTAGCCGCAACAGTGGGGGGATTAGAGACCCCTGCTCGCTCATCATAATTCAGAACCTGCACACCAGAGTGTCTAATTAGATCTTCGCTCTCTTGAAAGGTCAGCCAATAAAATTGTCATGTTGTGTCATTCAAGGTCTACAAGTTACTCTGCTATAAGCTTCGTGGATTTTTTTTTAATGTTAAAAAAGGCCCGTTTGTGTCTACCGTCTTTTAGCGATCTTCGCCGGACTGAGAATCTGGCAGACCTTCATGTGAAAGAGCTCAGCATCTTTTGGCCACTTAGAATGATTCTTGCCCGTTCTATGATTTTTCTTTATCACTGTGGACACTGTGCTGCCGAGGACCTCTGTATCACAAGCGGTTTGGTATATTTTCCTACTCCCAAAGAAAACAATATTCAATTCAGTTTTTGTTTTGGGACTTGGCTTCCATAACTGAATTTACTTGAAATTCTGTAATTTCAAATAATATTCCATGGGGGGAAAAGCACCCCATATAAGCTGTGTTCTTCTGGAAATATTGTCATCACACAGAAATTAATGGAGCTAGATCATCTCAATTTTATTACTTGGCTGTAAATGAAATAAGTTAAGGCACTACCTTAATTCTTTTAAGCCACTAGGATCTTAATTAGCATTCTGTATGGGGTGACAGGTTCAGCGGGGGGAAGTGTGAATTATGGGCAACCCTTCCACGTGGCAGTTGCTGCCGTCTTGTCGCACTTAGCCCCGATGCTCGGAGCTGTTGGGCTCTCAGCCTAAGGTTCTGAGACTCGGGGGAGGGGCATTCAGAGCTGAACATGATCCTCCCCCCAATTCAGTTATATTATGGGTTAGGTTAGCTTCCGTGGGGGCTCTCAAGAAAATCTTATTATTATGAATAATGGTATTTTCCAAAGTGTGGTTGCCCCAGAGTCACCTGGTGTTTAATCAAAATGCTGCCGATTGGATTCCGTCCCAGACTCAGGACCTCTGGGGGTAGAGCTCAAGGATCTGTGTTTGACAAGCTGCCTCTGCGGTTCCTTCGTGCAGTAAAGTTTGAGAACGTTTGATTTATAACATTACTTCTATGGGAAAAATGTGCTCCCGGGTCCCCCTAGGTGTACCTTTGGGATTTGGTGTGGGGCCGCCCTGGGGCTGGCCTGTGTGCGATACCAGGGTCTGGATGACGATCAGTGCGAAAGTGCAGCGCTAACAGCTGGCGGGTAGATTACGGATCAGAGGATTTGGATTAATTCGGTTCTCAGGTGTGGAATGGACTCTCGATGATGGACTCCTGCCAGAAGGAAGCACAGAACAGGGGTAGAAGGTGGAGGGGCAGGAATATTGAAGCATCGGTACCCGGACATCAGCTGGTTACTCTGCCCCTGGCCATTTGGAGAAGCGAGCTCAAACCATGGGGCCATGCCCTGGACGGTTGCCAACACCATTCCCACGACTCCTGCAAATCCCGGGGGTCTTGGCTCCAAGGGTTATTGCTGAGGGAATCCCTTTTTCCCGTTCTGCTTCTTGGAATGGTCCTTTGTCTCCGTCCGGTACGGCAGGCCCTCTCTTCTTGATCCCTCCAGCCACAAAGAGTCATTTTCTAAGCCAGATAGCTTTATTAGAGGATTGTGGAACCAAAGGCCGGAGTCACATCACCCCATGACGCACCAGAGAATACAACTTGACAACCGTGTGTTAGACATTCCTGTCCTTAGAGGGGTTTTTGGCCATACATCACGAGGGTGTGTGCTCCTGGTCAAGCCACGTCTATTGCAAACCCAGCCTGTGTCTGTCTTGCTGGCTTCGCTCTCTGCTTTGTCTCAGGCACTTCTGCACACTTGCTCGGAGGAACCCGTTTCTCCTCCCTCTCTGATTCAGAAAACATCAACTCTCTGGAGCCCCCACTCCCAGCCTCACTCCCCAGGACAGCCTTGGCATGTCCAGCACCAACCAGGGTGCTTGGCTGAGCAAGAGTCTCCCCCCAACCCAGTCTTTTCTTTAAAAGAATTCATCTTCCTTAGAAAACAATTTTGGGATGAGCTAGACTTTCCCTACGATCTACTATATAGTTCTTCCATAGAAAAATGAATTCTGTTTAGGCTCTCGCCAACGCATAAAAGCTGGGAAAGAGTCTTTTCTTCCTCCATCATTAAAGAACCCTTTCTGGTGGGAGATCTCATTCAGAAAACGCTAGGCAGGATTTTTATAAGGTTTTAAAAGTCGGGTGCGCTCCAGTGCGCTCCCTTTCGTCAGCCTCACCGGTCTTCACAATGCTTGGGCTAACGTGTTTAGGAAGAGGCTGTATTTGTAACCAAATAAATGGAAGCAGAACCATTTCGCACTTCCCAGCGGAAAAAGTGATAGTGACTGCGGGTGAGTGGCATCGGCAGGGCCCCTCGGGGCACGAGGCGCCATGAATCTTGTTTTGAGCAGAAACCAGCAGTCCCATTGCTCACAGGTCAGCGGCCGTCCTGCTCCCTTGTCTTTTGTGTGCATCTGAGAGCTTTCTGTGGTGCTTGAAATGCAAAGTCATTTCCCAGATGAGAGATTGTTTTATTTAGTGCTCTTACTTTCTTAGTAAGTATTCTGAATTTTTTCCTATTAATTTCTATTTTTATGTGCAGTGATTCTCCATTGGTGAGAAAATTATGATCTCAGAATCTCTTTTTCTTGTACTTGCTGAATGATTAGCCTCATTTGCTGAGTGAGCGCCGCTTCACGGTTGTGAAGTGATGACTGTCCCGACTCTGGCTAAGCATGACGGCTTGACGGCCTTGACCTTTTCCACGAAAACAAGGGAGAGGAAATGATGTGACATGTGTGTAAATTGTCACTCAGATGGGCGTATTTTGGCGAACAGCTCGAAATACGTGCTTTGCCGAACTCACAGAAGGTACCAGGAGAGTGTTTGGTGTTTGGGGTTTTCTGAGGCGTCTGAGAGTCTTGTCATGTTTGGGTAATGAGGGAAAAAATCCTGGCTGGCCACTAAATACAAACAACGCACTTACAACCCGAGTCACAAGCTGCATGGATAACTGTGTTACGGATTCCCCAGAAAAGCCCTGTTCTCGAATAGTCCAGTGAAAACTGTTTCCCCTGCCCCTTTGTAGGTATCATTTCCACGGCTTAATTGGGATAACTGACCAATTTGGATTCAGAGCATTTCAGGAACTTTCAGGAACTCTAAATATCTCACCAAATCCATTTAAATGGTATCCTGGATTGGGTCAGGGGCTCACTGTAGTAATTTGCAGGTGGGACTGATATTAACATGTATTTCCCAGGACTGGTCCTTTCTTGATTCCCCCCACCCCCCGGTTTGTTAATGATCGCTCAGCAGGCATGTCTCACTCTCCTTCTCTGCAGGCCTTTTATTGCTTTGAGACATGCTCCTCCCTCTCTCTGTTTGTGTGCATGCTTTAATAGTAACGCACGAGACAGTATTTCCCACTGGAGCGTAAGCATGGGAGCTTCTGGAGCCATCTTTTACGAGGCGTATTTCTCTTCTTTCCATTGTGCTTTCTGGGAAGGGGATGTGGACTCTGGACAAGCAGTGGCAGAACAATAGGGACACATGCTCTAGCGATCTGCACGGTATCGCCCTTGGCTGGTGATGCCGCGGTATGATCTGTAGTCGTCGCCATCAGGGTGGTCCGAATCCTAGCATAAGTAGCCTAGGGTGTTGCTGTGGGAGCTGATACATTGACACGTGGGTAAAAAGGTTTCAAAATTCTTCTTTTTCATGGCTGAAAACGAGATTTTCATTCCCTGACATTAGAACATAATCTTTCTAGCATTCGTTTTTGTCACTAAAATAGTTTACTATACTGTGTAGGGTTGAATTTCTCACTGGTTAGTTTTTGACTCATTTCAGAGACTTGAAAAGATGAATTGTGTCTATAAACATGTAAGATTTTTTAAAATAAATTTTCGATTTTTTTAAAAAAATATTTTACTCATTTATTTGGCAGAGAGAGACAGCGAGAGACAGAACACAAGCAGAGGGAGCGGGAGAGGGAGAAGCAGACTTTCTGCTGAGCCAGGAGCCTGATGTGTGGCTCGATCCCAGGACCCCGGGGATCATGACCTGAGCCAAAAGCAGATGCTTAATGACTAAGCCACCCAGGCACCCCATGTAAGATTTTTATGGCAGCGCTGCTTGGCTTGTGTTATTAGTAATTATTGTCCTCAGCTAACATATCTCTGTTTAAATGGATATCTTTAGGGCATTCCTTACTGAAGTTGGATTTAAGCCATTTTTGAGTTAATTTAAGTTACATTTATTTATTACCAACTTTACTTTTTCACCTTTGTTGAAGTACGACTAACAAATAAAAATTGTATAAATTTAGGTTGTACAGTGTGATTTTTTAATGGTATGAAATATGATTTAATATACATGTACCTTGTGAAATGATTATTGCAATGAAGCTAATTAACACCCATCACCTCACATAGTTACTTTCTTTTTCTTTTTTCGATTTGGGCCATTTTGATGGCAAAATGAATCAGTAGTGGTATGGTCCTGTACATATGAATGTTCTTTTTTCTTCATATTGAAGAAGAAGACAAAAATGTTCAGTATTGTTGATGAGCATTAAGATGGGCACAACACCTGTCTTAATGAGATGAGCATTAAGAAAAGGATAAAGGTTCTAATAGTAATAACGGCCGGAGGGAGCTGGCTGACTCAGTCTGTAAGCACGCAACTCTTGATCTTAGGTTTGTGAGTTCGAGCCCCATGCTGGATGTAGAAATTACTCAAAAATGAAAGCTTAAAAAAACAACGGCTATTATGTAGCAAATAGTTAATACTAAGAACTTTTATGACAGTCAGTAATCTAAGTGCTTTATGTATGTATGAACTCATTTAACCTGTACAACAACCTTATGAGGTGGATTTTTATTATCCCAATCTAAAAAGGAGAAGCAAAAGGACAGAGAGGTTAATTAACTTGTCTGAAGTCGCATAACCAGGAAGCCATAGAACCAAGGTTTGAACCGAGGTCGCATTGTCAGATTCACAGGGGGACACACACACACACACACACACACACACACACACACACATGATACCCATGCCATGCTTGCCTTCTTTTTGCAACAACTGGGATATAATTTCACTAAAAAATTATTCATTGTTTATCTGTAATTCTAATTTAAATAAATGCTCTGTGTTATATCTGGCAAACCTAAAACTGAATTGTCTAGCTTCAGAGCCGTGTTCTTAACCTTTGTGCTAATTCTGTCTAAACCCAGGCTTACCTGATGAATGTTGACTTTGCACATCTTAGGCCAATTATTTTCTATATCTACTCAAGCTTTCATTGTTCAAGAATGTTCTTTCTGGGTAAGATGTTATATAACAGTGAGAAGATATAAGTTAGCAAAAATGTACTTTTCATTTACTCTATGTTCAACACTGTATCAAAGATTAATGAGGTGTGGTTTTGCCCCAGAAGAGCTCACAGCCCAGTAAATGAGGTGGGTATGTAAGGACTTAGTGCTATTACTGTATAATAGTAGCTTTGTTGGACTATGAGCTATTTACTGTCCTAGGAAGTTTAGGGAAAGCATCCCAGAGTAAGGAACATTTGAACTGGCCCTTGAAGGCTGAACAAGAGTTCATCAGGGAAAGAAACTATCCATAGGAAGGAAATAACATGAGAAAAGGCAAAGTTATGTGCAAGTGCACGGTGAAGTAGTTTTCTTCTTATGCAGGCTCCACGCCAAGCATGGGACTCAAACTCATGACCCTGAAAGCAAGACCTGAGCTGAGATCAAGGGTTGGTTGCTTCACTGACTGAGCCACCCACGTACCCCTGGAATAATTCTTCTCATGTAAGGTCCATGTGCTCTGCCCAACTGTGGGGGATAATTGAAGAGCAGGGTTTGCCCGCAAGGACTTCAGTGCTATGTTCAGAAGAAATCTTATTCTGGATAGCTGGGAGCCACTGAAGGTTTTAAAATGGAAAAGTGACATGATCAGAGATGTGTTTCAAAAACACAATTCTGGTAGCAGTGAGACAGACGGACTGCAGAGGAAAGGCTGTGGATCATGCATTCGGAAAGGACAGCTGTGGGGTGGACATGCGGGTGTGTTCTTGGGGTGGGCGAGTTTGCTCAGGAGAGTATGCAGACGCGGGGGAGGGAGGCAACTATCAAGTCCTGGGGAACACTGACATTTAGTTTGGGGGCAGGCTGGGAGAAGCCAGAAAAAAAGAATAAGAAGGGCCGTCAATGAGAAGGAGAAGCAAGCATTGGCAACTTTGTGAGACCAAGGCACAAGATACTGTGGGGGTACAGTGGGTTCCTCGGTGATGTCAAATGGTATGACGGTAGAGATGATGCCATTGGATTGGACAACTGAGCCACGTTTTATTTCCTTTCTAAAAAACCTCAAATTTTATGGGCCTTTTTAAAACACCATATTGACCATCTCTTCTCTGTGGTGGTTTGGATATGTCATTTGCTACAGGACTTAAATGCTCTGAGTTGCCTTCAAGCTGATATTCTATAAGGGTCTGTTTTATTTATGGGATGCTGCAGATTCTGAAATTCTGAATTATTGTGCATAAAACAAGAAATAAATTTACAGGAAATATTATGGTCTAATACCAATGCAGAATACTTCAAAGTAGAGGGATTTTGGCTATTTCTCAGTGACGTTAGAGACGACTTGTGCCCCCCCCCCACTCTTGATGGAATTCAGTTAGCTAACCCACTTTACTGGGTCTCTGCCTCTGCTCCTCCAGACCCTCTCTTTGTTTTTCTCTGGGCCAAGAAAGCTGGCCTGCAAGTACTGTCTTAAGGAGATACCCTTGCCTCTTGGCTTCTTGGTTGGGTTTGGTGAGGGCAGAGGGAGCTGATAGGACATTTGAGAGAGGGAGAAGAAGGGAGTCCTGCTTCCTCCCTGCTGGGTCATGTTGGCTGCTTCCCTCTTTTGAAGGGCATAGCTCCAGCGTCAGTCATAGACCTTCTCAGAGCTTTTCTCCTGGGATTCCGATACACCCATGCCTTATTGTTGCCTTTTCAGGCTCTGAGTGTAATTCCACCCCCCCCCCCCCTCAATTCCTCCCCACATGTTACTAGCTCCAGTGTATGGTTCTGTCCCTTATTGGTTTCCCTAAACCTTAAGCCTGCCCACATCCTTATGAACAGCCTCCTAATGGCCCAGCATGAGCATGCCGTCTATTCCCTGCTACAACCTGACTGAGACAAGTACGGACCTTCTTTTCAGAACAGGAGGTAGGGCCTTGTAGTAACTTATGAACCTAGAGAAGGAGACTTCACGCTCCCTGATAGAGATGGTGCTTCCTTGGGTCATTCATGTTGAATGTCGATTTTTTTCTTTTGGGAGAAGAGAGTAGGTTGTCATAAATCATCAGAGGACCGCTGCTGGATTTAGATGCTATACTGGAGAGGGGAACAGCTCTATACCTGTGTGTAAGTTCTTGAATGTTCTTAGGGTCTGTAGCCTAGCATGGTAGGAGGCAGATTAATGAAATGCTTAATCCAGTGCCGTCCGAGTCTTTGTCAGACTACATTAGCTTGTAAATGTTATTTTGCTACAGGTGAAATGAAGTTGGAGGAAAAAGTGAAAGACAAATGAAAGGCAGTTCAGGATGTTTTAGGGAATGACAAACCCGGGAAAGAAAAAAGTAGCATAAACGTAAGTATGGAAGGAAATGATCCGGATTTATGTCATCAGTAAAATGAAGGTATTGTATGAAACTAAACACCTACTCGTTTCATCATGTGATGTTAGAATTACAGGTGGATTATATAATGCAGGAAACAAATACATGTGAAAAAATATCAAACTGTGCCCTCCTAAATTAGTGGAATTTATTGCAATAATCTACTTTTCAATATTATACCTTTTTTAGGATATTCTGTCTCTGGTCCTACTTTCCAACTTTAATTCCTCTAAGGAAAAATGGGAGAACCATTTTTGGATCAGGATGGTTTACCTTTAATCTTACTTGTTGCAAAGACTTTATGATCTCTTAGAGGTGTAAGTTAACCTTATGATCTTGTGCTTTTGTGAGATGTGAGACATACTACAGGGGAAGATGTTTTAGCTCTGAAAAGGAAATCTGAAATATATTCTAAACATCACAATTTGGTGATGGTAATGATAATTTTGGAATGTTCCGGAGGAGAGTATCTGAATGTGTTGTGAGTAGAAGAAACAACAGAGATCTGACCCGGGTTGAGGGGGTCAGGTAGCAACGATCCCACCGGCATCTTAAATGCATGCAGGCCTCCAGGCATGTCCACTCCTACACGTGTTCTAGGGGAGATTTGTTACACTTTGCTAACCTCACATGGTGGAAAAGGAAGTAGAAGCTGTTTGAGTCCGAGTCCCACAGCTGGATGGCACAAAACCGGGGCTAGAACCCAGGCCTCCTGACGTTCAGTTTTGTGACAGGTTATCCCAGCTTTTGCTCGGAATTCTAAAACTCTAATGGGAAAACTTGGAAGCCTGCTGAAGGAGAAAGAAGCTGAAGAGCCTGGGGTGCTCTGTCATAAGTCTCTTGAAATTTTGTGACCTGCTGCTGGTGAGAAAGACTTACTTTGACAACAAAGCCACCATAAGGTTATAATCACCTGAGAACCATGTCATTGGAATCCGACCCAGTGTATAATGAACAGAGACAGCAGGATCCGTATCCAAGGAGCAGGATGGAGTTGAGCTCGGAGAACGAAGACCGACTTACATGATGTCCTTTCTCCTTAGCTCGTTCTCTTGATAATTTTCACCATCGATTCAGCCATAATTGTGTTTGATGACTCTTACTATTCTAAAGTTCTTCAGATGATCAAACCTTTATTTTGACCTTTCTTTGGAAATTGTTTGTAAACAAACAGCTCCTAGACCCGAGTGAATAATAGTGCTCAACTGTGAAATTTAATGCAGCAAAAACACGATTACGGCAACGCTGACATCTAACTCGAGTTAATCGAGAGCGTCCTCGTGGCAGTCACACGCGAGAATCACGGCAGTGGTGAATTTACTGCAAACTCGCCCTGTGAAGAATGAAAACCGACGGCATATTGTCCTGTTGTTGTGGCTCTGGCTGCCCAGCTGGAGCTGGGAAGGGTGCTCTGGCGCACTTTTTATGGCGGATGCAAATTAGCAGATAGTTGTGGGAATAAAGTTCTCTTCTTGATCTACGGCGGGAGATAGCGAGTCTGCGAGAGTTCATTTCAGACTGTAATTAGTTTGTTCATTAAGGTTGGGGAATTCAGTGACACAGCTGCATGAGGCACCGTTCAAAGCTACCTGAACATATGGTAGGAGGATAATGCAAATTTAGTTCCTGAAAGAAAAAGGCAAAATGGTGCAGCTTTGTGCTTTTATTTTACATCCCGCGGTGATTCGCTGAAGGGGGTGGTGACTTGGTGACCCTCCAGACCTCCTCATACATGTTGACTTTAGGGGGCGGCTCTGATTCTTCCGGAGTGGTACGTACAGTACGTATACATGTACATGACACCCCCAACGCACATCGCTGGACATCTAGGTCCACACACAGAGGACTGAATGCCGCTCTTCGGTCCCTGTGGAAGGTCGAGCACCTGTGCATACTAATAATGTTTCTGTCTCCCTTTTTGTGCTTAGGGTTAATTATCAACGTAACGAAGCTCTAGGTCCAAGTAGAGATGAACGTGCAGAGGTGAAGTAAAACTATTGGTCGTGTCAGAATTTTGTAAGGCTTACGCGCACCCATACAGACATACAAAATTCACCTTCACTTGCGAAATGCAAACACTGGGATAGAAGAGGTTCTCTGAAGTCGGGTTGTTGTTGTTGTTTTACCGTGAAGAATAATCTGACTTCAGACATACCCAGGGTTATATAAGGTTTAAAGTCCATACAGCACTTGACTCACAGAAACCAAGACCTGTAGTTTAAGTAGGTTATGAAAGAATCAAATTTGCATTGTTAGGAAGGAAGCCCAGTGGGTTGACAAAATTGACTGGAGCAAGAGCAAAACTCGATTTGGACCATTGCACCACAATTCTTGCTTAGGTCTCTCTTTACATTCTTCTGTGCCCTGATGGGCATTCTAAATGAAGACGTTATTGACGTCAAAGCATTCAACCGGGGAAGCGAGCCGGTGCGGGACTGGGACAGATCCCTCAGACCTTTGTTCCTAGCAACCGATTTGCTCCACAATTAGTGCCAAAAGCTATTTTTTGACTGCATCATGGGCTCATAACATGAAGGTCTCTTCTTCTTGTGAGTCTCAGTCCGAACTGGTGGATAACGCAGATGAAACCAAGTTTGGCCAAGACCCACGTGCTGAATCAGGAAGGAACACACGAGAAGGCACAAGAAGAGGGTACTTGCCATTACTTCTTGGGTGTCTGATTATATGGGAGCTTTGTGGCCTGTTTTGTAGTTTTCTGTATAGTATCAATTTTGTTAAAGTATGTGTGTGTGTTTGTGTGTCTTGCTTTCAGAATAATTCAAAGTCTTTCATTTTCAGAAATATAAATTCACTTCTGTAGAGAACCTAATGTCTGTGGTTTGTGGCTCTGAGTGAGAGGGGTCAAGGGAGGTGTAGGTGGTTTTGGGTAAGCAGGTAGAAACGGGCCAATCACAGCTGGAAGAGGTAGCTCAGGACATGTTAGGGACAGAGTGAGGATGGGATCCAAACCTCATGTGCCCACCAGCGGCAAATTCAGCCAAGGTCGAATTAATTGGACATCAAATCAAGTCATGATAAAGCTGAGGTGTTGCGCTGGTAGCATGATCCGGGATCTGGTCTGATGGTGGCAGTGAGAGCAGACATGAGAGGAATCGGGACGCCTTCCAACTCATTATCCCCCAGACTTTCGTATCTTTAGGTAACATAATGCCCATAACAGAGAGAAACCTCCTTAGATGGACCTAAGAAGGGCAAGTGGAAACACTCGGATGGATGGGGAGTCCAGAACGTGACCCCTCCTTGGTGTTGACCTCATGAGAGGGGGAGACACAGAGCTCTGCACCTCCTGGGTCACAGTGACTGAGCTGGGTCGTGTTGTGGGTTCGGAGTCTAGACTGTTCTGTTTCACTGGGGGAAGCTATTCCTCCCCAGAAAATGTGTTTGCTAAGGAGTATCTACTGACTGATTCCTAATTACTCAACCGTCTATTGATGTTTTGTCTATGAAGAAGAAATAAAAGTTACATTCTCTGCCTTTGGGAATTTTGTCACCCTTTTGAGGAGACGAGATATAATCTTTCCTTCATTTCTACATTCACTCACTCGCTGTGCTAGATGCCATGTCCGTGACAATGACGTCGAGGCGGCCTTGCCTTCATCGAGATTGTAGTCGAACAGATTGCTTAAATGATGCAAACTTTCTATTTCACTTGCCGGTTCCAAATGCCCTACCTTCTTGCTTAAATCACTCTTTATTTTGCAAATGCAGAATAGAATAAAATTAAACAAGGCCTGGTAGTATTAAAGCTCTGTTAATTTTCCAAGATGGTTTCAGCACATTTACTAGTGTCTGCTGAAGAATTGTGATAATTAAAATTCAGCTATACTAATTAAAATGAGTGAATAAAGTCTGTTTAATGTCCTTTTCTCACAATTTTTAATTTCCTCTTTGCTTACTCCTGACTTTGCAGAATTGTGTAACCCTCACTGGAGTTTTCTTGTCATTAGGGAAATTTATGAAGTTATGTAGTTCAGGAAACCTGAAAGAATTATAGAACAGTCATATCTGAGTAAATTGAGGCTCTTTTGGGTCAACTCCTTTAAATCAATGGATTCAAGCTGATGTGTATTCTGAAAGTCAACCTTTCAGAAGAAATTCTGATCAATGTTTATTATTTTTATATGCTAAGATTAAAACCGAGTGCCCGTAAGCTTCCCCAGTGGCCTCAGACATCAAGAGCTGTGTTTGTGACGGGAAATCAGCTACATGATAACACAGAAGACCGGGAGGAGGGATGATAGAAACTACTGACAGGGATTGTGGCCGGGCGGCGAGAGCATGAAGTCTTTGTTTCTTCGTTGACGCCTTTTCTGTATTTCTGAGTCTCAGCTTTAGCAGTTTGGGGAGGAACAATGCTAGTCAAATGGGAACTGCTTTCTTAGGTTGAGATTTCTGCCGTACAGAGGACTCTCCTGTCAAGGGCAGGTCTCAACTTCCTTTTAAGCAACTTGGGACGGAGGCATGCTTGGCTCTTGTTTTAGGAATTATTTTGTTGCTTTAGAACACTAACCCGCCAGGTGCTCTCGAGCTGGTTTGATTCAGCGGAGAGCTCGGCTTCCTCTCTTGAAATCAAGTCCAACTCTGGAAACTCTAGCGCTGCCTCGTTCAGTGGACTAGTGACGATGGTGATAAATAATGTCTCTGCAAGTGTCGAATCATGGGCGTGGCGGAGTTTTGAGGGAAATCAGGTTTCCACCCGTCAGTGTAATCTCTGGCCCCACTCCCCACTCCCGGAGTAGGAGAAGCTTGGTAAATTGTTCCCAGTGAACTGAGAGAAAGCGTTCAGGCTGCGCTTCATGAGAACAGGATGAAGATTCAGGCTCTAAGGTGTGGATCAGAGAAGGGCAGGGGCTTGGGAATCTAAGAGCTCGTTTTAGTTCCTAGCTCCCTCACTGGAGAGCCGTGTGACCTTTGACAAATTATTGAACCTCTCTGCGCCTCCTCACTTGTGAAACGTGGAAAGTAACTTCCACCTTTCGAGGTTGCTTTGCCCCTGTTCTGTGCCTAAGACCTTTACCGTGGTGGGTGGCACATGTAGCTCGTTTTGGAACAGGAGAAAGATGCCCATAGGTGGAAAAGTCTGCAGGTAGCCCAATATCCATGACTACGTAATTTAAGAAAATCAGCCTTTTTCAAGAACTGTCATCACCTCTGAGAAGAAGTTATGAACTTCTGTCATACAGGGAGTCTCACGAAGCACTACGGGGATTTAGAATTCTGTTACTGGCGCTGAATGGCCCCGCAAGCGAGGAATGAGTGTGGTCGCCCGCACGCCCATTAACTTCACCCCCATTAGTAATGGTGCCCGCAGACGTGATTTCTTCTGCTCCATCTGATCTCACTAGGATGCTAGTCAAGAGAACACTTAAATAAAAACCCAGTTGTCAAGTCTTGCTGTTAGCTGAGCAAGTGTGGAGTAAATACCATTAAGGTTAAATGAATTACACTCACCCCAGTTGAGTGACAAGAAGGCCGAGAAGTTCTCCATTTAGGCTGAGGAAGAGCCAAATGTGTAAATGACAAGATGGAACTTTCTAAACTTAGACTTGGGCTTAATTAAGGGTGTTGGGGGTTCTTACCTGAAATCACAAGAGGAAAACCGTTTCAAGGTATTGCTTCATTTGGGCCCATTGATTACTTGTGATTATTCTTCCTGTTCAAGACGACGACTGAGAATATTTTATATCCTGTTCTTTCTCCTTCTCCTTTTATGTTCTCATCAAGAATGATTTACTGAGCATCTATTACGACCAGAAGTCTAAGACGGAATGGCTGCCTTCCTCATCTGTCTGGGCAGCTTGGTTACAAAGAGGGGGCAGGACAGCCCCAGTATGAGGGAGTTTTCGGTGATGAATAGCAGATGAGTTTCTATATAAAATATTCCGTGTTGACAGGTTCATAAAAATAGAGATTGGGCTTTTAGTGCCCTCCGACCCTAATAGATGACAACACTTTATTTACCTTCAATTTTTCCAGATCGCATCCTGTCCTGCCTTGACCTACCTTTTCTACAGGCAGTAACATTCCCAGGTGTCGTCTGGAAGTTGAGAGCCGACCTCCATTAACACTAATGAGTGACTTATGGTTAAATCCTCCTGGACCATGCTGAACATCTCCCCGTAGATGGTGGTTCACATTTCCTTTCGGCAAGCATCCCAGCAGCCCACACTGAAATTGCTTGCATCATTCACCTGTAAGGGTTTCCAACAAAGCTATGATTTATAAAGGTTTGGAAGGTATTCAGCTCATCCAGGCTATTACTGAAAATTTCCTGGTCTCTTGGTTATACTTTCATGTTGAGGCCAAACATAATTATAAATTTCCAGGCCCCCCTTCTTTGCTGTAGGACTTGGGCCAGGATACTTTACATGGGGAATAATAGGACTTTAAAATGACCGTTCTAACACTAATGGAATTATGTAAATTTACTTCTGAAAGCTGGAGGTTTAAGTTAAACATCCATGACAGCGATGTGGCCAAAGTGTGCATTGTTGTCATCGTCATAATTTGTAATATAACCTTCAGATTCACAGGCGTGTGGGTGAGTGATTTTTAAAATACTTTCCTGAAAAACCCCAGGGAATGACCAAAAAAAAAAAAAAAATCCGATATCCATTTCCTACATATCTCTGAGTAGTGTTTATATTAATTGTATCATCTTGATTGCAAATTTAATGTCATGAATTGGTGAGATGTGTGAGTCAAGGTTGCCGAGAGGTATCTGTTCTATGATTTGTCACGGGCCACAGCTTGAAGCCTTGCCCTTTTACCGCTAATGAGTCTCCTCCAGATTATCCTCGAAAGCCCCGAGAATCTGAACCTTTGAACTTCAGGGGAGGGTGCGGGCAGATTCTTTGTGCTTGTGTGCAAGCCCTTTTGTCTGGGGAGCTGGTCCTCACCAGCATTTCCTAACAAATCGAGTCCCTGTTGTCATCGGGCTGTTACATTGGGAGCCATTAGTAATTGGCAATTTGTAGCTGTCGGGACGATGCAGGGGGATTTTCCAGATGGCTTTTCCCTTTCTCTTGAGAGGGACTGAGACTTCTGTTTATTCCTTTTGATGGGGCTTTAATCAAGCAGCCCATGGTCTTGGCCCTTGACCTCAGTAGGGGTGGGACCAGTGGCCTCATCTCTGGTCTGGGGACAGGCCTGTGTCTTGCTTTCCCTGGGACAGGCTCACATGCCTGTCAAAGCCTTGGCTTTCTGGGAAAGGGACGGCTTCAGGAGGGTGGTGGAGGGCATGGGTGAAGGGTGGGGTGTTGCGATCGTGATGTTGAAAGGAAAAGAGAAGGGAAGAAATGCCCGTGTGGTTTCTTAAAATAAGGAGGCCAGTTGTTAAGGGAGCAAAAAGTAGGAAGAGGAGAGTATCGAGTTTCTTTTGGGCCTTTGCTGCTCACGGGTGACGTACTTAATACACGTTTGAATTGGAACAAATGGTATTTTCTGCTCTTGAGTTTAACAGCAGATAATCTTCTCGGCTCTACCATCATTCCCCTTCTTGTCCCACCACACCTCCCACCCAACCTCAAGAGAAAAGGCAAAAAATGGAATTCACGGTCAAGTTTTATAGTTAATGTTCCTTGAGCAGCCTTATGCCTCAGCAGGGATTGGTGGGAGTTGGGAAGGATCGTTCCTGTGAAGCCGAGGAACGTTCTGTCGTCAAGCTTCTTTCTGCCTCATGGTTCTAGCGTTCGGGCCGCCCTCTGACCCTGACGCCGCTTTCTGGGCCTTCGCTGAGGTCTCGGCTTCACCATGACGTCCTTACCCACTTCCCTCGACCTGGTGCAGCTGCGTGAGCTCCTCCCCTCCGGGCCCTACTACGCCTCTCCGGGCCCTACTACGCCTCTCCGGGCCCTACTACGCCTCTCCGGGCCCTACTACGCCTCTCCGGGCCCTACTACGCCTCTCCGGGCCCTACTACGCCTCTCTCGCCTCGGTCTCCTTCACCTGCCGCGTAACTGCTTATTGTCTGCTTCGGCCGGAAGGACATCTCCATGCGGGCAGAGCCTGTCATTTTCTTTTTCCCCCGATTCTCCCTCCATACATTGTGGGTTTCTTTTTTTTTTAATTTAATTTTATTCTTTCAGTGTTCCAAGCTTCATTGTTTATGCACCACACCCAGTGCTCCATGCAATCCGTGCCCCCTAATACCCACCACCAGGCTCCCCCAACCCCCCGCCCCCACCCCTCCAAAACCCTCAGTTAGTTCATCAGAGTCCACAGTCTCTCATGGCTCGTCTCCCCTCCGATTTCCCACATCTCACTTCTCTCCATCTCCCCGTGTCCTCCGCGTTATTCCTTATGCTCCACAAGTGAGTGAGACCATAGGATAATTGACTCTGCTTGACTTATTTCACTCAGCATCATCTCTTCCAGTCCCGTCCATGTTGCTACAAAAGTTGGGTATTCGTCCTTTCTGATGGAGGCATCATACTCCGTAGTGTATATGGACCACATCTTCCTTATCCATTCGTCCGTTGAAGGGCATCTTGGTTCTTTCCACAGTTTGGCAACCGTGACCATTGCTGCTATAAACATTGGGGTACAGATGGCCCTTCTTTTCACTACATCTGTATCTTTGGGGTAAATACCCAGTGGTGCAATTGCAGGGTCATAGGGAAGTTCTATTTTTAATTTCTTGAGGAATCTCCACACTGTTCTCCAAAGAGGCTGCACCAACTTGCATTCCCACCAACAGTGGTAGAGGGTTCCCCTTTCTCCACATCCTCTCCAACACATGTTGTTTCCTGTCTTGCTAATTTTGGCCATTCTAACTGGTGTAAGGTCAGAGCCTGTCTCTTGCAACTAGACGCTTGCCAGTGGACTCACCCTAGTCTCTGCATACAGAACTCGAGCCTCTATAGAAACGCAGCTGTGTTCCACTTGCTAGTACACAGACATAGTCATAGACAGAATGCTCCCCACCCTACCCCAGAGATGTCCCACAACCTGCAAATAGGTCACTTTACATGGCATAAAGGGGGCTCTGCAGATATGATTCAGTGAAGGATTTTAAGATCGGTTATCCTGGGTTATTCAGATTGGCCCAGTGTAATCACAAGGGTCTTTATGAGAGGGAGGCAGGAAGGTGAAAGTCAGGGAGGCAGATTTCGTGATGGAAGCAGACGTCCGAGTGCTCCAGGACAGCAGGTTTGAATGCAGACTCCAGAAGCTGGAAAAGGCAAGGAGATGCCTGGTCTCCTAGAGTCTCCAGAAGGACGACAGCCCTGCCAACCATTTTAGGCTTCCACCACAGAGATATAAGATACTAGAGCTGTATTGTTTGAAGGCAGAGATGTGTGTTGACGTACTCCAGCAGCCCCAGGAAACTAATACAGGTGTGTAATTATAGGCAGTATCCTGTACTATGTTCTGGAAACTTGTGCCGTCCGGCTTTGCAAACACGTGTCATGGCCTCTGTCTTTCTGGTAAGAAAATGCCATTGTCATTGCAGGACCCAGATAGGGTGCCCTTGTGGGATCTTTGGATGCCATTTCATGGGTCAGTGCCCCACCAATACTCCTTTGTCCAACTCCGGACGTCCGCTGCAGACAGTGTTTCGGTGAGCGTGACCGGTCGTCTCAGTTTGCCGGGACCTAGGGGTTCCAAGGATGCAGGGCTTTCGGCGCAGACACCAAGACACTCGTGGGCGAGGTGGGCAGCTTGTTCACTCTGTCTGCGTGCGGGACATCTCTCTGCCCCGGGTGAGGACGTTCTCTGGCCGAGGGCCCTCGTCTTCGTGCAGGTGAGAGTCAACACTCCAGAATTGTCTTGCAAACAGCGGGGGTGGGGATCGACGGCTGTGCGTCCAACTTCCCTGCCTCTCTGTGGGGACATTCCAAGGCACGTCTCATGCAGTCGCCCAGAAGGTCCCTCTCGGATTGACCCTGGTTGTCTCCCGCGCTCACTGGTGACCCTCTTCTTGACTTACCTTGCTACCTTGTCTTCAACCCTAGCCAACCTCTTGGATTTCTTCCCAAACAAACTTTTTATACCCTCTTCTTGCCTCAGATCTGCTTTTGGATGAGCTCAAACTGGGACATTAGCCTTGGCTCGGTAGTCTAATGTGATCAAGTCCCCAGTCCTTCACGTGGTCCCAGCCTCCGCTTGCTGTCTTCCCTGCTTCCCTCTGTCCTGCTCGCCAGCGTCCCTCCCCAGCAGGCTCGAATCTGTTCCAAATTCCTTCCTCACGTGGGTCCTTCGCACTTGCTCCTCCTGCCCGGACGCCCCTGAGTTGTGCGCATTCTTAGGTCCCCAGTCAAATGTTACTTCCTCGTGGGGTTTCCCCGGCCCTCCAGGCTGTGCACGCTGGCCCTGGCCCTCCTGCACTTTCCCTCTTTTCCACCTTTCCCGTACAAGTAAAATGAGTTCCGTATTTTACGGGAGGGTGATCATTTGTTTCTTTGTGGGTCTTGCAAAGGACTCGAACACATTAGGACCACATGGTGTGGGTGTAAGTTAGGGTTGGTGGGGGGATCACAGACGGAAGGATCAGGGTCATACTTGTGTCCCTGTCCTCTGGCCAGCTCGCTCAGGTGTGTGCTGCGTGAGGCACGGCTGGGCAGACGGCAGTGAGGGCTCTGGGAGAAGGGCCCTGCTGGAAGCTGCTGGTCACTGGGAGGAGACCGTGGACATCTAGTCAGCATGCAATAGCGGAAGCTTCTTGGACAAGGCGACGGCCTAAGTATACCACAGCTTAGTTGGAACCTTCAGCCCAGTTTTTAAGTGGCAAGCCCTATCAGTTTAAAAATAAAAAAAGAAAAGTTGAGTCCGTACTTTCCATACAAGTATGTTTATTGGTAAGTTTGTAGGCACACCACTGTCAAGCTGGATGTCCTGTAGTAGAGAGGCTGAATTTCTTTTTTGAGAAAATCATAAATAAAAATAAAAATAAAGTAAATGAACATAGAGATAAACATTCAAAAACAGAAGTGGTAGCATTCCTTGGTTCACCCTCTAGATCATTCCGTGTGAGCCCGGAGGTGCACACGCTTCTCCGTCAGGGTTACTGCTGCTGTGGAGCTGAGCTTTCCCGGGCACACACGTCCCCTCTGGGGAGCTGGTTAAGGCACAGGCTCTGATTCAGTCGGGCTGGGTGGGGCCTGGAACGCATTTCTAACTCGCTCCCAGATGATGTCAATGGAATCGGTTCGTGAGCCGCGCTTTGAGTGGCTCTAAAGCACTTGTCCTCCCGGTACTCGAAAGCCACCGAGCTTTACTTACTTATTTATAGAGGGTGGGAGGGACCGGGAGGGGCAGAGGGAGAGGGAGAGAGAGAGAATCCTAAGCAGGCTCCACACCCTGCATGGAGCCTGACATGGGGCTCGATCTGATGACCCTGAGCTCACGACCTGAACCCAAATCAAGAGTTGGTGCTTAACTGGCTGAGCTACCCAGACGCCCAGAACCACTGAGCTTTAGATGCTCTGGTTAAAAGAGGAATACGGCGTATCCTATTCTCTTGGCGTGGTTTTCTCATCCCATGCTTGCCATTTCCAGGCGGAATCAGCGGAACGTGAGTGACCTTCACCGCTCACTGAATGCCCGAGGACATAAAGAGTAAGGACTACAGGGCGAGGTCAAAGCTTGTTGACTTCATTTCTCCTGCTCTTTGAAATCTAATTATCTGTTCTTATTCCTGCAAAGAGATGGCAGAAACATATCAAGCCCCATAAACAGGCTCTATGCTGGGTGCTTTTCTCGTGCCATTTCATTTCATATCTGCCTCTGGTGGCAGAAACCAGTCTGAATATAAGGACATCCACTGTGTGTGCATGTGAGAGAGACAGAGATGGAGAGAGAGACAGAGAGAGATGGAGAGAGTGAGAGAGACACAGAGAGAGACAGAGACAAAGAGGGAGAGACGGAGAGAGAGACAGAGACGGAGAGACAGAGACGGAGAGAGAGACAGAGAGACACAGACACACACACACACACGCACACACAGACACGGGCAGACAGGCAGACAGGCAGGCAGACAGGGCCTTCTGACCCCCTGCCTGACCTGTTGTGAGACGTGGGGTGAACGGTCCCAGCTCCCTGTGCATGGGGAGGCAGTGAGGGTTTCCCGGCCAGCGGCAGGATCCGAGGACTTGTAGGCATTTCTGGGCTGATTGTCTTGCCCTCCAGGCAGGAGCTGTGTTGCATCAGGAGGGCAAGAGGGTTTGAGTAGATTTAATATTCGTTTATGAGCTTCACCCATCTGCCCGCCAGCTCCCAGTGTGCGCATAATCCGTGCTTCCAGAGTCAGACACAAAACCTGTTTTTCCCCCTCTTCTTCACCCCCTCTTCAGAGTCTTTTAGTTTGGATCATTTGTTTTCCTTATCTTTTGGGGTAGGTTACTAGGGGCACCCTCTCTACGATTACGTTTTCTTTTGTTTGCTGATGCCTCCGGCATGTTTTAATAAATGGTTTCTCCTTCCTGATCGCCATGTACCCTCTACAGACGTGTATCCTTGAGATTAATGAGGATCTATGAACTCTTGTGATTGGTGGTGGGTGATTAGACCCTGGACATCTACAGATTCTTCCCTGGCTAAGTCTGAGGCTTATTTCCAAAGGGATGAAACTCGAACCTTTTTCCTCCCTCAACGGAGCTCTTGTGACTGTTGCTGGGCCGGTCCTCATATCTGCCATTCTTTGTAGGACTGAAGTTATCTGGTGTAGGACCACTTATTTGGCTGTTGGGTGTCTTTGTCCTGCAACCCTTGTGTCATTTAAGGTAATTGGCAAATGGGAATATATATATATTTTTAAATATTTTATTTATTTGAGAGAGAGAGTGTGCGTAAGCACAAGCAGGGGGAGCAGCAGAGGGAGAGGGAGAAGCCTCCCTACTGAGTGGGGAACTCGGTGCTGCATCCCAGAACCCTGGGATCATGACCTCGGTCAAAGACGAACCACTCAGGTGCCCCTGCATTTGGGAATCTTAAACTCTGAAAAGGATGAAAATAAGTTAAGCTAATCAAACTGAGTTCTTAACTTAAAATCTCATTTAAGTTGGGGAAATTTAGCAGGAGATTTGGAAAGCTCTTTAATTTAAATGTAGTTTAGGTGGGAGCCCATTGGGACTCTCCTAGCATTACTCAGCAAGCAAGTGTTGGGGGGGTGTGACTCAGAGAGTGGGCTTGGAACGTTCTCTTGTGCAAGCTTGAGGGCATGGGGGTCAAAATTCTTCGGTTCTGCTCACTTTTTATTTAGTCAGAAAAATTTTCATGTTTTCAGATGAGACAAGTGTGTATTTGGAAATTGCTTCCTTTTAAAACTCATTTCATGGGGCACATGGTTGGCTCAGTGGGTTAAGCCTCTGCCTTCGGCTCAGGTCATGAGCTCAGGGTCCTGGGATCGAGCCCCTCATTGGGCTCCCTGCACAGTGGGGAGCCTGCTTCCCCTGCCTCTCTGCTTACTTGTGATCTCTGTCTATCAAATAAATAAATAAAATCTTAAAAAAAAACCCAACTCATTTCACATTCAGTTTTCCCTACAGGGGGTGCTGGAAGGGTCCAGTCCCTTGCTGCTCCTCTGGTCTGATGACGACGGATGCAGGGCAGGGTGGTGGGCTCCATAGGACTGCCTGGTCAAGCTCCACGTCTTTCTAGCTCTGTGACCTTGGGAAGGAAATAAACATCTCTGTGCCATATTTTCCCATTTATAAAGCGGGGATTAGGATCGTATTCCCTGGAGGACTTGATCAAACGATCAGATGTGAGAATGTGTGGTAATACCTGCAAAGTGCCCAGCACAGTGCCTCTCACGTCGTCACGTGGGCCGTTGTTGCCGTCATCAGCGCAGAAACGCAGGGTAGAGAGAAACGGACACGTCGAGTCCGCATTCTGGCTTGTGCTCCTTGGCCGCGGGAAGGCGTCTGTGGCACCTCTGCCCGTGGAGAACGGAGAGGTCAGAGCTGACGTGGGAAGGAACAAAGAAGATAGAAGTGGGTTTTCTTCCTAAAAGCTTTTGTTCAAGTATGCGGCTGTTGAAGATTCGGTCTGACCTTGTGTCTTTTTTTTTTTTTTTTTTTTTACATTGTGTCATTTTTGAACTGTATTGGTCCTAGTGCTGACGGAGCCCGAGGGGTGACCTTGCCCGGAACTCTTTAATGTGGCTGAGTGTCTAATGCAGAGCAGATCCGGGCGTCTACGGCTAGTTAGGATGGAAGCAGCCTTTAGTGGGATGGTGTGCTATGCTTCTGTCCGTGGGCTGACAGCCTGTCCATTCCCCTGTCCCAGCTGTCTTTCAACGGGACTTTCAAGAGGCGGCCACACCAGCTGGGATGTGGACCAGTCCAAGGAGGGTGTGAAGCAATGAAATGACAAAATGGCGTTTGCCTCAAGCCCTTTCGGGGGAAGCTCTTGGATCTTCAGCCTTCTAGCAGATTCCTGTGGAGGATCCCGGCTCTTGTATGGTTAGCTCTGTCCCCGCAGCAGCTCTGCATTTTAGCACTGGCTGCCTTCCCCTGCTCCATTGTTTGTGGCCTTTGTGGCCACGATTGCTTCCTGGGTGGTGCCATTGCCTAGCCCTGGTGTTCTTCTGCCTCGTGTAAGCCACAGTCCCACTCGCTGGTGCCCAGTGATGCACTCGACAATCAGGGCTCCATATGGATGCCCACTTTTCTCTCTTCTTTTTTTTAAATTAACATGTAATGTATTATTTGTTTCAGGGGTACAGGTCTGTGAGTCATCAGTCTTACACACTTCACAGCACTCACCACAGCATATACCCTTCCCAGTGTCCATCACCCAGCCACCCCATCCCTGCCCCCCACCCCCTAGCAACCCTCACTTTGTTTCCTGGGATTAAGAGTCTCTTACAGTTTGTCTCCCTTTCTGGTTTCATCTGGTTTCATTTTTATCTCTATGGTCCTCTGCCTTGTTTCTCAAATTCCTCATATCAGAGAGATCATATGATAATTGTATTTCTCTGGTTTATTTTGCTCAGCATAATACCCTTTAGTTCCATCCACATTGTCGCAAATGGCAACGTTTCAGGTGTTTTGATGGCTGCATAGTATTCCATTGTGTATATATACCACATCTTCTTGATCCATTCATCTGTTGATGGACATCTAGGTTCTTCCCATAGTTTGGCTATTGTGGACATTGCTGCTATAAACATTCGGGTGCACTTGCCCCTTTGGATCAAACACGTGTATCTTCAGGGTAAATACCCAGTGGTGCGATTGCTGGGAAGTAGGGTAGTTCTATTTTCAACTTTTTGAGGAAACTCCATGCTGTTTTCCAGAGTGACTGCACCAGCTTGCGTTCCCACCGACAGTGTAGGAGGTTCCCTTTCACTCCCCCATTCTTTTCTGAGATGAACTTTGGTTCTCTACCCTTGAGCAGAGTTGGTTCCTAGGGGTCTGGTGTAGCCTTGTTGCCGCTGTGGGTTTTGTCATTGTTATGTAGTGACAGTCCTCTCATTGTCCTTGTCGTGGACCGTGGCACTCCTGCTATCACCAGCACCATGGTGAACCAGACCCTTTTCCACAAGCACGGTGACTCTTATATTAAGCCCCAAACTGGGGGAGGCATAGCTTATTCTCTTAGCTTCTTATCACACCTATAATCCTGCAACTGTACCATTTATTGATTCAATTTCTCCAGGCTGCACCTCTCTCTCGAGTCATAAAACAAGTTCCCTGCAGGGCTGAGTTGGAGGCTGATTGATATCGCTCTGAATGATTTAACCCCTTAAACAGACCATCTTCCTTTTGTGTTGAGCATCAGCCAATTACATTGACCTAAACCTTGACTCTTCCTCATGTTAGGATAGGTCTCCCTCCCACCCCGGACAGCCAGGGCGCGGCTGGAGGGTAAAAGTATTTCTTTGCCCATTAGAGAGCCTCCGGCCATCAGCTTCAAATACCCGGCAAAGACCCTTCCAGGGAGTCCTGTTATGGCTTTTCAAATAAATAAACCTGAGCAACTAACTGTGACGGGACATGAACCCCAAATTCCTGCATCAGGAGACGAAGCTTGCCTGTGATGTGGGTGTGGTACGTCAAGGGCGTGACGCTGGGCTCTTGTCCCTAACCTCCATCGCACAATCTCTCTCTCTTTGTTGTCTGTCGTCTTTTGTTTTACACCTGACCCAAAGAACAGTGTTACTTTTCAGGCAAAATCTCATCAATGATTAGAGAACGTGCAGAGTGTCACCACAAGGGGCCCCGAGGAAATGACTCAGTGGACCATGGGGGCTGTCCAGAGTTGGAGAGTCTGGGCCCTGCTCTGCCAGTACGCTAGCTCTGGAAACCGGGGCATTAACCTCCCGGTGCCTCCAGTTCCCTTAAATGGGACGAGGGGAGAGGGATGGAGTGGATTGGACTAAATTCTGAAAACCGCTCTCTTTGATGGGAGTGGGCTTATAGCAGCCAGTGATGGGAAAGGCCTAGTATGTACCAGGCTTTCCCTCCCCTTCTTCTCGGTAAGGCAAAATGGGGGCCTGGACAGAAGCCACAGACTCTCTTGTTGTGCCAAGAAGGAAGCGAGGCAGATACGGAGTTTCAATCAATACTTGAACACAGAAGATGGGACTGTTTTCCTCCTGATTGTTGTGATTGCTGCCAGGAACTGTATCTGGCACGAAATCCATTCAGATCACCGAGAGCCCAAGTAGCACACCGTGCAGGAAAAGGTGGCGTAATTGGCACCATCGCGACTGTGCAGTGTCTGATCTTAGTGGGAGGAGGGGGGTTGTAGGAAAACTTGTAATCTAATTTTCTTTGTTGTAAAATAGAATGTTACCCATTGTATTCCTGTGGAATAATAATTATAACATCTCAGACAAACAGAGCACCTTTCTCAGGAGGTGCTTAAAGAGCTTGATAGACATTCATTCAGGCTTGTAAACACGGCGGAGCCTGGCTTGCTTGCATTTCTACCGACTGAAAGTTCCTATTAGCCTGCATCTCCCCTCATCCGTCCTACTGGGATAAATGATTTTTATGCCGGCGAGCCTGACGCCGTGATGAAGTGCTTTCTGCCTCATCAAAGCATTATGAAACCTTCGGTAGAGTTGTGCTGTTAATTGCAATTTATGAAGCCTAATTTTTTGAAAAGTTGTAATTCGTGTGTTGCATAGATGATAATTAGTCGGAATGGTTGATTAATCAGTCGGCTCTATTTTTTGACCGTAGCAAAGTACAGTATTTATAGTCACTGCAATACCGGTTCTCCCTGAGAACCACAAAGGCAGCAGGATTCTGTCATTGATTATAATTTTTTTAGTGAGGTATGGCTGACAAGCAACATTGTATCAGTTTCAGGTGTACAATGTAATGACTTGGTATTTGTCTGTTGCAAAAGGATCCCCACAATGAGTTCAGTTAACATCTGTCACCAGGCGAGGTACAGAATATTTTTTCCCTCCTGATAACTTCTAAGACTCACTCTTGTAACAGCTTTCAGGTACTGAATACGGTATTATCAACTGGAGTCGCCATGCTGTACGTTACCTCTTCATGACTTACTTCCTTTATAGACAGAGGTTTGTGCATTTTGACCCCCTTTACCATTCTTTAGAAAGATTTTATTTATTTATTTGAGAGAGGGGGTGTGGAGGGCAGAGAGAGGGGGAGAGAATCCCAAGCAGATTCCATGAGCTGGGCACAGAGTCCAACACGGGGCTCGATCTCGCAACCCTGAGATCATGACCTGAGCTGAAATCAAGAGTCGGTCGCTCAGCTGACTGAGCTATAGGCGCCTCTCCCTCTTCACCTTTACCAACTGTACCCCCATGGCCTCTGGCAACTACCGATGTGTTGTATGTACCTGTGAGCTTGTTTTAGTTTCAGTTTTTCTAAGATTCTACATGTAAGTGGGTCATACAGTATTTGTCTTTCTCTGTCGTATTTCACTTATCATAATGCCCTCAGGGTCCATCCATGTTGTCACAAATCGCAAAATTTCTCTTTTTCATGGCCGAATAATATTCTTCTGTGTCTCTGTGTGTGTGTGTATCACATTTTCTTTATCTGTTCATCCATCAGCGGAGGCAGTCGTCGTCTTTATTCTTGGCAGGCGTACATTCTCACGGACTCTGGGTAAATGATGCTTTCCAGAGCTTTATGTTTCAACTTCTGCGTTAGTTCCTTTCTTTTTTTTATTTTTTAAAAAGATTTTATTGATTGATTGATTTATAGCACATGTTGGGGAGGGGCAGAGAGAGAGCGAGGGAGAACTCGCAAGTGGACTCTGCACCGAGTGCAGAGCCTGATGCGGGCCTCTGTCCCATGACCGTGAGTCATGACCTGAGCCGACACCCAGAGCCCACTGCTTGACCGACTGAGCTGCCCGAGTGCCCTCAACTTCTACATTAGTGTCTCAGCTGAGTGGGAAGAGCGTAGGTAAGCGGTAAGAACAGCTCACATGCGCTGCTTATGACTTCGCCACCCTCAGCGTCAGGACAACCAGACTGTTAGCTTTACGATAAAGGTGAGTGTCTTTAAAATTGAATTTGGGTGACATTTAGTGAAGCCTCTTTACAAACAGATCCCTTAAGGAGAGTATCAGTGCGGTGTATTTAGCTGTGTTAATTGGTCTATTGCAAATGTTTTACTAAAGAGATAAATAAGGTCTTAAATCCGTTAAGATGAACTTGATAAGTTTTTTAAATGTCCAAGTTCTTCATCATGAGATTTTAATAAAAAGTATTAGAATGAATGTTGTGCTCAGGTTCATTGCAAAGAATAGAAAATTCAGGAATGTATACAGAAGAAAGAAAATAAAATAATTTATTATTCTGTCACCCTGAGGGAACTGTTATTGGGCTTTGGTATATCTCCTCCCCTTTCCTTCTGATGCATCCATGGAAACATTTTACAGAGTCAGTGCACGCTGCACGTGCTGTGTGCTGTCCCCACCAACGTTTTCATAGGCCAGTGAATATTCTTTCAAAATAGATTTTATGCTGACTGTATTTATGAACTATAATATATCCAAACAAATCTTCCGTTGCTAGATGTTAGAAGATTTACAAATTTTGGCTTTATAATGCAACAACAAGTATCTTTGTTCATTTATTTGTCCATCTGTCCATTCATTCAGTCAGTGTTTGTCCATCCGTCCGTTTATTCAGTCAGGCCATGGGCCAACAGTTGAAGATGAACTAGTTAGTAATAGCATTAGTGTATTAATTATTGCATCTGGAGTTTTTGCTGTGAGCCTCTGCCATGGACATCTTAGCTGTCGGCAAAGAGGAGCATCTTTGCCGTATCTCATTGGCCATGAGGCAGTTTTGCTATAAAAGATAAAAAAATAACTGGTTGACAGTTTGATTTGATTTCTCCACTGACACAATACTGTTACTTTTATATTATCTACACAGCCTTCATAACGGTCTACACAGTGGTGCAGGGTTTGGGATCTGGGAACGTCTGTCCGCAGACATGTGACAATCTGTCAAGAACCAACAGACACTGTGGTACGAAGTCCCGTTGCGAGTGCGTCCTGGTGTTTGGAAACTGATACCTCTCACGATGAAGGGAGATATTTTAGCAAATAGAGAATGTGATGCTGAATGAGAAGATGAAGTAACAAGCAAAAAAAAAAAAAAAAGTGTAATACTCTGAATGAAATGCTTTAAAGAAAGTGCTTTGTTAGGTCCAGTCCACCAAGTAAAACCCACTATTTGCACATATTGCCATGAATCTGCACTATACATTTTGAATGTATTCAAACATTTTGTATTTTGCAAGAAGTCTTTTTGATTTTGTTATTCTTTCTCCTGTTTCTTTATTTCTTCTCTAATGAATACCCGTCTTTTGTTTTCATGATTTTTATCTCGTATGGCGATATCGCCTTATGGCCTCTGGGTTATGTAGCAAAAATGCTTGCGGTAAATGTGCTTACAGTGATGCTACCTGGAACCATTAATTATACGAATGTATGCTAATATCGTCACCATCCTGACGTCAGTATAATAGTATCATAGTAGTAACTAAATTCTTAGGAGGTGAGGTGTTCTCATTCCTACTTTCCCTGATAAGGGAATGGAACCGAGCTACCTTAATCACTCATCCAGTACTTGGCAGAGCCGGGGTTCAACCGTAGGCAGGCCAACTCCCGCCCTGCCCTTTTTTTTTTTTTTTTTTGTAAGGTTTTATTTATTTATTTGAGAGACAGAGATCACAGGAGCAGGGACAGAAGGAAAGGGACAGGGACAGGGAGAAGCAGGCTCCGCTGCTCAGCAGGGAGCCCGAGCTGAAGGCAGATGCTTAACCGACTGAGCCACCCAGGTGCCCCTTAGTCCTGCTCTTTTAACCACGATGGCGATTGTGCCAGTAAAAACGACACTTGCCCCGATGGACATGAGACAATTTAAATGCAATACTCTTTGAGCGATTCTTGGTTTATTTTTTAGGATAAATTCTAAGAAATAGAAATACTGAGTCAGTGTATGAATAGCCCTTTTAGTGAACTGTGTAGGACCTAAATGGGGGAGGACCAGAGATGATGGTGATTTACTTATTTGCTTTTTTTTTTTTTTTGATTCTGGGTGTCTGTCATCGTGCTGCTAGCTAGGCAGTCAGCAGAAAGTAGGCGCGGTGCTGACTCGGGCCTGGGGAGGCCCTGCGGAGAGGCTGGGTCAGCGGGACTGCCCTTCGGAAAAGTTTTTTTCCCCTTGACCCGGCCAGATGTGACACGGCAGAAGGGAGGCGCCACAGGGAGGAAGACGTCATCAAAGGAACGAGTCTAGACAAGCGAAGTGCATAAGCCTTTAAGATGAACATCATCTCAAGAGAACGCCTCTGCTCTCCAAAAATCACCAGTTCAGTTAAAGACGGTCTTAACTTAGTAGAGCTTCCCTCACACCCAGACCTTTGGCCAGTGACCCTGTATTCCTCCTTCTGCCACTCATTACTGCCACAGTCTTCCTCAAGGACACATCCCCGCACGAACCTGTCCTCTGCCCGCCTCCGGTGATGCAGTATCGTGTCATGGCAAAAGCACAGACTTGACGGGCGGCTGTCAGTCGTGTGGAGTCGGACCGTTGTGTGGGGTCAGTTGTGTGGGGTCAGTCCTGTGGGGTCGGACCGTCGTGTGGGGTCAGTCCTGTGGGGTCGGACCGTCTTCCTTTTTAACTGGAGCACAGCTGGCGCGCGGGGCTGTGTTAGCTTCCGGCGTACAACACAGACACTTGACCTGTCCGCAGTGCTCACTGCCGTGTAGCTGCCGCCTGTCACCACGGAACACCGTTTCCTACGGCTGACGGCACCCCCGTGCCGGGCCATCTCCTCCCACAGCTCACTCATGCCGCGACCGGAAGCGCGCACTGCGGCTCCCTCCCTCCGGCGTCCTCTGGCAACTGTCCCTTTGTTCTTGCTTTATTTGTGCTTTTGTTCGTTCATTCATTTGTGGGTTTTTTTTTTCTTTAGATTCCACGTATAAATGAAGTAATATGGTATTTTTCTTTCTCTGACTTATTTTACTTACTGTAATATCCTCTAGGTCCATCCATTTTGTCCCAAATGGTAAGATCTTATCTTCTTTTTACGGCTGAGTAATATTCTACAGTGTGTGTGTGTGTGTGTGACACTTTCTTTATCCATTTAGCTATCAACCGACACTTGGGCTGCTTCCGTATCTTGGCTATTGTAAACAGACCTGCAGTAAACACAGGGGTGCATATCTTTTTTTGAATTGGTATTTTTTCTTTGAGTGAATACCCAATACTGGATCATTTGGTATTTCTATTTTTAATTTTTTAAGGAAACTGCATACTGTTTTCCACAGAGGCTGCACCAGTTTGCATTCCCACGAACAGCTCACAAAGGTTCCTTTTTCCCCACATCCTTCCGCACCAGCGAGGACAATCTTTTCGATTCTCAGTGTATTCCCTTTAAATAACACAGAGTCATAATGACAATGAAATGTGGTGCCATGTGCAGAGAAAAATGACGGCTAACCTCTATCGAGTTTTTACTGTAAGAAGGGAACGGCGTTGTGTCACGTTCTAAGCATTTAAGGTGCATACGTTCACTTCTGCAGAGTAGTCTGTGGTAAGCTGCATTCTAGAAAGCTCTCTCGGCCTTCGCCCTGCCGTTACTTCTGTGATTATGTTACTTCATGCGACAAAGGCGACTTTGAAGGTGTGATTGATTACATGACCGAACAGTTGACCCGAGCATAGGGAGATTATCTAGGTGGCCTGGATATGATAATCATATAATCACATGAGCCCCCTTAAAGCTAGGTTTCTCTAGCTATTGGCAAAAGAAGTCAGAGATAGGCAGCACGAGAAGGGCTCAGCTCGACTGCTGCTTTAAAGATGTCGTCCCGTGGAAAGAAGCCGGGGCAGCCTCTGGGAGCAGAGGATGGGGCCTGGGCTGGCAGTTAGCAAGGAAGCAAGGACCTCAGACCTACAGCTGCCAGGAGCTGGTTTGGAAGCGGATTCTTCTCGGGGGCTCCAGGGAAGAGCCCAGCAGGCTGCATGTGGGTTTCAGCCTTGTGAGCCCGCCACGCAACCCCGCTGAGCCCACCCACAGAACCGCGACGTAGTAAACGGGGGATGTCTGAAGACGTGAGTTGGGCCGGCACTAGAGAGCAAACGCAAGCCGCATGCAGTAGCCACCTGGAGTGTATGCCCATTTGCAGATGCCCAAACTGAGGAACAGAGAAGCCATGTCACTTTTCCAAAGTCTCACAGCTATTAAATATCAGAAGTGGGATTTAGGGGTACCTTCGGGGCTCAGTTGTTTAAGCATTTGACTTTGGCTTAGGTCATGGCCCAGAGTCCTGGGATGGAACCTGCTTCACCTCTGGGCTCCCTGCTCAGCAGGAGCCTGCTTCTCCCTCTCCCCTCCTCTCATACTCTGTCTCACTGTCTCTGCCTCTCTCTCAAATATAAAATCTAAAAAAAAAAGTGGGATTAGGTGCCACATTTAAAAAAAAAGATTTTATTTATTTATTTGACACAGAGAGAGATCACAAGGAGGCAGAGAGGCAGGTAAAGAGAGGGGGAAGCAGGCCCCCTGCTGAGCAGAGAGCCCGATGTGATGCGGGGCTCGATCCCAGGACCCTGAGATCATGACCTGAGCCGCAGGCAGAGGCCCAACCCACCGAACTACCCAGGCTTCCTGCCACATTTCTTGATTTTGCTAATGGGGGTTTAGCGAGTCCTGTGCCAGGGGGTTCTGGATGAAGATAGAATACTTGAAGCTTTAGTTTTACTCAGAGGAAAGGTCTTTTTATACCATCATGGACGCAAATATTTCATAGGCTAAAATGAAAAAAAGACGAAACCAGAGATTACACAGACAATTTGTTTTTGTATATGTGCTGCCGAAGCGAGCACCAGACAATTTGTTTTTGATAATCTCTTTACTGTGAAAAGTATTTGACTGAAAAACTTGGAGAAGCACTGAGCTGATATGTATTCCAACTAATTTAGTTTAACACTTTTCCTTCCCATTTTATTTCCTGAATTCACAGTGACTTTGCTGCACCAGTTAGAATTCTGGAACCTGAATCAGGAGCTCTAGACCCGGTGCCGCGTCCTGCCCGCCTCCTGTTCATTCAGTCAGGCAAGACGTGCAGGGTGCGTCTGTGATGCCTGCAGTGTCTCTCGCACAAGGTCATTCGTGAGTAATGCACTTTTCTAGCTCTGCTTCCTTGCATACAAAATTAGGTGATTTGACAAACTTTCTTTAGGGTCTCTGTCTGTGGCCATACTAATGCTTTCCCGTTCTTGCACGCCCTGACTTCAGGATTTGATAAGGTGAGGCACCGTTTCTCCAAATCCATCCTGGGCACCACCTACATCATAATCTCTTGGGACCCAGAATACCGAAGCAGATCCTGAGGTGGCCCCAAACCTTCCGATGGGAAACCCTGAGAGCTGGGGCCCAGGACTTCTGATCTTGTACCAGCTCTTGGGGTCACTGCCCTGTAGGCTGAGGTTTGAGATAAACAGCTACAGGGATGCAACGGAGGCCTGCGCCCTAAAAGTCATCTCTGTCGTTAGAAGACAAGCCTTATCGGAAAGAAAAACAGGGCCACACCTGTCGGTGTCGGTCGCAGGGCCTGACCACCCTTTTCCACCGTAAACCGTCACCCCAACCCAGGCCAGAGGGGAGCTGCGCCTGATCACGGAGCAGCTCTGGTCCAGCTCTGTTCCTGCAAAGTCACCTCCACCGTCCGGGGTCGCACGTGTGTGGCTGCATCTAGCAACAGGGTCAGTGTGAGGAGAGGGTGCGCGTCTCTTTGCTTTTCCCCCGAGGGCGGCTGCGGCCTCCCGGGAGCCCCCCGGGCAGCTCGCCCCTTGCACCCGCAACTCTCCCGGGTCAGTGAGCGCCGGGGGCAGCCGCGCTTCCCACCTCGGGTCCCGCCGAGGAGCAGGAAACTGGGGAGCCGGGTCGTCCTGGCCCGCCTGCCCGCGCGGACCCTCCCCGCCGTCGCCTCCCGCGTCGCCACCGCGCTGTTGCCGGTGCCCCGGGGGGGGGGTGTCCGCGCCGCTGCCCGCTGCCCCCCGCCCCCGGCGCCGTCGGCCCTCCCGCCACCCCCTCGGCGGGCCCTTCCCTTACCGCGGCGACACCCGGCGGGACCTGCCCCTCGCTCCACCCGCGGGGGCGGCGGGCGCGGCGCGGGAGGCTAGTTCGGCGGCAGGTGCGCTCGTCCCAGCCCCGGCGCCCCCGGCCGCCCCTCCCAGCCCCCGGCCCGGGCCACCGCCCCCGCTCCTGCTCTCGCTCCTGCTCCCGCACTGGGCGGGGCCGCCTCGGGCGCTGCGGAGGGAGCCCCGCGCTCGTCTATGGCAAAGTTCCTGGCCGAGCTCCTGGGCTGCGCGCTGCCGGCCAAGGGCGCCTCTCCCGCGCCGGAGGTGGGTGCGGGCGGCGTGCGCGGGCCGGGGCCGCGGGAGGGGAGGGGCGTGCGCGGTGTCCGCCACGGGTCCGAGTGCGGTCCGGGTGCGGGTCCGTGATGTGGTCTAGGTGCGGGTCCGGGTGCGGGTCCGGGGTGCGGGTCCGGGTGCGCTCCGGGTGCGGATCCAGTTGCGGTCTGGGATGTGGTTCGGGTGCGGTGTCTGCCGCGGTTCCGGGTGCGGTCCGGGTGCGGGTCCGGGGTGCGGGTCCGGGGTGCGGGTCCGGGTGCGGGTCCGGGGTGCGGGTCCGGGGTGCGGGTCCGGGTCTGGGTGCGGGTTCAGGTGCGCTCCGGGTGCGGATCCCGGTGCGGTGTCTGCCGCGGTTCCGGGTGCGGTCCGGGTGCGGGTCCTGGTGCGGGTCCGGGGTGCGGGTCCGTGATGTGGTCCAGGTGCGGGTCCGGGTGCGGTCCGGGATGTGGTCCGGGTGCGGTGTCCGCTGCGGGTCCAGGTGCGGGTCTGGGATGTGGTCCAGGTGCGGTGTCCGCCGTGGGTCCGGGGTGCGGTCCGGGTGCGGGTCCGGGTGCAGTCCGGGTGCGGTCCGGGTGCGGTCCGTGTCCGGGGACGCAGCAGCAGCATCGCCGGCGCCTCGGGCCAATGTGGGCAGTCGGTGCGGCCTTCGGGGACCGACGCCGGCACCGGACTCCGCACGTCCCGCACAGACCGCCGTCCACACCACTCACCTGAACTGCCTGGGGCTGGGGCTGAGGGGGGATGCGGGAGCCCTTCGCGGCGCGCGGGCCTGTCCCATTGAGGCGCTGGGGGCAGCGGCCGTTTATGGGAAACCTGTGCCGGCCGCTGGGCCGCGACGGGCTCGCAGGAGGCACCGCAGCCCCCTTCCCCTCAGGTCTACACTGGGAACAGTGGATCCTTTGTCTCTGTCTACACAGAGGACTGCCCGACACGGAGGCCTTAACCAAAGGGCAGTGGTGGCGACCCTTCCTACAGCCTTACTCAGTGCTCAGGCCGGACAACCGTTCCCACTGCTGCTCCGGGGCCACGCGGTCCACTGCAGCCGCAGTTTCCCGAGGGGCCGGGATGGCAGCACTTGGGGTCCCCCCTCCGCAACGCAGGTCACGCTGCAACGACACTCCCCTGCCTGCTGCGGCGCCTCTTCTGCCCTTGGCCCCTCTGGGCGCTCCTGCCTTCCGGGGCCTCTGGTCACCGGCTTCCAGTTTAGGGCTCGGCATCATCCCTGCCCTGTGACCAATCGGTGTCAAGCAGGAGGGTCGCGGTAGTAAGGGACGAAGAGCAGAAACCAGACCGACAGGCCTGGGTGCTCCATGGCCTGAAATCTAAAAAAAAGTGAAAAGCCTGAAGACATAAAGCTTTCCAGGCCCGCAGCAAAAATCAGCTGTGTTGCTTGGCCCGTTATCTTCTCTGCTCATTTCCTTCTCCGTGGTGGGAGTGTTAGGTCGCACTTGGGGGTCATTCCAGGGAGGTGAGATGCTCCTTTGAAACTTTCTTTCTGATTTTTTCTTTATTGTATTTGGGTTTTTATTTTTATTTATATATTTTTAAAAGATTCTGTTTTTAAGTAATTTCTGTACCTAGCGTGAGGTTCGAACCCAAACCCAGAAGATCAAGAGTTTTTTGCTCCACCAACCAAGCCAGCCAGGCACCCCCTGGATCTTTGTTTTTAAATGACCAACCCACACCAAGTGATGTTGTTGTATGTACTGACTTTTGGCTGAATATTCCTGTTTCGTCCTCCAGCCAACAGACGCCCGACCTTGATTTCTTAGAGCAAGTGGCTCTCCACCATTGCTGGTCAGAGGGCAGCTTAAGAAATAGTCAGAGATACACCACGACAATTAAGAAAACGAGTGACTGTTTTGTCTTTGAAGAGCTCCTGGGAAAGGGAATTCCTTCAGCCTCTCCCTCGTGACTCCGTGTGTCTTGCTTTGTGTCATTTTCTACCCATGTGGGGGCAGGAGCCTCTGAAGTCTCTGTCTCTCCTCTCTAAAGATGACTGATTCGGCGTTGCTGAACCCCCACCAGGTACCCCCTTTAATCAGTGTTGCTAGAAGAGTTAAGACATCATCTCTTCCCTACCTATCGGGGAAAATCTGTCCGAACGGGTGTGTAACTGAGTCAGGAGTCTGTTTGGGATTGCTTTCTTCCCAGGCCACACATTCTCACTCATAAAGGAAGAAGCATTTGTTGCGCTCTCTATATTTGGGAGGGAGAGAAATGTGTAAGAAAGATATTCTTAAACCTTTCTAAATATTCATTTCCCAAAAGCAGAAGTGCTAGGGCGTGAGAAAATTTAGGCAGCTCTGCATCTCCACCAAATGCTCCAATTCTAACTTCGGAGACGACCTTTAGTTCAGGGAGATCAAGAGACGGAGCTTTTCATAATGAATGGCCTTTGGTTTCATTTTGGTTAGGGGGTGGCCGTGCGCGTGGTTTCTTCGACCCAGACCAGTGCGGTGTGCGCAGGGGAGATTCTGCCTGAAAGAGGGCTGAGTTCTGACTGGACGTCTCATGTGTTTGCAGTTGTTCGACACGGGAGATGGGTGACAGGTTGTGGGGAACACAGGGGCAGAGAGTCACGGGTTGGAAAACCGGTCCCGTGCGTGCCTTGCGTGTCCCCTTCAGAGGAGAAGGGCGGGTGGTGCGCGTTTGACACCCAGCACATCGTCATGACCGTTGTGCTCATCTTCCCTTTACGTTTTCTTAGTATTTAAGTTTACAAACCAAGTCCTTGAGAAGCAGTTTTAGAGTTGCAAGAAAAATGAAAGGATGGAAACTTTACCTCCGTCACAGCAGTGCCCTGAGCCCTGGGCTAGATTTTTGGAATAATGTTTGTGCCTCGCCAAAGGCAGAGCTGCTGCGGGAAGAGCGGCTTTCTGTGGGTTCTGCTGTCTAGAGAAGCAGGACATTTAAGCACAGGACGGTGGTTTCAGACCTAGCAGGTGCTATCACACGTGTCCCGTGTGCTTAGCCCGGTGGAAGTCTGGCCCTGATGTGCATTCCTGCTCCTGTCAGCTCTGACCTGTTGGGAACCTGCCCCCCCAAACTCCCCACCTCAGCCTCAGCAGCGCTTTTCATTGTGCCTTCCTGAAGTCGGCGATGGGTCTGGCTTCAGAGCAGAAAGAGGCAGGACAATTATATAATCAGAGGCGACTGCGTTTCTCCTTCCAGACCCCCTTCCCTCAGTCTGCAAACCTGCGTTTCTAACGCTGCCATCCTCCATGATCTAACCTGGAGGGGACGTTCAGGAGCCACATCCGCTGGGCAGAGCGCGTCTGGCTCTCTGGAAAAGGGGCGTTCAGGGGCGCCTGGGTGGCTCGGGTCGTGATCCCAGGGTCCTGGGATTGAGTCCGCATCGGGCTCCTTGCTCAGTAAGGAGCCTGCTCCTCTCTCTCCGATAAATAAATAAAATATTAAAAAAAGGGGTATTCGGTTCCATGCTGCTGCTTATGAATGTGGTCTCTTCTAGAATCGTCACGTCACACGTCCTGTATGTTCTGCTTGTTTCCGCTTTCCGGTTTCTGTCTCCACCACTGTTGCTGCCTGACTGTGACGACAGCTTTATCTTAGTTCATACATAATACAATAATAACTGCCATTTATTGTACATTCTGGTGGGCATCGTTCTGAGGACAGAACACACACGATCTCAGCTCTCTTCCCAGTAGGCCCGATACAGGTGTTAACATCCGTGCTTCACAGACAAGAAAATGGGGGTTTACAGAGTCCAAGTAATCGGTTAAAGTCACTCTAGTGATGTACGCTAGAGTGAGGCTCTCAGGGGTCACCTACCTTCTTCAGCTGTGGTTACTTGGTACTTGGTGTTAGGTATGAGGTTAAGTTGTACTGTCAGCCCTGTTTTGAAAGTGAGGAAGCCAGGGCTCAGGGTTATAGCCTGAATTGTCCAAGGTTCCTCCCTACTGTCTGGGAGGTAAATTCTGGACTCTGATTCCACAGCGCTGCTCTGACTTACTTGATCTTGTCCTGGCCTCTGACTGCTGCCTCATCTACCCTGTCTTTGGGACCATTGCCAAAGCAATTTTCCTTAATAGCCCAACTCAGCACAGTGTTTATATGTCCCCAGTTCCTTGGTGGTTTGCCCTGGCTTGCAGATGCAAAAGGAGACGCTGCTCCCCTTGACAGTGTGGACGGTCACTGACAGTGTGGCCGGTCACTGACACTGTGGACGGTCACTGACAGTGTGGACGGTCACTGACAGTGTGGCCGGTCACTGACAGTGTGGCCGGTCACTGACACTGTGGACGGTCACTGACAGTGTGGACGGTCACTGACAGTGTGGCCGGTCACTGACACTGTGGACGGTCACTGACAGTGTGGACGGTCACTGACAGTGTGGACGGTCACTGACACTGTGGACGGTCACTGACAGTGTGGCCGGTCACTGACACTGTGGACGGTCACTGACACTGTGGCCGGTCACACTGACTGTGCTCACGCCCTGCAGTTCCTCTCCAGTCTTTTCTTCCTCTTGCCGTACTGCTAGCACTCCGGCAGCTCTTGCCTGCGCCCGTTTCCTGATCATGTCGTCTCACCACCAAGCTGTTGGCTCTGCCCGGAGTGTTCTTCCCCTAAGTCATCTATTGAGTTTCCCTCCTGCAAGGCTCGGTCAGACCCCCTCCAGACCCAGCCCCTCGGACCCAGCCAGCCCTCCACCGCAGGCCCACTGAATACTACTGGTGTGTTTCTACAGGAGACCTCTGGCAGCTTTCTGGAGTGGCTTCTCTGTGCTTGGTTTTCTGTCTTCAGTGGAGGTGACAGCAGTGCCAAGCGCGGGCGGGGAAGGTAAAATGGGTTCATGCTGGAAGGTGCGTGGTCATCGCTGAGTGCCTTGCCTGTTGTCTGACCTCTTCAGGCTCAAGAGCCCTGCATCTAGCACAGTGTCGTGCACAGCATTTTGCCTCCATGAGTAACCGATGGGTCAGATTGATCTTCCAGCTCTGAAGGCTGATGGTTTTCCTTGCTCTTAGGCTCCTTGTTGTTTTTCTGAAGTTCCAATTTAACCAGCATCCTGTATTTTTATGGGCCAAATCTGGCAACCCTCTCACCTGCCCCCTTCCCCTCAGAACCCAGCCTCTAGAGTCCAATCCTACTCCGCTGTAGCAACCCTGTCCCCATCTTTCCCACATAATGGTCCCTATTGCGACAGAGATGCTGTCCCAGGCCAAGGGAAGCAGCTGTTGGACCGTGTGTCCCCACTGCCTCACTCGTGTGGAGATGCCGGAGTGAGCGAGATTTCCTCTGCAAGGGTCGGGTGTGAGCGTGTCAGGGCACCGCCGGCGTCCCGTTTATTCATCCCGCCCGTGTTCACCAGCTCACGCACTCATTCATTCATTTAACAAATGCTATTCAACCCTGGCTTTGTGTTAGGCACCCCGTGAAAGCCTTGCTAAAAGACACGCGAACGGTTTCAACCGTGACCCACAGTAGGACAGGGATTGCATACTCGCTGCAGTCCTGAGCGCACGTGGCCAGTTATACCTGTAGCACTGAGATTGAGTTTCAAGAGTAATACATTTACTTACGACAGGGACGTACTGTGATCTTTGCAATTCTATTCTTTCCGTTGCATTTCTTCCATTCTGTTAAGAATTAAACAAGGAAAGACCCACTGAATTGATTTCCCGCGTTCTGACTCATAATTTGAAAAGCACTGCTCTGCAGGATGGTGAGATTCTATTTTTACAGAACAATTTGTAGTACCTCATTATCCCAGGACTATACTTACACATTATTACCCTGTATCAGGAGATTTTTGTGGTCTACCGTGGGAAGCCAATCACCATGAATAATATTATTTTTGGGGGAGAAGATATTTTCAGCGTTTCAAACAACTAACTTATCAAATGACCTTTTGTAAATATTCTGCCTCTGAATTGGGTCAAGGTTTGCCATGTTCCCTGAGCCCGTGTTACGATATGCTTCTTATTCAGAACATTGTAGTTGATTTCTATTTATTTCTCTTTGCATCTACGGACAACAGATGTGCTCCATGGGCTGAATGACTCCTTAGGCTGCATCTGTGGGTCTTTCCAGCTTTATATTTCAGTTGACCCCAGCCCTTCTCTCTTGGAAGAACTTACTCTTTCAAGCAGGGTTTTTTTTTTCCTTCTAATTTGCCTGGTACAGATCTTGATTTTGTCGATTACAATGAGCCCCTTTGTTTAAATGAATCTTTCGTGCTTTCATCCTCTTGGTCATTCTGACGGGCCTCGGCCATCTAAAGAACGAGCCCAGTGGTCAGGCTGTGTTGAAAGCAAATAATTTGGGTGCATAAGGCTGAGCTTCTGTGATTGGACGTCGGTGCACGATCAGAAGGGAGAAGTTTGCTTTGAGAGTAATAGCTCCTGTTGCACAGCTGGGCTTTCGATGGGGGCCATTTGAATTTTAAGCTAACGGGTACCGAGTTTGTCTTGTAAATTCACGATTCAGCTTGTTCGAGGGCCAGCTGGATCGCTCGCTCACATCTGAGCCATTGTCTACGCACAGGCAACTCTCCTCACCTTTTGTGTTAGCTGCTTTTAAACTCTGCATGCGTTTCACTTATAGGAATATTTGGTCTCTTTATGATTACATCTGTCTAATGGCTTCTTGCTGAGAAACCGTTACATGATTTTTTTCCTTTTTGTATTTTGATAGTAAAGGCTGGTGTTTCCTGTCGGTCAAGTGGCCAGTGCTGGCTGCATGTCTCAAGGGGCAGGAGAAGAGCTTCCCTCCTTGACTGATTTCCTTCTGCTTAGTTCTTTCCAGTCTGTGGTAGTCTTCTTGCGCGTTATGAATTTCTTTACTTCACAAGTGTTTGATAAAATAGGTCCAGTAGTGACATTTGTACTTAAAAAGTTCTTCCTACTTGGAGTTGCCTACAGAAGTAGCCCACAACTAAAATGACAACTTTTACTTATCTGAATCTCGTGATGAGGAAGGACTACACTTTCTACCCTTGGAGAATCTTAAATGTACCCTAGGCCCGTTTCTCCAAATGCCTGTAATATAGCAAGTGTCGTGTGTCCCTGTCAAACCCACATGGGGGACTTGTGGCCTCCCGGGACCCACCGGAGCCTCCTTCTACTTTCCAAGCCCATCGGCAGCCGAAAGCACCGCACGTCTTCTTACCTAGGGGAGCACTTTGGTGCCGTTTTTGCTTTCTTCCCTTTTCCGTCTCTCTTCGTGAACATCTGTCAGGGGCTCGGGCAGGCGCTTTCCTGCACTTAGAGCTTTCTTTGTACTCCTGTGGGTTGTCCCCGAGCTGACCGGCATTGGTTGAGTGCGAACCACGCCCAGGGAGCAGGAGGGTCTGTGGGGGTTTCACAACAGGTGGTGGCTGCTTTGCCTCTGTCAAGTCTTCCTCTTGTCCCCGTTCCTGAATATGCTGCTCGTGTGCTACAACGCTTTGTCATTGTCACTGTCCCGGGCAAGCGTCCGTCCACACGACTTTCTGTTTCCACGGGCTCAAGTCTTTAAACTCTGCCTGGGTTATTTCTGAGGTTCTCTCTTAGCTGTCCTGCTCTGCCGGGCTGACTGCTTCCTGCTGTTAACTGTCCTCAGGGATCCTCTCGGGTCAAACACAAATTCTTTCTCTGGGGCCTTCGTTTATGCCACCTGCTCATCCTGTAACATGATGGCCTCTCTTCATTCTTTCTGCTCTTCCCGGTTAAACCCTACCCAGTCTTCAGGGCCACCGTGAAGGTCCGGCCCCTCGCGAAGGCTTCTCCAGTTGCGGGAAGTGGCCGAGAGCACGCGGGCTGGAGATCCGGATCTTTGTGTTCCGGGCCTGGCTCCTCCACCTCTTAGCTGTGTGACCTCTAAGAACATACTTCTTTGTATCTCGCTTTCATTTTCCATGGAAGTGGAATGACAGTCGTACTATCTCATGGAGTTTTATGAAGATTAAACAAAACGACTCAAGTAAGACACTCAGCGTAGTGTGTGCCTGTGGGTCATCGACACATAAAACAATCAGGGTAATGGTGATGACGACAGTCCTGTACTTCACCTTGATCCCGACACGCTGCGGCACCTCTCTCCTTTGACCGTCTTAGGACATACCTTTTCCATTTCTGAATTCTCTACAGTGCCGAGGACAACATAGGTACTCAATCCATGTTCATTAATTTTGAAAACATGCCATATGCTGTTTTAGCAAAATCTGAGAATTAATTTATTTCTGAATAGATTTAATTGTATCTTATGGAAGTGTGACCGCCACTGTCCTTTTGTGACTTGCCCCCTAATCTGTGGGATGTTTACTGCTGCTAACTTGGGCTGCAGCTGTACAAAAGTTGATATTATACTTTTTACGTACAACTCTGGCAGAAGGAATACTTGACAAATGTGCCAGTTATAGATTCCATTTAAATGAAGTTCAACCATAGATTGAAATATAATTAAACACAGAGTATTTTTTATTTTTCAGTTGGTTTGCAAACATGTGTCCTCCAAATAATTCAAGTGAGGCAAATCCATGCTTTAAGTCAAGATTTTAGTCATCAGACTTCTGTGCTGCGTGTGTTGGTGGAGAGTTCTGGCTGGGAGTCAGGTTAGCTTATTCTAAAATTAATTTACTCCCAAGAACACTTACCCAGTGGGCTTTCTTATCATATTTCCAGCGGGAAAGAGGGAGTAATGATGCCCCGTTTCTCTGGAAACTCTTTTGGATGGCCTGAAAGCATGGAGATTTACTTTCTTGGAGATTATTTGAACTTGGCTGAAAGTCAAGTGAGGAGCCTGCAGAGAGGCACATGGGGCTGAAAGCTGGAGGCGGCCACATTATGCATTGCAAAGACCAGGAGTCTTAGGATTTGGATTCTGAGCCTGGCTCATCTCCGCACCGGCTGAATACTATTGAGAGAAATATCCTTACCTCTCTGAGTGTCCATCTTTATAGCTCTAAAGTGAAAGTAGTAATATTCAGTTTGCTTTACTCATAGAGATGATGTGAAGCTCCAGAATGGTAATAAATGTGGAAGTCCTTTATACATTGTCCGCCCTACACAGATGTGAGTTGCGATGACTGATGCTGTGAGGGGTGTGCAGAGACGTAAGGTGGGTCCTCGGCATCCCAGGCACGCAGGGTCTGATGGGGAACCGATGGTCAAGGACGGTGTGGATGGCCAGGATGGAAATGCTTCCACTTGAAACGTACAGAAGGAAATAGGAAGTAGTCGTAATTTACAGCTAGAGCTTTAACCCCTGGGCAGGCAGTCCTGGAATCTACTTATATCTAGAGATTTCCTTAAAGAGTAAAGCACTTGCTCAGGATAAAACGTAAATGAGTTTATGAGTGAAATTCTGTCGACATGGGGGAGGGCGGGAGCAGATAGCAGTGGCAGGAGGAATTGCAAGGAGGGATTGCTGGGCTCTGAAGACGGTTCGAGAGTCTAGGATTGTAGATTGTAGAAACATATAGTGAGAGTCTAGGATTGTAGATTGTAGAAACATATAGTGAGAGTCTAGGATTGTAGATTGTAGAAACATATAGTGAGAGTCTAGGATTGTAGATTGTAGAAACATAGAGTGAGAGTCTAGGATTGTAGATTGTAGAAACATAGAGTGAGAGTCTAGGATTGTAGATTGTAGAAACATAGAGTGGCTGTTGCTTGAACTCCCTGCCCTTTCCCTCTGTCTCCTGAGCATAGACACCCTGTTCAGAAGACAGAACTTGGCCCCGCAGCAGAATCATCACATACTGTTTCCGAGAGCAGAACTCAGAGAAGGGAGCCCTTTCAGTTCACGAGGGGCGCTGACGGCTGGGGCAGAGTGAGGACGGTGGTCCCCTGGCGGAGCCGTCCCGGTTTACTGGTAACCCGGAGCCAGCAAGTCCTTTGCTGCCTGGGCTGGTTCCCGAGCTCACATGATGTAATCCCTCCGGAGGACACCTACCAGTACTGAAAAAGTGGGATCCTTGGAAGAGAATCTGATGTTCTCAGGATGGAGGTGGGCTTATGTGGCCAGCAAAATTTGGGTATGTTGTAAGGTTTCATTTGTAACCACATTTAGGTGCAGAATGTTGGTCCATATACTCCTCCTTAATCAGTGTTCTTTCCTATTCCGTTCTTGAATTAGGGTACAGCTTTTGTGAAATCTAATGCCCCAGGGCTTTTTTTTTTTTTTTTTTTGCCCAACAGTCTATTCTCGGTGTTCATGTTAGCCAAATTCCATGTGTGTTACAGTGTATTGTATGTCTGTTAGGAGAAAGCAGGGTGGTGTGGGAGAGCTCAGAGACACATACAGAGCCACACACAGACGGGAAGACACACAGCAGTTTGCTTCTGGAATGGCCATGATGATTAAACCACACGGCCAGAGGTTACAATGCATCCAGAATCTCCCTGACTTTATTTACCAACTATGCTCCAAAGCCTTAAATATGCCACGTACGTACATGAGACTGTTTGTGGGACACTTTTCAGGGGCTCACAAACCAAACTTCCTTTTCTTTTGCATTTCTCTTTTGCCTCCTTCCTCTCTTCCAGCTTAGGAAGGTCCTTTCTAAGAATCTGTGACATAGCTGTGTGCGATTTTCATTTTCTCCATCTCACTCTGCAAATAGAAACTGATTTCATTTTTTCTCATGTATAAAGAAATAGTGCATCTGATTTCACAGGCCAGAAAGAAATGATTGGAAGGCATCCAGCCAGGCCCTGGGGAACCCCCTAAAATTATCCTCTACCTTATGGACCGTCCAGATTGTTTGTATGTGTGGCTAGGGAAGAAGGGGGCAGGGAAGTGGGATTTGGGAAATAAAATGTTCTCATGCCCAGATGCTGTGAGTGAGTCAGATGGCTGGGTGAGGACCCTGACGCCTCCTGTGATTTTTAGGAGTTCATTTGCTCGGTGCCAGGTTTGGATGTCCAAGCAGCTGGGCGAACCCCCCGGGGGTTCCTAGTGAATTCAGCCCCCTCTCTGCACATTGTGTGGACTTGCCTTATGTGCGAATACTTCCTAGATAAGTGGGTTTCTTTACGGTTGCCTTTTTGATTTGGAATTGCTGTGGGCTAGAGAGATGAAGAAATATACTTTCAGTTACTAGCAGAATTGACGGATAATGGACAATAATAAGAGTTCTTTTGAATTTACCAAAACACCTTACACACGTAATTTTATTAGAAATGGAAAACCAGTAGGGTATTATTTTACTCTATTTATGGATGGAAAAACTAGGGAACAGGGAATTAAGAAATACTATCTTTAGAAAACAGCTTGGGTCTAAAATTGTCTAACCAACTTTGCACCTAATAAAAATAATTTACCAACTTTTCTATTTGTAACTTCCTCCTTCATAGGATTAAGAAGATGGCACTATAAAAATACCACCAATTGAGGGGTACCTGGGTGGCTCAGTCAGTTAAGTGTCTGCCTTTGGCTCAGGTCCTGATTTCAGGGTCCTGGGATCCATCCTTATGTTGGGCTCCCTGCTCAGTGGGCAGTCTCTTTTTCCCTCTCGCTCTGCCTCCTCCCCACCGCTTGTGCTCTCTCTCTCAAATAAATAAATGCAATCTTTAAAAACAACACAACCAACTAAAATCATTACTATGAAATTCTATGTAAAAATCACAAAGTGGTACTAAAAACTGGAAAATATCTTACCTCAAATACAGTTTGGAACAATGCAAGGTATGCCTAAGTACCATAAAATATTATTAGTTAAATGAAAAATTAGGGCCTCCTGACTGGGTCAGTTGGTAGAACATGGGATTCTTGATCTCAGGGTCATGAGTTCAAGCCCCACATTGGGAACAAAGTTTGCGTTAAAAAAAGAAAATGAATGAAGTGACGCTTGGGTGGCTCAGTTGGTTAAGCAGCTGCCTTCGGCTCAGGTCATGATCCCAGCGTCCTGGGATCGAGTCCCACATTGGGCTCCTTGCTTGGCAGGGAGCCTGCTTCTCCCTCTGCCTCTGCCTGCCTCTTTGTCTGCCTGTGCTTGCTCTCTCCCCGTCTCTCTCTCTGATAAATAAATAAATAAAATCTTTAAAAAAAGAAAATGAAAAACTAATTCCTTGTTAGTACAGTTTTTCTTCCCATTTCTGGCCTTGGTGATAAATGTGGTAACAAATGGGAGCACCTTTGGTTATCTCTTTCCAAAATCATTTTCAAGCCCTTCTTTGTCCCACAACATTAGCATAAATCCCGCCTGCTATTTCTAACTGCCCCCACCTCTTCCTTCAAGTTCCTTATATCACTGGATGAGTATTTCATTCCTTATATCGTTCCTTAGATCATGGAGCCAAGCTGTGAACTACAAAGAATAATTCGATTTTTCTTTCTCAACAAACCATTCCCAAGGCACAGCATGTCAGGATTTTTGCCCAGGATTTTAGGCTAAGGGTCTCCTGTCCTGCCGGTGGCTGCGTGTTCTCAGTAGAAGAGAATAATCAACACATTTTGTGGCACAGTGCTTTCTAGATTGTAAAGCACCGTGACTGAATCCGCTTATGGTTCTCAGAGAATTATTATCCCCACTGGACAGACTTAGAAGCTGAGGTTCAGAGAGGTAAGCAAACGATAACCCCAGAGAACAACGGAGTTAGGTCTTCAGCGCTAGCTCTTCTGTTCCCAGGCGCCCCCACTCTTTCTGGGGCAACCTGCGGTGTGAGTTGTAATGCCCTCACCGGTGGAAGGGAGCGGTAGTAACTCTTGCGTTGGAGAGAGAGCTCCAACGCAAAAGTTGATGCTTCCCACTCCCTGTACCTTTCGTGATATTAAAGACTGACTTTAAAAAAAAACAAGATACATAATGTTATATTAGTTTCAGGTGTACAACAAAGCAATTTGATATTTGCACATATTGTGAAATGATGACCACAATAAGTGTAGTTAACATCTGTCACCATGCAAAGTGACAGAATATATTTTTTCCCTGTGATGAGAAGTAGGATTTACTCTTAGTAACTTTCAGACATGCATTACAGCTACTCACTCTGGTCAGCATGCCGTGTACAGTACGTCCCAGGATTTATCTATTTTATAACTGGAAGTTTGTATTTTTTGACCATCTTTGTCCATTTGCCCACCCCGGCCTCTGGCCATCACCCATCTGTTCTCTGTATCTATGAATCTATGAGCTGTTTCTTCTGTTTCTTCTGCTTTTTTTTTGTTTCCACACAAAAGTGGGATGATATGATATTTTTCTTTCTCTGTCTCTGACCTATTTAACTTAATACAGTGCTCCAAGATCCATTTATGTTGGACAAATAGCACAATTTCATCCTTTTTTATGGCTGAATATACATCACATTGTCTTTGTCTATTTGTCTGTCAGTGGACACTCAAGCTGTTTCCATACTTTGGCTATTGTAAATAATGCTGCAGTGATCATGGAAGTGAAAATTTGTTTTGAGTTAGTGTTTTTGTTTTCTTTGGATAAATACTCAACTGGAATTGCTGGGTCACTTGGTAGGTGTAGTTTAAATTTTGAGGAACCTCCATACTGTTTCCCATAGTGGCAGCACCTGTCTCTTGTCTTTTGGTAATGGCTGCCTTTTGATGATTACCTTCTGGAGTGTAGCTGGATCTTTATTCTGTCACCCATCATTTATTATTCGTGTAACCATAGGCAAATTACTTAACTTCGCTAAGCTCAACGTCTTCATTTATAAAGTGAAGACAGTAATTGTTATAAGGGTTAAATGAGAAAATACGTGTGAAGAGTTAAGCACTATGCTTGGCACATAATTAAGATTAGATGTTACCTTTCTTATTTTTCCACTTTGTAACACTTTAGCGTCCTTCCTGCTGTATTAATTATGTGGAGGTGGTCGATTTTGAGTGGACATGTGGTGGCTGTGGAGAAAGCTCTGCTACAGAAAGCTCCTATTCTATACTTTTTCTCTGGCCCACATGGAAAGCAAATTAGATGCCCCAGCCCTAGTGATGAGAAAAGATTGGTTTAATTTCTATCTTTCTTGGGTAAATAAATCAATGTGTACTTTTCTTTCTGAAGTCTCTTGCCTATAACATACTGTGCTCTGCTGATTACTCATTGAGCGAGTATTTATTTAATCAGTTATGTGTCCTAGATGTGTGTGTGGTATTGTACGGATTCGAAAAGAAACAAGACATGGTCTCTGCCCCATCTTACTTGAGGAGGGCTTGGTTTCTAAGTGTAAAAACAGAGGACTATTCTGAACTGGGTGTGTGGTGGAAAACCAGTATGCCTATTTTAGGGAAAAGATTTCACAGACTAACTCTTCCCAGCATGCTTCCAAGTGCTGTGACAACCCCTTAAAATATTTGTCAAAAGAAGAAGTCAACTTCAGAAGAAATTCTCCTTTTCCAGATTGAGGCTATAAATAGGCAGAATAAGTTATTTGTGTCTTACAACTTTTTGAGACATAGCAACGATTAAAAATGGTAAAAAGGTGGCATTATATCTGGGGTTACATCAAAACCTGCCCATTATTGTATTTTTTAAAAATTTTGTTTTGTAGTGCCTTAGGCAAGTTATTTTCTGCATATGTAAAATGCTCTAAGGAAAAATACCTCACTGGGCTGTTATGCAGATTATATGAGATATGATGTAAAAGCACTAGGCACAGCACGTGGTCGCAAGTATCCAATTAGCAATAGTTTTCTTTCCGCGTTGGTGGATGTGCTCCTTGTCTTTGTAGGGCGGGGGTTCCGATGAGCTCAGCTTTGGATGTGCTCCTTGTCTTTGTAGGGCGGGGGTTCCGATGAGCCCAGCTTTGGATGTGCTCCTTGTCTTTGTAGGGCGGGGGTTCCGATGAGCCCAGCTTTGGATGTGCTCCTTGTCTTTGTAGGGCGGGGGTTCCGATGAGCCCAGCTTTGGATGTGCTCCTTGTCTTTGTAGGGCGGGGGTTCCGATGAGCCCAGCTTTGGATGTGCTCCTTGTCTTTGTAGGGCGGGGGTTCCGATGAGCCCAGCTTTGGCAGCTGCTCCTCCCGTCATCTCTTAGTCCTTCCCCTGGAGCGTGTCAGTTCCGTGTGCAGCTCAGCGCGGCCTTACACGCATAGCCCGTCCAAGAGTTAACAACGCCGTGCTCCGGCCTTTCTCGTTGCCTGGAGCTACTTAATCAGAGAAATCACTGTGACCCTTTTCACGCAACTCGTTGACGTCCAGAGCAACTAATTAGAGAGAGCGAGTATAGAAAATCAATCTTTACTAACATTGACATTTCTTCCAATTTAAGCAATTCGTTTGCTTACATTCTTTGTGAAAACCTGTTGAGATCTAAAATTATCCCAGATGACTACATTAGAGAGTCCTAATAGGTTTTAAACATTAGAATAAAGATGATTTGGACATTAAATACATAGTCGGAATTGGGAAGGGATCCAGCATATTCCACGCGCTCACTAGACAAGTCGCCTGTACTCATGACGTCATTGAAGAAGTCTCCTCTCGAGTTAGGAGGCAGTCAACTCTCTGAGCATGTAGCCTGCCTGGGGGAAGAGGTTCGTGGTCGGTGGTTCCCTTTGCACCTGTAGTCCTTGATCCTTCTCCTCTCTGTTCTCGGAAGCCGACCTGTATGAAATATATCCACGGGCTTCTCTTGGCTTCAGCCTTTAACTGCACTTGGCCAATGGGGATCATTGGTCATAGATGGAGGGAGTGGAGATTGTGAGGGCAGGGCGTTAATTACCTCATATATGCACCTTGAGATGCAAGGTCAACCTGAGTTGGCTGTGTCCCTCTACTTACGATCACCCTCCTGTAAGGTGGTCCTGTCCATGGAGCCCACCCCTTGCAGCTCTCCCTTCTCTTGCTACTTTATGTGTGTGGGCTGGGTGCCTAATGGGACATGTTACTAGCCCTAAATATTGTACTATGCCTCGTGGTTTTTCTTAAAGCCTTTCTGTATCTTTGTAAATAGCCAAAATTTTACTGAATTTTTCTTAAATTACCCAATTTGAATATGTCATCTGCTTCCCATTAGAACTTCAAATGATAGAGAACAGTAGCAACTTCTTCTTGAAAGATAGAGTGACTCTCTGAATTACTGGTTTGAAAAAAAATTCTGCCAATTCATAAAAATTCTGTGTGCCTCATCACATATTCAGGTAAAAGTGGGTAAATTCACAAGAATGGCATATAATGGTGTGGCTTGTGTTGGTTGTGTTTTGTGGTTGAATGGATGTCATTTGGGTTGAATGAGAACAGTATTAGAAGTTCAATGAATGCCAGTGTCTTAAAAGAGTTAGAGATGAGTAGAAGCTGGGTGAATTGCATCTTAGCTTCTTAACTTGCACATGAAGAATCTGAATCTCCTGGAAGTTAGATGAGTTACCCAAGGTCAAATAATTAGTATGTGGCAAAGCTGGGTCTCGTGCCACGTCTTGCAACTCTAAGGCTAGTGATTGTTTTAGTGCTCCAAATTGTGGAAAAGAGTTAAATTTCGTTTTCATTATGCAAAATACATGGCTTTGACTTTAATTGGTCAGCTTGCAACGAACCAGAAATGTACTCCAGTGGAGTATTGTGGGTTTGATTTGTTTTTAAATAGGAAATTAAGTGCAAGGAAGGAATTTCAGTTTACAATGACCCATCTGTCACGGCAGCTCAGCCAAACAGAACAATGTTATAAAGATGTTAACATTGTTTTAGAATTTGTTTATTCATAAGGGAATTTTTTGCCATATAGTATTTTTAATTTCAGAAAATATGGTCTGTAGTATTGCTGAGTGATGAATTATAAAGATACTCAGAAAAAATAGTAAACCCTTTTAATAGTTTATTATTAAAGGAGTTTTGGGGAGGGGGGCCTGAGTGGCTCAGTGGGTTAAGCCTCTGCCTTTGGCTCAGGTCATGATCTCAGGGTCCTGGGATCGAGCCCTGCATCGGGCTCTCTGCTCAGCAGGGAGCCTGCTTCCCCTCTCTCTCTCTGCCTGCCTCTCTGCCTGCTTGTGATCTCTCTCTCTGTCAAATAAACAAATAAAATCTTTAAAAAAGGAGTTTTGGAGAAACTGGTCTCACTGTTTTATACTAGAGAAATATTTTATTTTCTATTATATATACTGTGTATGTACCCAGATAATTGGAATAGTTGTTACGTGGAAGGTGTCAGTATCTCTGCCCTTAGGATAGCAACAACCTAATGCAGGGGATATGAGATAGAGATTATATCCAAACTGGAAAATAAACGGTAAAATTTTCTGTCTAAGCCAACTGTTAGGAGGGCCTATAAGATAACCCCTTCAATTAAAGTGTAAGTCCCTGAAGTCCAGGGTAAAAACTTACATTTCTTTCATGGTAGGCAGGGAAAATGATAGTTAGTAGATATTTGACAAATAAATAAATGAAATCACAAAGGTGTTCTTGTAGGATTTTAGGAGTAAGAAGGGAGTTTGGTCCAATCTGCTTTTTTTATCCAGTTCATAGTTACAAGGTTAGATGGTTTATACGTTGGGAATATTACTTTCCTATGTACATTGTATATGTGAGGAAAAAAGTTTTTTCCTATTTAGGTTTGAATATAGAAAAATTAGATTGTCAATTCAGTATTGTCTCTTTAATAAATTAAAAAGTGAAACTATTTATGTAAACAAATCAATAGCAAGTTGATTTAAATCTATTTTACTATGAAACATCATCAATTTTCTCATACAGAAAACCTTGAAAATTAATAAATCTAAGCAGTTTATTGGCTTTAGTTTTTGTGTTTTGATACAGACCCATGATAACAGTAACTAACACCAGTCGAATGTATCATTTTTCCTTACAGTTTTGAAATACAGTAAGATGGTCTTTGCTGTAATTCTGCTTTCCTCGATAATGCTGCATATTACTGTATTACATGCATATTTTAGAATTTTGAACTATTGATTTGCCTCTGTGTAATGCAAGTAGGTGCCATTCCCCTTAAAACATAAATAGGTCCTTATTTTTGTAATGTCAAGATTGGCTCAATTATCTTTTGAAAGGTGGAGCTTTCAGAGAGACGGATTTGTTGACCATTATCTAATGGTCAACTCTATGCTCATCCAGACATGAAAATTCCGTTTCGACACTGATATTTCCTCCAAAAAGAAAGTTATGAGAAGTTACACCATGGTCCTCCAGAGAGAGTGCTCAATGCTCCCTTATCACTTATTCTATCAAATTAATTTTCTTCCTCACTTGACCCCAACGTGGAGGACTACAGATCTGACAGGTCACCGGACCCACACTGGGCCATACCTTCGAGGGGAGGATTCTTGGTGCGCACGTGTCCGTCTCTTTCTCCTTCTTCCTCCCAACAAGGAAGGCCACTGTGAAAACACACAGCTGACCCTCTCAGATCTCTTTTTCTCTCTTTCCCTTCCGTGTTGTGCGGTAGACACCCTTTCCTCCGAGGAGGCCCAGCGAGCTTTCTTGCTATATCTAGATTTTCTTCATTCCACAGAGCAGCAGAGGTGGAGTTCCTGTCCTAACGGGAAGATGAACACGAGACCGTGAGAAGAACTATGTTGATTCCTTCACTGCTGTGTCTCTAGAACTAGCAATGTTTCCTGAGCAGCAGTGTGGTAGAACTAACACACTAATGAACAAATGCATAAAACCATGCCATACCTTGTCCAAGAACTTCCTGTTCCCCCACAATCAGGGAAACTTGAAAAACATTCTATACTCCACATGTGTGCATACTAAAGGATGTAAAATACTGTTTTGGTGGACTTCTTCCTCCTTTCTCTTTGGCCTTGAAGACTTGCAGATTTGACTTTCATTTTAACCTGACTTCATCTGCTTTCAGATATTGAGGACAGATAGGAAGTTCTGTTATCATCACCTAATATGATTTGTCCTTTGGAGAAGGCCCTGGACCCTGAAATACCTTAGGATAACATTGGTTATAAATTATAAGATCTGTTATGATAGAAACTTTAACATTGTTTAAATTGCTTAAACCTCCATCGGAAAGGACGAATACCCAACTTTTGTAGCAACATGGACGGGACTGGAGGAGATTATGCTGAGTGAAATCAGTCAAGCAGAGAGAGTCAATTATCATATGGTTTCACTTATTTGGGGAGCATAAGGAATAACACGGAGGACATGAGGAGATGGAGAGGAGAAGGCAGCTGAGGGAAATTGGAGGGGAGATGAACCATGAGAGACTATGGGCTCTGAAAGAAAAACCTGAGGGTTTTGAAAGGGCGGGGGGTGGGAGGTTGGGGTAACCCCCGGTGGTGGGTATTAGGGAGGGCACGGGTTGCAAGGAGCACTGGGTGTGGCGCAAAAACAACGAGTACTGTTACGCTGAAAAAAAAAAATATTGTTATGTGGCATTTTTAATTTAAGTAGTTGAAACTCTTCTTTTTAAGTTACCAGTGTCATTCAATTGAAGAGAACAGAGTGTAAAACGTAATGTGGTTTTATTTACTTTTTTGGTAATTGTTCTGTTGGCCCATTTAGATTTTTTTGATTTTTAAAAATTTTTTATTTGTATTTATTCTGTGCAAATTTACTCCCAGGCCATAAGTTTTTGTTTCTTCAGTTTCTTCTGGGATATATTTTTCTTCTGTGCAACCTCCTCTTCTGGTTTAGGATCAATCTGCTCTTTCTCAGTAAGGATCATCTCAATGTGGCAGGGAGAACTCATGTATGGGTTAATCCGACCATGAGCCCTGTAAGTCCTATGCCGCATCTTGGGGGTTTTGTTTACTTGAATGTGCTCAATGACCAGAGAATCGACATCTAAACCCTTAAGTTCAGCATTACTCTCTGCATTTTTAAGCATGTGCAGTAAAAATTCAGCACTCTTCTTGGGCCACTGACCTTGTGTCTAGCCCCACTGTTTGGCCTGGGCACATCTACCAACTCCACCATTGTAGTGACGGAATGGCACACAGTGCTTCTGCAAAGTGACATCTTTCAGACACTTGGTGGCTTTTCGGATATGCATACCCTTGATGGCCTGGGCAGTTTCACGTGTGTTCTTAGAGTGAACACGGAGATTTAAACCTCTTGACTTGCATGGTTTCGTAGGTTTTTCTGGGTCAAGCAAATAGCGAACCATTTTCAGAGGTCACCCCAGGCCGCTGAGAGGAAGAAGACTAGATTTTTTTGATTTTTTAAAAATAAATCTTCAATCACAATTAATTGGAACATTTAGGTAAAAAAATACAGAGGTTTTCTTCACAAGACAAATTGTTTCTGTTATATTCTACCATGTTCATAATTTTTAAAGGTAGTTAAAAAAATGAAAATGGAAAATTTATTATTAAAAAATGCCACATTAACTTGAAATATTAAACTCTCTGTGGACTTTTGCTACAACAGTTTTTAAGACAACATAATTGGCTTTTGTGCTTGAGTCAGTGTCTTGTTCCCGGTTGTTGTGACTGTCCATGGTACTGAAAGTACCATCTTGTTTTAGACATAGTCGCAAAATGACGGTGATGTGAGAAATTTCTAGACTCATCCCTCCATTGTCAGTGAAAAATTATAGAGCTTTGAACTCATTTACTTAATTTACTACAGCTTGTATTGACTGATCAGGACAAGTATCTATGTGTTTTTTCCACTTTGCCTGAGAACCCAGGCTTCAAATCTTAGAGAACCCCAGTAGAGTTAAATGCATAAAACTCTGGGGTTCAGTCTGAAAAAGCAGTCTCTGTATTGTGAGTCTTCATAAACCCTTTGGATGCAGGGAAGTATGTAAGTATCTTTTTCCTTGTTGGTATGCTGATGAGATTTCACCAACTTGTAACAACCCTACTGGTGAGGGCTATGCATCCTGTTTGGAAAAACAAAATAAAACAAAACAAAACAACAAATCATTCTGAATTATCCCTTGGCTTTGAGTCTTTTGAGGGCCTTCTTAAAAATCTGACTGATTTTGGAGTACTTCCCAAATGTGAGCAACTACCTCATTATCTTAGCATAATGAGATAATGTTAATTTAACTATTTAAATTCAGTGTCCTTGAATGGTCTTTAAAAAAAATTTTGGGGAAGTCAGCAAGATTTGGCGGAATAAATCTTGAGACAACTAGGTAAAAAAATCCAAGATAAAGTATGAGCCACCCTTAAAAATAATTCCTAGAAGGATTTTATTTGGTAAGGCTTTATTTCCCTTCCCAGTTTAAGATGTTACTTTGTTCTTATAAGTTAGATTTCTAATTTTATTTTCCCCATAATTTTTATCTTGGTTTGACTGTCTTTAGGAAACATTTGAAATATGTTTTGGTACTTCCTTTGAAAAAATTAATATGATTATTTTTAGAATATAGGGAAATTAAAAGAAATGTAGACCTTTGTGTTCCAAATGTATCAACATTTGGGGGAAAAGAGCAATCCCCCCAAAATACACCCCAAAACCAAAAAACCCACCCTTTAAGCTATACTTCTGTATTCATCGTATCATTTATAAGTGCATAGTATTTACTCCTAACTGTATTAGGAGAAAATTAATTCATGACATTCTCCTGGCTTGTCCTTTTTATCTTGTACTATAGGTTGTTTAAAAATGAATACTCATTTTTATAAACCTTTATCATGTTGTAATCGACATAGAGTAATTTGCTATTCATGTGTACAGTTGCTGTAAGCATATAACTTGATAGGTCTTGACATACGCATGTACATACGACATGATCATAATCAGGATGATGAACATACCCATCACTCCCAAATTCTTTCCTGTATTCTTTTATCGTCTTCCCACCTGTCTCCAGCAACCACTCATTTGTCTTCTCTCTTTAAGGGTTAGTTTGCATTTTCTGGAGTTGTACATCAGTGGAACCATAGTTTGCACTCATTTTTTGAAGTTTTATCTTATTCTTTTTTATGGAGCGTAGTCCTCTTTTCTTTTTTTTTTTTTAATGTTCTTTGATCTCTGAGTTGGTTTCTATGCATTAGATAAAACAGCCAACTCTCCGACTTGAAGGAATGGCCTCATGTAGGAGATGGAACCTTGTTATCAACTCTGTAGCTCTTGGTTGTCTCTTAAACCTTGGTGATGGTCCAGGCAGCCTGCTTTATTCTTAGTGGCTCTCAGTAGTTAAACATGTGCCAAGACTTGTTATTGTCCTAAAGGGGAGGATCTCCATCAGCACCAGAGTTAGGTTGATTGGAAGCCAGACCCATAGGCAGCAGGTGTAGGGTATGCAAATATGCCTTTCTCAGGGGAAAACACCCAGAGATGTGTGTTTCTGTGTATTCCTTCTGTGTTGAGAGTTTTACTCTTTTTTGTCTTGTTTGTCTGTCATTGTTTTGTGATCAGTCCATGTTTTGTGTGTATCAATAGTTCACTCTGTATTTTTTTGAGAGTGTTTTATTATATAGGTATGTCAGAATGGGTTTATTCATTCACCTGTTGATGGACATTTAGATTGTTTTAGTTTTTGGATCTTAAAGTTGCTATGAATATTCATGGACAAGTAGATGTGTACTTTCATTTCTCTTGCATAATGCTTAGAAGTGGAGCGGCTGGGTCATTGGTAGGTGTATACTTACTGTTTAAGAAATCACCAAACTGTCTTTTAAAGTGGTTGGCTGGTTTTGCATTTCCATTAGCAGTGTATGAATGTTTCGGTTCCTCTGTATTCTCACTAGCGCATGGTATGGTTAGCCCTTGTAATTTAACCATTCTAAAGGTGGAGAAGTATCTCATATGGCTTTAATTTTTATTTTCCTAATGACTAGTCATATTGAACATCCTGTCATGGCATTATTTGCCATTCATATGTTGTCTTTGGTGAAATGTCTGTTGAAATCATTTGCCCATTTTTTTTTTAAAGATTTTATTTATTTGACAGAGAGAAATCACAAGTAGATGGAGAGGCAGGCAGAGAGAGAGAGAGGGAAGCAGGCTCCCTGCCGAGCAGAGAGCCCGATGCGGGACTCGATCCCAGGACCCTGAGATCATGACCTGAGCCAAAGGCAGCGGCTTAACCCACTGAGCCACCCAGGCGCCCCTCATTTGCCCATTTTGATTACTTTTCTTATTATTGAGGTTTGGGAGTTCTTTATTTATTTTGGATACAATTATTTTATCAGATAAATGATATGCCAGTATTTTCTTCCACTCTGTGGCTTATCTTTTCATTCTCTTAGCAGTATTTTTTTCACAAGAAGAACTTTTTTTTAATGAAATTCAATTTACCATTTTCCCTTTTATTGATCATGTATTTGGTGTATCTAAGAAATATTTAGTCCAAGGTCACAAACACTTTTCTCCTGTATTTTCTTGTAGAAATTTCCATTTTTCATTTTATAATTAGGTCATTGATCCATTTTGAATTAGTTTTTGCACATAGTATGAGGTGTAGATCAAACTATTTTTGCATAGAGATATGCAGTTATTCCCACCATTTGTTGAAAGATGATTCTTCCTCCACCAACTGCTTTTTAAATTTTTTTTTAAAGATTTGTTTATTCCCTTTTTTTGAGAGAGAGAGAGAGCATGAGTGGGGGGTGACAGAGAGGGAGAGAGACTCTCAGGCAGACTCCCCCGAGTGCAGAGCCTAACATCGGGCCTGATCTCACAACGGTGATCATGACCTGAGCCAAAACCAAGAAAAGGGCCCTTAATTGGCTGTGCCACTTATGCGCCCCCCCAAATTGCTCTTTTATCTTTATTAAAAATCAGTTGTCTATGAAAATACTCTATAATTTCTACTCCATTTTGAACCTATATCTGCTCTAAAAAATGAACTCTTTAAAAAAAGAAGCAGCAAAAGCAAAAAAAAAAAAAGGTTTATATAATGTGAATCTATTTTGAGGCTCTCTGTTTCATTGATTTGTCTATCTTTGCATTAATACCATACTATCTTGATTATAGTAGCTTTATAACAAGTCTTGAAATCAGATCCTATAGCTTTGGTACTCTTTTTCAAAGCTGTTTTGGCTCGTCTAGGTTTCTTACATTTCCATATGAATTTTAGAATCAATTTATCAATTTCTACAAAAAAACATGACGGGACACAGTAATTTTGTTATCTTCTGATCAATAAGCACAATATATTTTTCCAATTCATTTAGGTCTTTTAAATTTTTTCTCAGCAATGTTTTATCGTTTTCAGTGTTTAGGCTTTATATATCTTTGGTCAGATTTATCCCTGAGTATTTAATATTTTTAATGTTAATGTAAATTGCATTGTTTTTTGAATTTTAATTTCTTCCGCTTTTTTAAAAGATTTTATTTATTATTTGACATACGGAGAAATCACAAGTAGACAGAGAGAGGGAGAAACAGGCTCCCTGTTGAGCAGAAAGCCTGACATGGGGCTCGATCCTAGGACCCTGAGATCATGACCTGAGCCAAAGGCAGAGGCTTAACCCACTGAGCCACCAGGCGCCCCCCCTCTTTTAAAAGTAGGCTCCATGCCCAGTGTGGAGCCCAACATGGGGCTTGACCTTCTGACCCTGGGATCAGGCCTGAGCTGAAATCGAGTCAGATGCTCAACAAGATGAGCCACCAGACACTCCTTGAATTTTAATTTCTGTGTTCATTGGAAATATATAAAAATATAGTTGGTTTTTGTATGTTGATCTTTGATCCTACAACATTGCAAACCTCACTTCTTACTTCTAGTTGCTTTTCTGTAGATTCTGTTTTATTTTCTATGTAAGCAATCATATTGACATATTTTTCATCTGTTTCTTTAAAGATGTTACTTCATTGTCTCCTCCTGCACCTTGTTGCCCGTGGGGACCTACTGTCATCCTTAGAGTTGTTCTTGTGTAGGTAATGTGTCTGTCTTTCCCCTGGCTGCTTTAACATTTTTTCTTTTTTATCACTGCTTAGAATAATTTGACTATGGTATATTGGTGTCATTTTCTTATGTTTCTTGTGCTTGAGGTTAATGGGCTTTTTGGTCCTGTGGGTTAATATTTTCATCAAATATTTATCCAAACCTTGTTTTATTCTCTGCCTCCTCTCTGCAGGGCGCCGGTGCACACACAGTAGACCTCTTCAAATTGTTCTACAGTTCTACTGCTCTACAAAGGCTTTGCCATTTGTTTTTAAAATTCTTTTTTCTCTTTATGTTTCATTTTGGAAAGTTCCTATTAGTATGTCTTCAATTTAATAATATTTCCTTCTGTAGACCTGATCTGCCCATAATCTCTTCTAGTGTATTTTTTCTTTTAGACATTGCAGTTTTCATTTCTAAAAGTTTGGTTTGGGTCTTTTTCCTGTCTTCCCTGACTTTACTAAGTTTTTGGAAAATATGAAGTATGGTTATAATGACTGTAATGTCCTTATAACATTTGTGTCAGTTCTGGATTACTTTTAATTGGTTGATTTTTTCCCCATTAAGATTTGCATTTTCCTGCTTTCTTGCGTGGTAGTCTTTGATTGGATGCCAGGCATTGCCTTTTTGAGTGCTGGACATTTTGTATTTCATAACTATTTTTGTACTTTATTATTTAAAAAAATTGGTTAGGGTCACCTAGAAGTGTATTTCATCTGGGGCTGATTATTCCTCACTTCTGAGACGATACTTCCAAGCGTCCTGCTCCGTGACCGCGTTACGATGCTTCCTCGTCTGTGGTGTGGGAGCAGGAGCTCCTCCTGCCCTGGGTGGGCTCTGGTCCTCTTAGGCTGTTCTTTCCCTGGCTTCGGCTCATTGTCTCACATTCGTGTTCACATCAGTTCCCTGATGGATTATTTTTACAGATACCCTCTGTAGATCTCTGGAGTCCTGTTTCTGTGGAACTTTTTCCTTTTCGGTACTCTGTTGTACAAGTTCCAGTCGCCCTGGTCTCCTAGACCCTCAGCTCTGTCTTTTCATCTCAGGGAGTCAGCTGGGTCCCCACGGATCTCCCCAGGCTGCGGCCTGAGCCTTCTCTCAAGGCACTAGACTGGCGCAGATGTGGTCTTATTTCTTGTCTCCCAAGGAGCATCGTTCTTTGTTGCCTGCTGTCCAGTGTGTTGACAACTATTGTTTCATGTATTTTGTTGGTCAGCTGATGTTTGTTTTTTGGGGTTTCAGAGAGGAAGGTAAATCTGGTCTCTGTTACTTCAAGTGCTCTTGGAGAAGTTACGCTAAACCATGTGCTGCACGCCGTAAGCACAGCTGCAGGAATTAAGTAAAAGGAGAAGTAATCTCCAGACTGATAGGAGAAAAGCACGCGGAAAAAGGGAATGAGCTGCCATGAGCAGGTTAGGTAGGATTTGGGTAGATCCAGTGGGAGTGTGGTAACCCTGCGGTCAGAGAGAGCCCTTCTTCTGTCCCAGAAGAGCTACGGAGATGGGAATGAAGCCTCTGCTGTTGGCTGTTGGAAGGCACCGGTCTACATACTTACCTCAAGGAATTCTTTTTGCTTTTCTGCATCTTTTAGATGGAAACTATCAAGAGATACAGTGAAAAACAAATACATTCTCATTTGAGAATGTGTTGTTTGTTAACATGATACCAGGTTTTAATTTTCAACACCATCTTATTTTACTGTATGAGTTTTTATTGTAAATAATACACAAATGGTACACAAATAGGCTTCGAATCAAGCACATCTGGATCTGAATTCTGCTCTGTCACTTACTAACTGTATCTTCTCTTAGTTTCAGTTTCTTCATCTGTAAAATGGGAATAATGAAAGAAAAAAATAGAATGGGGATAATGATGATTGTTATCAGGATTAAGTGAGGTCATTCGTATAGAGAACATGGAACAAAGCCTGGCAAACACCGAACCCTCCGTAAATGACTGGTGCCGTTAACACGTTATCCTCTGAAGGCGGGGTGGCGGTCACGTGAAGACAGTTTGTGGCATTTACCCTCTGGCACAAAAATGTTTTGTTTTGTTTTTCTGGTCAACTCTTTGAGCTGAAAAAACTATATTCAAACGTAACATGACTCTTTCATTTCTTAAGTTTCATTTTATTTAGTATTCTCAGCCTTTGCCTACATGAGAATAGACATCTGGGCAAAGTTTGAAAAAGTGTTAGATTTGGACAACGGGGCTTAATTTTTTAAAAACGATTTTATTTATTTATTTGAGATGCACAGAGTGAGAGAGAGAAAGAGAGGGAAAGCACAAGCAAAGGTAGAAGCCGAGGGAGAGGGACAAGCAGGCTCCCTGCTGAGCGAGGAGCCCAGTCGATCCCAGGACTCTGGGATCACGACCAGCCTGACTGATGGAGCCCCCAGGTGCCTCTGACTAGCTGTACTGGATTGACCAGGTGACCTTGACTGAGTTGACTCTTATTTATGTGTGTTTCTCTTCCCCACTTTTTATCCAGATTCTTTCTTTCTTTGTCTCCGTCATCCCTGTCACACTCAAGCTGGCGTCTTTTCCCAACAGTTTATCCTTTGTGGGTGTCACTCTGCGAGGGCTTTGGCCGGTGGATCGCAGCGTTTGTGGGAACCCGGCCCCTCAGCTCCTTCAGACCTTGCTGAGAACCTCTTGCACACAAGTGGGAATGTCCCGAGTTCCGAGTCCAGCCGCTGTCCTCATACTGATCCCCTGTGCTCTCCAGTAAACATCCGCTGAGGACTTCGGGGTTGCCGCTTCTCTGATTCATCAGCTGCCCCTTTGCCTTTTTCTCTTTCCTCCTACCTGGCACAACAAACGGGTCTTGTGGCTGCTGGTGGTTTACCCCAATCTACTCAGATTTCAAGGTTCCTGGGGAAACCGTATCATTCAGTTGTCACCATCTGATGTAAATATTGCTCGTGAGTTTTTGGTTTTGGTATCCTGGTTGCTCTGTCTTTCTAGATGGAGGGCATTTGGGGAGATTTAAAAACGACATCGTGGCTGCCATCATATTCCCAGAATTCCTCCCTGATCAGTCTGTTTTTCACATTTATCTCTTCATTTGAGATATAGCCAACAGTTTTCTGGAAGCCTTGACCCAAAGGTTAATGAAATGGAAACTAGATTGTGATAAAAAAAAAAAAAAAAAACTAGCTTAGCTGGAGGTGGCTTGCTGGTGGGATTCTTTTAATGCAGGCATTTAATTTTTCTGGATGTGTCTGTGGCTTAGGATACATTACTTCCTTATTATTTAATTTGCAAGTGTGATGACAGTGTATATATATTATTTTTTATGCATGTCAGATATGCCATGTGTCAATTTCTGTTCTTCTACTCTATAAACATGAGATTTGCTCAAAAATTTCTGATATAGCATCATTAATTCGAATTCAGGTATTGGTTTTATTCAATATCATCAGAATTATAAGCGCATGTTACTGTTGCTGTGTTGAACACTCTTTAACAAAGCTTTCTCGGTGAGCTGAGGTTGCTTTCCCTCCTTGCCCTGGTTTCTTAGTTTTCTTTGTCTTAAAAATCATTTATGTTAGAGTTGGAGGAGGTGAAAGTTTTTTTTTTAGGGTTTTCATTGGCTTCACGCATGGAGAGTGTCAATTAAACCAATCCAATTTCTTTTGGAACTTTGCCCTTTTTTTTTTTTGAGGAAATTAATCACTGTAGAAATAAACATGTCATCTGGTCATTTGCAACCTTATGGATTTTTGTTCAAGTTTAAAATTGATTAGAAGTAGTGCTGGTGGTGGTCTGGGGTGAGTGAGAGAGGAAGGAAGCAGAATTAATTATCCCCCCAAATCTATCACACTCCAAGGGCGTTTTCTGCAGAATCATTACTGTGAGCGTATTGTCAGACCGTGAAAGGTGAGTGTATTAGCAATTTTACCTGATTCACAGGAGAAGAAAATAGGAATCTGAGAATTTTTTAAAGTCCTGGCAGGTCTAATTAATCCCCAAACCTCCTCCTTGGATTCTATGTTCTGCTGTAGAGAAGGCTGGGCTTTTAACAGCAGTAATCGCTAATGACTTAATATTTGCCTCACAGTAACCACTTTCACTTAATTTTCAGAGCAATTCAGAAAGGCCTCATTTGGAAACGGTAGAAGGTGTTGATCCCATACGTTTTGCGAGCAAGCACATTCCAGTATAGCTGGATGATTTGCATCAAGAAGAGGATTTCTCCTCGCTGACCTCACCTCTTTGTCCCCAGTACAGCCCACCTGCTCCTCCCGCATCGCGCCGAGTGCGGTACAGTTTAGGGCAGTTTAATCCCCAGTTCCCCACGCTTGCCAGGCTATTGTCTGCCAGCTGAAAAGCCTCTCAACATCAGCTGCGTTAGAAAGAATTAACCTTTCCATTCTTCTCTTGCTCGAAACTCAAATCCCGCAGGAAGTCTTCTCCTGTTAAATGCTGTTTATTCCCTCTAATGGCGCCGTTGGACCACATCCCCCAGCACGCGTGTGTTTCATTGAATGATGATACTTCTCATCGGACATAATAGAGCTTCCAATCCAAACTGAACTCTTATTAAATGATTATTAACTAACTAACCTATCACCTTTCCTTATAGGAGAACCAGTAAGTAAGCCTTGTATGTCAAAATTCTGTATTTATTCAGGTTTTGAGTATTTGAGGGTAATACAGGTGATTTATGGACACAAAAGAGGATGAGTTTAGATGGACTGGGTGTTATACTAGAATTTGGTTATTTGCATACCACCTCTTAAGTATAGCACATAGTAATAACTCTTTAAATGTATTTTGAATGCCAAACTAGCTACTACTTAGCTAATTTAGCTGCTAGCTATTTTTATAAAAATCACTACTATGTATTACTGTGTGCCAAGCACTCTGCTAAGGAAACGATTATTTTGTCCAGTCTTCCCAACACTGGGAGGTTTGTACTGCTATTACACTCATTTTATGGGAGGTGACCTTGGTGCTTAAAGAAGCTAAATAACTTGCCCCAAATCACCCAGGTAATAAGTGGCAAAGATGTGGCTTTCTTTTTTCTTTTCTTTTCTTTCTTTCTTTTTTTTTTTTTTAAGAATTTACTTATTTATTTGACAGAGGGAGAGATACACCGAGAGAGGGAACACAAGCAGGGGGAGGGGGGAAGCAAGCTTCTTGCTGAGCAGGGACCCCAATGTGGGGCTCGATCCCAGGACCCTGGGATCATGACCTGAGCCCAAGGCCGCTGCTAAACGACTGAGCCACCCAGGTGCCCCGAGATGTGGTTTTATTACAGGCAGTCTGCACCTAGAACTTTTGTTTTTAACCGTTCTATTCAACTCTTAACGTCAAGGCTAAGAACACCATGACATAACATCTTTTTCCTTTGTCCCTTTCATCATACCTGGGCAGATTTAAACGGTCCAGAGCAGTGTTTTACAAAACCTTTTCCCAGGCAATCTGCTTCAGATTCACTGTATCCCGTAACCAGTTCATCGACTGAGCATGGCCTGTGGGATGCAGATTACAGCTTGAGTTCTTTCCCCCGTTATCCTGGTTTCATTCAGAGGTCTACTCCGCACCAATCCTTGCTTTAGGACTGCTTCTCGTTTCCTTGTTCAGACGAAGCATTCAGTGTCATGGAACTCGTTTGAAACGTTTCTTGTGTAAACTCTGCACACGGAAGGGGGGGTGTGGGTGTCTTATCTATCACACTGGTGCTGTGCAGGAGATCTTCACTTGTCGCTCTAGACCTGCTCTCCGTCTCCATTCATCCTCTTGCGTGGCCCGGAGAGTGATGCGCACGGCTTCACGGGGGCTCCCTTGAGTCTGGTCAATGAGGAGCTTGGGAAGAAGCCAGGAAGAAGGGAGGGACATGAGGTCGGGTTAGCAATTCCGTGGCTCCGTCTGCGCTGGAATTTTGGGGCTGCTGCATCCCTCAACAGAGGCCATCGCTCTGTCAAGCAGTTCTTTCTGCCGGACTCTTCCTTCTGGTTCTTCCTTCCTTTGTCCTTGGGGACTGACGATATTGACTGGGGCCGTACTGCCACGACACCTGAGGCTCCGCATTTCTCCTTGGCATTTCCCTGCACTCTGGCCTCACACTGGGTAAACACTCCCTTTGTTACGCAGCCTCAGCGCCTGTCTGTTTCCTGCTGGATCCTACTTGACATGACACCCTCGCTGGCACTGATGCAGAGATACTGTCACTTTAACATCCTGTTATGGGCTTTAAAAATACAGGTCCCTTGGACCCGTACTAGACTGACCGAGTACCAGCCTCTGGGAGTCTGTGTTTTGAACAAGCATCTCTGGTGAGTCTAATGCTCACTAGAGATTCAGGCTTAACCCAAGTCTGATGTCAGTTCAGGAAGTAGAAACCAAGTTTGAGTGAGTCCCGGCTGTGCAGATTTAACCATTTTGCCGGTGTGGGAGCTTCCTGAGTCCACGCGGCAAAGTGCTTTGAGATTCAGTAGTTGAGAAATACTGTTTGTTCATACTGTCCGTGGAGCATTTGTAGTTTTTATTTGTTCTTTTGTATTCTTTCTAAAAACTGGCTTAGGGCGCCTGGGTGGCTCAGTGGGTTAAGCCGCTGCCTTCGGCTCAGGTCATGATCTCAGGGTCCTGGGATCGAGTCCCGCATCGGGCTCTCTGCTCAGCAGGGAGCCTGCTTCCCTCTCTCTCTCTCTGCCTGCCTCTCCATCTACTTGTGATCTCTCTCTGTCAAATAAATAAATAAAATCTTTAAAAAAAAAAAAAAAAAACTGGCTTAATTCTTTTAAGTGAACTGATCGGTATTTTTGACTGCCGCACGTAGCTCCTATGCATGGTTATTCTTTATACTTTTCTTGAGATTATGGACATGGATTACTAGCATCTGTACAAGTTAGTTGTTGTCCTAATACCGTTTGTTGTTAATAAGTCAACAACAGTGTTTGAAATAACCATCACTGTTAATGCTTTCTAGGACTTTTTTTCTTTTTAAGGGAGAGTTTTGAAATTACTCTAAACAATGGCCCACCAGAAATGTCGATGTCCTAATCCCTGGCACCTGTGAATGTGTTAGGTTACTTAGCAAAGAGGAATTAGAATTGTTGATGAAATAAAGTTGTTAATCACAGGACCTAGAGACGCTGGGATTATCCTGGAGTATCTAGCTGGTCACAAGGGTCCTTCACAGTAGGAGAGGGACGCAGAAATCAGGGCAATGTGACCAGAGAAGGACTAGACTTTTTGGCTTTGAAGATCGGAAGGAACTTGGAGCCAAGGACTGAAGACTTTTCCTCTAGAAGCTGGAAAAGGCGAGGAAATGGATTCTCCCCTAAAGCTTCTGGGAAGGGGCACAGCCCTTCTAACACCTGGATTGTAGCTTTAGGGAGACCCATGTTGGGTTTCTGACCTACAGCAATGAAGTTAATACATTTATATTGTTTTAAGCCACTGAATTAGTGGTATTTTATCACAATAATAGAAAACTGATACATAGGGTTAAGGGAAATGAGGGAGGGAGGTTTTAAATAGTAAATCAATACTTAAACTGGGGTCATTTACCCTGCAAACCCTTGAAGTATGGAAAGGCTGTAATTGCCATGTCTGAATGTTTGAAAATTTAATTCATTCCTTTGGAGCTTTAGTGGGTGACATCATGACTTTTTGATATTTTAATTATGAGGTCGGCACGGGAGCAGGTTGCACACGGAGAGTGAGAGCTGGGGACCTGTGGTGCGTTATTGGACCCATTCCAAGCCCAGGCCCGACTGTCTAGAATGTAGCTGATCTCCAGGAACGGCAGGTCCGCCCCCAGGGACCAGAGCGCCACAGAGACCCTGTTCTTCTGTGTCTCCGGGAACGTGTCAGCGCATCACTGAGCCGGTAAAGGAGGCAAAGAGCCCGAGCGCTTGAGTCTGGTTAAGTTTCTCATCTTTTCCGTTTTCCGTTGTATTTTTTACTTTACTTATTATCTCCCGATTCTCATACTGAAATTTTTACATTTTCTGTCATTTTTAATTCCCAAAAACTAAGTTTTGATTTCTGGACGATGACCCAACTTCGGTCAGACTCTGCTGAAGCCTTTCCGAGGCTCTTGTCGCCGGCAGGAGCCCCGCCAGGCCGGTGTCGAGAGAGCCCGCCGGGGCCGGCGCTCGGTGCTGGTGCGGCTCCTCGGCCTCCTGCCTTCCACACCCACACGCGTCCTCCTGGTACCGCCTCGGCTCTCCGCCCGACTCCCTCGGTCCAGCCCGTCGGCCACGAGTCCGGGGCTGCCCTTCGCACTCAGACTTGAGCTCAGCTTCTCCCCTTCCTGGGATCGTCCTGAACCCCTGTGGCCCTCGTCGTGAACAAAGTCTTCCCTGCAGCGCAGTTTCCCTCGGACAACCCGTCTTTCATATACTCTCTTTCTCGTATTTCAGTTCAGTGTCTTCTTTTATCAGTCAGAGAGCATTAGTGACGGGTTTTTTTTTTCCATTTTCCCTTTTTTAAAAAAAAATATTTTTTATTTTTTATTTTTTTTAATAAACATATAATGTATTTTTATCCCCAGGGGTACAGATCTGTGAATCGCCAGGTTTACACACTTCACAGCACTCACCAAAGCACACACCCTCCCCAATGTCCATCACCCCACCCCCCTCTCCGTTCCCCCCTCCCCCCAGCAACCCTCAGTCTGTTTTTTGAGATCGAGTCTTTTATGGTTTGAGTGATGGGTTTTTTTAAAGACCTTTTCTCTGGGTGCCTGGGTGGCTCAGTCGTTAAGCATCTGCCTTTGGCTCAGGTCATGATCCTGGGTTCGAGCCCCACATTGGGCTCCTTGCTCAGCCGGGAGCCTGCTTCTCCCTCTCTCGCTCCCCCTGCTTGTGTTCCCTCTCTCTCTCTCTCTGCATCTCTCTTTGTCAAACAAATAAGTAAAATCTTTAAAAAACAGAAAACCAAAAAATCCCTTTGCTCTGTATTTTTTCTATAAATTTTGAGATTTTTTTTTTTAAATGTTTTCTGTTTTTCACATTGAAGAGTGAGGCACTAAAATGCTGACGGGAAGTCTTCCGCATGATTGGTGATGTGAAGGGCTTTAGTGTAGGAGACGGGCCATTTCATTGCCCCTCCCCGTCCTGCAACCGCCCCCAACCCCGGACACCGTGGCTCCTTTCTCTGGGGGTGGCGTTTGTCCAGAGAGAAATTTCCCAAACTCTTGCCGGGAGAGAGAGAAGTAGAAATCTTGCTGTGTGAGTTCTGGAAGCGAAGGTGAATGAGAAGCTGAGAATCTCATCTTTCAATATGTGGTTTTTCTGTACCTCACCTGTTTTTGTGTCAGATCCCTTATTCTCGGTGTCCCTGGCGACCCCTAGTTCTCAACCTCCCAGATGGAGACTGTCCTCAGGGTGGGGAGGTGACGCAGAGAACTCCCGCGGTCCCAGGCAGACCCCTGGCCAGTCTTTCGTTTTAACCCTGCCCAATTTCCCACTCCTTTGGAGGTACTTAGAACCTCTAATCACCGAATCTTTTCAACATTCTGAGGAAGTAATTGGTTGGTTCCTTGGTTTCTTTCACTACCAGGTTAGGGTTAAATACTCCTCAGATCTGCTAAGTCAGTACCACGCGTCTGTCTGGTTTCCATTCTCCAATATTTTGTTTCTGTCTTTTCTTAAAAAAATTTTTTTTTTGATTTTCCTAAAGGTGGAGTATGAGAAGGTATTCAGTGCGTCGTGTTTCCTGGAAGTAAATGCGCGCATTTGAGAAAGGTTTTCAAGATATTAGCTAATTATCTCCTGGTTTCCTCTCAGTCAGCAAGAAATTCAATTCATGTTACCATTCCCAGTCCCTCCCAACAAACTCAGAATTAATAAATGGTGATGAAACTATTGATTTAGTATGTAAATAGGTGCACTATGTTTGCTTGACACTTTTTAAAGGGTATGAAGCAGCACTGTATTAAATAAATCCAATTTAAGGAACATAATTCACTATGGAGAATAAATTACAAAGTGGAAACTACACCGCCCGCCATATTGCATTAGAGCTTAGGGTTATCTCAGTAATCACTTAACAATAGGGGTCCGTATTGATTCTAACTGCTAATTATGTCAGGAATGTGCCCCCAAGTTAGAATTTTAGATTTAATTCTGTGTAATCTGAAAGTACTCCCTGAACTCTGAGTTGTAATTTAAACAGAAAAAAAAAAATTGCAGAACACAGCAGAACAACAGATCTGACTAGCTCATCCCACCACGTGCAATGATGAGGAACTTTTCCATCATCTTTAATCATGGCAGGATCTGGCCTGGTCCTTTGGATCAATCCTAGTGGACTAAAGCTCCCAACCAACTCAAAATTAATTAATGACCCCAAACTATTTCACGGAACTAAGCCATTAAGATTGGCTATTTCCCCTGTTTGTCCAGGGTATTTGAGTGAAAAATAAAACCTGATCAGGACTGAAGGAGAAGAAAGAAGAGTCAGGAGTAAGCGGCGAGGGACGTAACGAATTCCTGTTTGGCAAACTCCGGGCCTCCTGTTTCTCTGGGCTAATGCCCTAAATCTCTGCCCTCCTCTAAGGATGATGGGAGCCAACATCGATGCCAGGAATGACTCTTGGGTCAACCTTGGTCATATGTGTTATTTACATAAATTAAATTTGGTTGCGGCTGAGATTTTGAGAAATGTTTTAGGTTATTATTGATCAGCTCAGCTACCCAAAGGACTCTGTTTATGCGTCCTGAAGTGTCGAATGAATAGTACGTTTTCTTGGATGTTTGGATCCAACACAGGGTTTTAAATACCTCGTTAGTAGGTGGATACGAATTTTTGACTGTCAGGGAGATGCAGCAGGTTACCTGAATTGACTCCCACTTCACTTCATTCCAGACTCATGTTATAATATTCCAGAACCTTCCCAAATTCGAAAAAATGCTTCTTATTGAAATCAGAGTTCAATGACTTCATGCCAGGTGGTTAGGAGAAGAGTTTCCAAAGAATCTTCTGGCACAGGTACGTTTTGATGACTCAGATAACCTTTCAAAATATCCTTTCGGTAAACCTCTTTTACCTGTCAAATAAGATTTGTGATCAGATACTCTTTTAACAATGCCTAGACATTTTCCATACAAGGGAAGATGGGTTTTCATCCTATGTCTTTAGCTTCAATACCATGAAAGAGACTTAAATTTTTTTTCTCAAACTACCTTTGCTAAATATCTGGCTAGACTATTGTATTGTTAATATTTCAGTCGGTAAGTGTGTGTTAATTAAATGTCTTAACAAGCCCCAGGCTACAGAAAACATGTTTTCTTCTTTAATTTTATGGAAGCACCTACCCCAATGCTTGTCCCATGGTAGATGCCTTAATGAATGTTTTTTGGACTTCAGCACTTGTTAAATTTGTGGACCACCCACTTAAAATAAAAGCTCTTCAGAAATAAAATATTAAATGAGACTTAAGCCTTTTAGGCAACTGAAGATGAAAAAATGTTTAAATCATAATGTAAATAAAGTAAATACGTAAATTAACTATGACCTACCCATAGGCAGAGTTGATATTTAATTAGTATCAGACAAAAATATAAACTGCTCTGAGCACATCCTCCTCTGGGTGCCTCCAGCACCCTGGACCTCCCTACAATACAGCAGTTAAAGAATCAAAGTCTGGAGGACGGGTTGCAGGGGTCGGGTGGGGGTGTGGGGGTGTCTTCACGGTTTACAGTCGGTTCTGATCAGTCCATGTCTGGGATACAGTTACTAAGTTCTTGGCTACGGGCTTCTGTACTCACCAGGTGCTTTTTGTTTAGGGAATGCAAATAAATTTCAGTATTAGCTGGATGCAGATTTTTATCAATAAACAAGGAAGTTCTTTCTGGGGGGAGTGTTTCAACATTTCTCAGGCTCTTTTTGATGGAAATTTCGTTCACTTGCAAAATGCTGCATGGTACGAAGTTGTACCTATTTCTTTGGTGTAGGACTTTTTAGAGCTTTTACTATGTGGCTTTCCATGTTAAATCTTGCGGGAAGGGGTATCTCTCTTTCCCAAACTATTTTACTAAGGAACCCTTTTTTCCCCCTGTGGAATACCGATTGGTTTCCACTGACACAATGTGTACTGAAGTCCTCAGTACCCAGAATAGCCTTGCTTCTCCTCATAGATGCTAAAACAGCAGCACTGTTCCCTCTTTGAATGATCAGTTTTCTGGCAAGGCAGAAGGAAGGTTCGATTTGACTGCTGGTTGGTCAGGCCAGGCTAGGTCGAGTCCTGTTAGAGGAACGCCGGACCCGCGTCTCAGTGGCTGAACAGAGCAGTCGCTGGTGCGTGAGTGCTGGGGTTTGAGACACTGTCCTTCCAGCAGTGGCCCCAAACCAGGGACGCTGCTTTTTCTTTATGTCAGGGAGCAGAGGGAACGTTTGGCGAGCTCTGCTCTCTTTACCAAGACCGTATTGTGAAAGTCAGGATTATGTAGTTTCATATGTGAATCGTCCATTTTTATTTTGATAAATGAGTAAGAAGCTACATGTTGTCACCTTCCTCCACAAGCTGATTTTACCACTGCAGAGTTGCCACTGGCAAGAGTCACTAGGCTTTCTTAGCTACCCTCAGAGTGTACACCATTTCCACCATTACGTGTTCAGGTGGTTAGCCCAAGTTTTTAAATATTCAACCTGTGCTGTACACATACTGCATTGAGGGTTTGGTTTTCAGCATCCTGGGATTGAGTTCCACATCAGGCTCCGTGCTCAGCGGGAAGCCTGCTTCTCCCTTGGCCTCTGCCTGCTTGTGTGTGTGCTCTGACAAATAAATAAATAAAATATTAAAAAAAAAAGATTTTATTTATTTATTTGACAGACAGAGATCACAAGTAGGCAGAGAGGCAGGCAGAGAGAGGGGGAAGCAGGCTCCCCGCTGAGCAGAGAGCCCGATGCGGGACTCGATCCCAGGACCCTGAGATCATGACCTGAGCAGAAGGCAGAGGCTTAACCTGCTGAGCCACCCAGGCGCACCTCGAAATATACGTATATTTTTCATCTAAGCATATGAGTAATGTTAGAATTTTATTTGGAAAGAAATAGTAAGTAAAAGAAGTGTTCTCTGAGGAAGCTCTTTTTGGATAGGGTTGAAGGCAGCGTTCTTCATTTTTATCTGACATTCGATTCCAGGTGAAAATCAAGGGAACTGCGCTGTATTTTATCTGCAGAACTGTGCATATATATGTCTGAGGAACTTTTCAAAACAGAAAATGGTCACTGGCGCCTTGGGGCAGTGCGGTACAGCTTGCGCACTTCTTTTTCTGTTTTGTTTTTAAAGATTTTATTTATTTGACAGACAGAGATCACAAGCAGGCAGAGAGGCAGGCAGAGAGAGAGGGGCAAGCAGGCTCCCCGCTGAGCAGAGAGCCCAATGTGGGGCTCGATCCCAGAACCCTGAGACCATGACCTGAGCTGAAGGCAGAGGCTTAGCCACTGAGCCCCCCAGGCGCCCCCAGCTTTCGCACTTCTGCAAGCACATTCCCGGCACCTGTGTCCAGGCGCCTGAGCTGTAACGTAGCCGTTCTTTTCCTTGCTTTGCCTGTCAGAAAGGATGCGTTCCCTCTCTCCCGCCCGCTGCTGCCTCTACCTGGGATTATGCAGATCTGGCTTAAACCTCTTTATTCTTTTCTGCAAGTGCTCAGAATGGTGGGCTTCCTTTCTGCCAGTAAATGGTCACGGATTTCAGCTTTCACTGTGACGTTTGGAAACCACGTCTTCCATAGTACGCGTGCCACACAACGAAAACAGCCGCCCTGCTCCCACGGTGAGAAAATGTAAATAAAATAGGAGTCCTGTAAGTATGTGGAGGCCAAATCTTAAAACAAAGGTGTGTTTGGGGGCGTCCTAATTATTTTAGTGGAGCCCATTTTATGATTTTCCAAGCTGGATCTAAAGGACAGTCTTGTTGCTGAGGGGTGCTCGGGATAATCAAATCAGGGAGGCCTTGGGAAGAGGCCTCGGGAAGGCTCTTTGAAAGGCTTGAATTTGTCCTGTCGGCTCTTCAGGCTATAAAACATTTCCACCAATCAAAGCCATCGGTCGAGAGATAGCGAAGAGAACAAGCCAGCCATGGACACCATAAGCGTGTGTTTTTCCTGCCCTTCCATTCCAGGCCGGTTTCATGTTAAATAAAGCCTCCTTGTCATCGATGAGCATTTATTTCCGTCTCGTCCGGTGTGCAGGGCTTTTTATGCACTAGGTGTAAGGGGTCTCGACTTCTTGTCTAAAGTACCTGAGAATCTATTTCTGTTTACAAAGAGGGACTCAGTGTCAAGGGTGTGGAGAGACTCTGGAGAAACCGGTCAGGCCCGGGCTTACGGCTGCAGCCACGGAGGGAGGAGAGGCAGGGCCGCAGGAAGGGGCCCATGGGGCCGCGGCCCTCGCAAAGAGCAGAGGTATTTCACTAAGGAGCAATGACCTTGAGGATAAGGTCACTGAAACCTCACACCCCAATTTCGCTTCTCCAGGCAAAGAAACCGTGGCCTTATTCCTTTACCCGCGTCTTCCTCGTTACCCCAGGGCCGTTGCTTACTCCCCGCCCCCGGGCAGTGGGCATCCGCCTCCTGCCGTGACGAAGACACGTTTTATGGAGCTTCTCACTCCCGTGCTATTTATTCTGTGAGAGCGAGGGCGGGCTTTCCTGCTCCAAACGCCCAGGGAGGCCCTTCCTCATTTCGCATTCCTGAGTCACACGGGCCCTCACCTGGGTGCTGACCTGGGCGGTGGCACCTCACGTCTGGGCAATACGTCTTTCAAGTGAGGAGCCTCTTCTGGTCAATGCTGAATCGATTTGCTCCGGAGCCTAATTGAACGCCTCCTCAGACAAATGGGTCACGGGGGAAAGGGGAAAGCCTTGATATGCAGATCGGCATCGAAGCCCCAGAGAAAGCGGTTTTAAAAATATATGTCCCTCCTGAGAAGTAGCCTCTGTAGCGAAGGCAGTGCTCGTTATTTGCTTGGAAAAATGAACATTAATCAACCTGTTTGCATCCTTCTTATTTGTACGACTTTTTCCTGGAACTTGATCCCTGCAGAGAGAGAGAGAGACCCAAAGTCCAGAATGAGATGAGCACGAGAAATTTCTTGCTTTAAAATTTTGGTTATGTAGCTTTCTTTTTTCAAAATGACAAATGCTTTCCATTTACCAACTTACAGTGATGTTTAAATCATTTGATATCCTTAATAGTCATAAAATACAGCTCTTTCCCAGGATGAGCTTGTTTTTTTCTCTGTGTTCTCTTGGGGGCTTAAGGGAAGAAATGGGCAGGAAACTGCGGTGAGAGCTTAGCGTGGTATCAGCTTCTTTCTAATAACTCTCTCCTAGTCCTTATTCCCACCCCATGGAAGTCATGATCCTGGTCTACAGAGGAGGAAACTCCTCTGAGTTTGGGTAACTTGCCCCGGGTAATTTAGTTGCTTATCTATGTGTCTCCAGGGCCAATGCTTCTTTTCCTATATGGTTAGATTTTGATATCACTTTTTTTTTTTTAAGATTTTATGTATTTATTTAACAGACAGAGATCACAAGTAGGCAGAGAGGCAGGCAGAGAGAGGGGAAGCAGGCTCCCCACTGAGCAGAGAGCCCGATGCGGGGCTCGATCCCAGGACCCTGAGGTCATGACCTGAGCCGAAGTCAGAGGCTTAACCCACTGAGCCACCCAGGTGCCCCACTGATATCACTTCTTAAAGTGGTATCTTGGGGACAGTTCCTGTTAGTCATCTTTCTACCGGAATGATGCAAGACTATACACATACTCTGTGTATTAGTTTCCTGTTGCTGCTGTAACAAATTGCCGTGAACTTAGTGGCTTTAGCCAAAACAGATTTATTATATTTCAGTTCTGGAGATCAGAAGTCCAAAAATGTATCTCACTGGGCTAAAATCAAGGAGCCAGCAGGCTTGTGTTCCTTTCTGGACTCTGAAAGAGAGAACGTTATCTCCTGCCTCTTCTGGGTCTAGAAGCTGCCCGTATGCCTTGGCACCTGGCGCCTTCCTTCACAGCCAGCAGCGTCATGTTGGATCGTTCTGACTTCTGTTTTGGTCACTGCTGTGATTGTATTGGGCCCTACTGAATAATCGAGGATCATCTTCCCATCTCCGGGTCACCTGATTAGCAATCTTAATTCCATCAGCAACTTTAATTCCCCTTTGCTGTGTAACCTGATGGTAGTCCCAGATTCAGGACAGTGGGCCATGGACATCTCTGGGGGACCATTGTTCTGACAACCGTATGAAGGCTTTCCACATACTACCACGCTTGTGAGAGACCCAGGATCTGAAGTGGAATTGCCTGATTTAAGTCTGAACCCCTTGCTTTCTCACTGTATGGTTTGGGGCAAGTCAGTTATGTTCTATATGCCTGGGCATCCCCATCTATAAAACAAGAACAGTAATTTATTTTGAAGACTGAGGTATTGCATGCAGAGTGCCCAATACGTGCCAGCATATTGCATACAGTAGATGTCCAATAAATGCTGGCTATGACTATTTACAGCACATCACATGCACGCACGGTGCTTTGTGTGGCACAAAGGTTTCACAGTTGTTGTTTTGTTAGATTTCAAACCATGCTGTGGCACATATTGTTAATATATTTCCAGGTTATAGTGAACTTTATTTTACTGTTTTTTAAAGATTTATTTGTTTATCTTAGAGAGACAGACAGACGGACAAGGGGGAGGAGCAGCGGGAGAGGGAGAGAGAGGATCTCAGGCGGACTCAGTGCTGAGCGAGAAGCCAGATGTGGGGCTCGATCTCACGACCCTGAGATCATGTCCTGAGCACAGATCTAGAGTGGGACACTTAACCGACTGAGCCACACAGGTGCCTCTACTGCGAATGTATTTTAAGTCAATGCTATAGGGGCACCTGGGTGGCTCAGTGGTTAGGCATCTGTCTTCAGCTCAGGTCATGATCCCAGGGTCCTGGGATTGAGCCTCCAGGCTCCCTGCTCAGCGGGAAGCCTGCTTCTCCCTTTCTCACTCCCCCTGCTTGTGTTCCCTCTCTTGCTGTGTCTCTGTTAAATAAGTAAATAAAATCTTAAAAAAAAAAAAAAAGTCAAAGCTGTGATTGTTTAAAAAATGTGGCTTAAAGGCAACTTAAGGGGGAAATCCACCATATTAATACCTTGTCATGATTATGTAATTTTTAAGTATGTGCAACTCGTTACCTTTGCACATTCTATAGTTATTTGCCGGCTTCTAGGGAGCAGGGACAGGTTTGTTCCTGCTGTAGACACTGGACATCATTAGGATGTTTGGAGTTCAAGGAAATGTCTGAAGGGATCCCCGGAGGCCAGCACAGCCAGACTGAGGGCACGGGCTGGGACGTGAGGTTTTGCATCCTCTCATGTCTTCTGCTCCATTGAACGTCTCCTCCTGGGTCCCCTCACCGTGATGTGTTCAGATCTTTTCAGCTCAGTGAGGACACGGCAACTTATTAAGAGCTGACTTGATCAATTCAGTGAATTTGGCTTTAGCCGTGTGCGAGGAACAGAAAACTAGTCTCAAGCGGGCTAAATCGCTGAGGTGTTTATTAGGTCATGTCACTGAGAAGTCGCAGTTAGGTCAGGCTTCAGGTCAGGCTGGAGCCAGTGGTTCACTGATACCATCATTTTGTCTCAAACTCTCTCTTCCCTGTTTTTGTTAGGACTGTTTTAGCCCGAGATTGGCCTCCATGTGTGGTCTAAGAGCTGCCAGCAGCTTCTAGGGTCTCCTTGCCTCCTTGCTCACGTCCTGCCGGAGGAGACAGTACAACTCTCCGTGGTCGTCCCTTAGAGGCCTTCGAGAAGCGGTTCTCCATCTCATTGGCTTGGATGGGATCTCAGCCTCTGCCGTCATCCCTGAACGGACCCTAGGGGCCATGAGAGATGGCGTACGCCAGTGCACGGTGAGGAGAGGAGGCTTCTGAGGAGCCAAACACAGCGCATGTGAAACAGCTCAGGGTATCGGGGCATGAAGGAAGGTCTCCTGGGGAGCGAGATCTGGCTGAGCTGGGGGTCCCAGTCCCTTATACCTTCACGAGCGGCTCTCTTTAGTCATGGTTCTTGCGCACCATGGCATCAATCCACGGGCATTTCCTAAAGGGGTTGTTGCGGAGATCTGCTTTTAAAGTGCTAAATACCTCGTTTGTTTATTTACAAGGATTTTTCAAACATACTCATGCCAGCTGCCCTTCTAAGCCCTGGGGATTCAGAAGTGAACAAAACACTTTTAACTCCAATCTTCCCCTAAAGTTTTGAATCTTACCACCCAATAGAGCCTCTGAACTGCCAGGACCCTTGGTTAGTTTCATGGGTTAATTCCCATCAGATTCTCATATGTTTATTATTGTGTCAAGAAAGTTAAGTCTTCGTATTTGTACTTAAGTAGAAAGAAACCACTCACTTATCTCAGAGGGAGCAATTTTGGAAAGGACTCAAGTAATCTGGTTGAAAGGTGTGTAATCAGGAACGGAGATTGACATGATTTAAACTTCTTGAGTTAAAGTCATAAACACAGGGGGGTTGGGAGGTGGGACAAAGTGGTTGGGAGTGGACGGAAGTGCGTTGCATGGGGGCCTGGTGCGAACTGAGTCGAAAATGGTTTGAAGCCATGCAGTTGCATCCCAGTTCGCGACCTCTATTGGGAGGCCCTAGAGAGGAACCTGGGATTGAACCTGTCAATTAAAGTCCTATTTTCTCTGCAAGAAGTAGGTCCTCTGGGTCATTCTGAGAGCTTCCACGGATGATGAACTTCACATTTTAACTGCTTTCTCTCTAAATAACTACGTCCTGAGGGTAAAAGGTGCAGCTCCCACGGTGCATACAGAACTTACTTAAGCCGTGAATCGACTTCCTGTGGGTCAGTACAGGAAACCCCTTGGGGCAAGAGTCTAGGCTCGGCCAGGACCGGAGTTGAACCAAGTCGCTCGAACTGTATCCGCTCCTGTGGTTGTCATTTTCTCTCCCTTTTGTAACGTGTCAGTGCTAGACGAACAAAGGAAGCCTAATGATATGGAAGCACATTTGGTGTTATAATCAAATAATTTCAAAGGAAGTAAGATGACTGACGTTAATGGTATTTTTAGTAGTTATTATACATATGACAAGTAGTCATGATGCTATTTTCTGCCACTTCTTCTAGTTAATATTACTTTGACATAGCTGGGCCGCTTTTGCGTTCCCCTCTGCTTTGTTGGTTTTCAGGATCCGTAAGTAGCGGCGAGGCTTGCTGGGACCCTGAGGGGCCTCTGGGATACTGTCCTTCACCTTGCCTGAGGGCTAAGAGAAGGGGAGAAGTCAGACAGCAGAGTGAAACGTGAGCGTTCAAAATACTGTCTGTATTCGTGAGTGCTCAGCTGGAGGATGTCTTTCATCATACTCTCCCCTCAGTTATCGGCTCTGCTGGACCAAGGCTGACTCTCTGTGAGTGGGGGAGGGACCTGAGATGGGGGATTTTAGGGGCTGACTTGGGGCTGCCTTGGGGAAACAGCCCAAACAACCCCATGAGCAAAAAGAGTTGAACTGAACACGTCCCGCTCATTCCTCCCAGTGCATCCGTCAGACGGGTCCCTCCCGCCGAGAGGTCGTGGGTGTTAACCCCGGATGAGCTCCTGTCATTGGGAGCGAGTGTTCCCTTTAACTGCATAAACAGTTTTGCTAGATGCTTTATGCAGTTTGATTCCCTGTGTGTGCACTGACGCAGCTCTGCCTCCCGGATTCACAAGAGCCGTGGTTCTTCTTTTCTTCTGCCTCATCCTCATCCTCATAGACTAAGTCCGGCCTCTGGGCTCTGGCTTCTCGAGGTCGTCCTCCACATTTACCTACATTATGTAATTTTACTAAGTCCCATCTTTAGTCCTACTCAGGTTTGTAACGTGTCATGTGCCAGTCATTTTATGTTCATTATCCTGTTTGAGCCACAAGCAGCCTGGGGACGAAGGCATTCTCATTTCCAGAGGCAGAAACTCTCAGAGAGGGTAATTCATCCGAGGTAAGGAGGGACTGAGCAGCGAAGAGAGGGTTCAGACACGCATCTCTGCACTCGGAAGCCGAGAGAGCCTGGGAGCCGCACGTCGTAGCCGTAGTGATGAGTAGGTTTGAACTGGGCACGAAACGAATCCCCTCTGCCTTCCAGATGAAACGGGTGAGTTCACAGAGGTCCCTGGGAGAGGCGGGAGGAGACGAGCCCAGCTGGACCCCGAACTCCCTGAAAAGGTGGAGGGACAGTAAGAGAAAACGGACTTACATTTCTTTTTTAAATGTCAGAATTTCTTTTTAGATTGTGTTTATTTTGGAGAGAGAGAGAGAATGAGAGAGAGAGAGCATGAGGAGGGGGAGGGTCCGAGGGAGAAGCAGACTCCCTGCTGAGCACGGAGCCCGATGCGGGTCTCGATCCCAGGACTCCAGGATCATGACCTCAACCGAAGGCAGTGGCTTCACCTGCTGGGCCATGCAGGCATCCCCTAACTTACATTTTTATTATTTTTTATTAATTATTTTAATTAATATGTAATGTATTATTAGCCCCAGGGGTACAGGTCTGTGAATCGCCAGGTTTGCACACTTCACAGCACTCACCATAGCACATACCCTCCCCAATGTCCATAACCCACCCACCCTCTCCCTACTCCCCGCCCCCCGGCCCCCTCAGTTTGTTTTGTGACATTAAGAGTCTCTTATGGTTTGTCCTTAACTTACATTTTTAAAAAAAGACTTTAAGGCTCTACACCCGACGTGGAGCTTGAACTCACAGCCCTGAGATTAAGAGCTGCAAGCACCGCCGACTGAGGCAGGCAGGCGCCACTTACATTTTTAATGTAGGCATCTGCCCTCCTAGTCTGATTTTACACGGGCAGACGTTAAAGCTGGGCAGGCTTTAGAGTTCATTTTTCTAGCTTTCCTGCAAACATGGATTTGGGAAAGGCTTTGCTTTCCTTTGGGTGGGCGCCCTGGGGTAGAGAGAAGGTCCGGTGTGTGCATAGTTGAGCAGTTTGCTGACCTGCTGTCCTCAGACAGGCACCTGTTCTCCGTTGTTGCCGCCCGAGGGGTCATTTCTCCTAAGATAGCTCTTTCCTTTCCTCCTCGCCTTTGGTCAGGGAGGCCGGCAGGAGGGAGTGTGCGACAGCCTGCCCTGCCAAGAACGCTTACGGCTCCATGGCCAACAAGAGCTTCTCTGTTGACGGAGGAGAAAGAAAGAAAGTGTGTACTCAGTTTTTTTTCTTGGGGGGCGGGCGGTTGTGCCCATGCGTACCTGATTCTGAGGACCCCTGGTTTCTTGACCATCTTTGTCTCTAGAGCAGGAGGTTTGCCTTCATTTTCTTCTTGGCGGATAATGCCACAAACCTTGTCTTACTTTCTTCTGTGGAAGGGGTGTGTGCCCCTACCCAAACCTCTAATCTAAACATGAGGACGACCACTCAGACGCCATCTACCTATAGACGTGCACTAGGACCAGTCATCAGGTCTGCTGCCCCCTGTGCACAACAACTTGCTTTTGGTTTCAAGAGAAGCTTGCAAACGTTAAAGCTCAGGGATGGTGTGCTGGTGCGTTTATAATGACAAGTTTTCTTTTTTCTCCCTTATCTGGATACCTAATAAGAGCAACGAGCATCTCACCCAGAATGATGGGGAAAACCCTGGGTCTGTGTGTGTAAATGACTAAATATTCGGCTGAGGCTTGGAGGCTCTAACTGGGATTTATTGGCCTATTATGTGGTACGGGACTGAGTTACGCTGCAAAATCCTTAGTTCTAAGAAGGGTGGCAAAAAGAGATTTTAGAACATTATTCGTAATATTTCTTGAATATTTAGGGTTTCTTATAGCAGGCCGTCTTATTGCCAGATTCTGGTACATCGGTAATTCTTATTGGCCTTTCAGATTTACTCATTTCTCCTAATACTAAAAAACAAAATAAATGAAAAAAAAAAGGCAATAAAAATTCATTCTTTTCATTTCTACACGGCTGAAGGTACTATACTGAGTACTCTAGGAGATGTAACCTGATTTTAAATTCTATCAATAAATGCGGAGAAGGACAAACCCACGTTGGATTGATTTCTCTCACTTTGCCTCCGTCTCCTTTGCAAACCAACTGGAAACAGCGACACAGTTCTATTCCATCGCTTTCTTTCTTGGTGGGGTTAGTGAAGGGGTCCGTCGGTCATTTCTTTAGATGGTGTCTTTGAGATCTTTGTGTTGTTCCTGGAGTAGTTAAGAATTTTGTCCTTGAACTGATTGCCAAGCAGGGACTCATTTACAGACTTCAGTAGAAATATGTAACCCACATGTCCTGGACTTCGGCAAGACCACTGAAAACGTGCTCACAGGTCATATATGATCTGTTTTCCTAGAGGGCACCTTAGTGCCCTGTCATAGATTGAAACGGGCAAGGTGATGCTGGCCGAGAACATGGAGACTGTTAAACTAGCCAGGGATGGAGAAATTAGGTTTATGTTTAGCTTGAAGAGGTCACCAAAAGTAGTTTGTCTCAATTTTCTTCGTGTAATTGCAAAGAGTTATTTGTGGTCAACAAAAGTTGGGGGATAATCCTTTACTCCCAGAAGGTACCCTCATCACCTGTCCTATTGATAAGAGCTCATAGTTTCTGAAAGCTAGCCATAGGCTACCCGTTGTGCTAAATGCAGTGGGATACTGGGAAACGTTAAGCAGTCACTCTCAAAAACAAACAAACAAACAAACAAACAAACCAAAACCCAAAACCAAACCAAAGCAAACCAAACACCCAAACAATTTTCATTTTTGGCACCTGCCAATTTTCTGTGATGTAAATATTCTTTCTGCGGCCAGTTGCAAGCCGTGGCCGTGATGTTGCTGAAAGGGGAACCGGGAAGCAATGCCGCTGTCGGCTCTCTGGAGCCAGTAGGAGTGAACTCAGCCTACCATGGGCAGTATTTCAGTCATACTGAACTCTCACGACGACTCTGTGGTTTAGCTGTGGTGCGAGTCTCATTTCACAGCGGAGAGCCCTGGAGCTCCCAGAGGTGAGCTAACTAACGCCCCCGTGTTGCCCGGCTGGTGACCGGGAGAGCCGGGCTGTGCTCAGGACCGTCTGGCTGCAGAGCCCGTGCCCTTCCCGACAGCCCGTGTTACCCACAGCCCATGCGGCGGTTCCACCTCCAGGGCAGGAACTTGGTGCGGAGTCGTGTTGGGACTACGAGGTTGTTGAGCGTAAGATTATCAAGTGAGACACTGCATTGCTCGATAGATCTGTGTCTGTGAAGTTCATCTCTGTGAGTTACTGAGGCTAGTGGCGAGGAGAGGCCATCAGCGGGCGCTAAAATAGTGCCCCCCCGGGGAATATCTGGAAGAGAAGTGGAAACTGTCCCACCCCAGGTGTTCGAGTAGAAAGACGGAGGATGGGGAGACCCTGCGGACGGACGGTGACAGCAGGGGAGGGCTCTGTCAGCAGGGACTGATGACGTCTGCCCGCCGGCTGGCACGGGGTGTGCACAGATTAGGTCACAGTCACGGTGCTGATGGTGGCATTAGACTGGCTCGCACGCGTGTAGGAGAGCGTCTCCGTCTTCCTATTTTGAATACATTTAATTTCACCAATAGTAACCCATTTTTAGCATCTGTTATGCCGATTAAAAGCCACTGATTTCACCCATGAAAACCATTTTCAACATTAAGCGAATTGTGAAAACCTCTGGTTGTTGGTCAGAAGCAAGGATAGCTGAAGGCTTGTCATCGTCGCCTTGGACTGAGGGGACGGAGGTTGACGAGCGCCGGAGTGAGTGTCCGTGCGGGGCCGCTGGCCTGACTCACCGTGAGGTTTAGCGGGCAGCAGAGGGTAGCCTGCTGGCACCAGACGGGAGTTGTGCGGGACGCAGCCCTTGTCCAGGGATACTTAAGTATTCTGAACGCTCTTCGTGATCCCAGGACGCCATGACTCCCTCCCTCTCCAGTGTCTCCACGATGACAGAGACAAAACCACGGCTTTCTTTCCTCGGTGGTGGAAGATCACAGGCAAGGGCAGAATGTGCTGTAACAGGCTTGAAGGGAGGCCCTCGGGTTCGACAGAAACGCACTGGCAGTCACGGTGACGTTTGAAACCATAGAACTTCCTAAAGGGAAGTTTTTCTGGCATGTGAACTTTTCTTCCCTAAAAAATGAACTGGAAAAAAAAATGCTAGAAAAATGCAGAAAATAAACCCCCAGAAGCCTCTGTGTAGTTCCTTGTTTTTCATTTCTTTGAAATTCAGTAAATATTGCTTATGACTTGAAGACCAAATGAAATGCACAGTAACAGGAAACTCTGCCTAATACTGAGTCTGTTGTTTTATTCCTAGTGATTTTGTGCGTCAATTCAGACAAATTGATGGCTTGTCCCATTAAAATGAAAAAGGAAAATAAAGAGAACAGACAATTACCCTTCCTAGCCAACCTGCAAAATAAAATATTTATAGAAACTAGAGTTCTTAATTAGCCAGGGGCCATGGATAAATGAGCCTATGAAAGGCCACTTGAAAATTAGGATTGCAAACACATCTGAATGTTTACATTGTTCAGGGTAGATCCTAATGGGGATCTCAAGTAATTCGATGATAAAAATCAGTTCCTTAGGAGGTATTAGATATGAGGTGATGATTTTGTTGATACCTGTGCCCTAGAGAAGAGGGCTCAAAATTTGATGTGCAACATTCGAAAGACAGATTTGAATGGATGGATTGTTACCTTTCATGGTGGGCCGCTTATGCCTGGAATAATTCTACACTTTCTGGCTGTGACATCGTTGAGTAGATTCCTCCTGTCTGCACTGTCTTGTCTTTGCTCTCTCCCTGACTTCCCCAGCGTGAACTGTGGGGGCCTGCGTGTGTGCTAAGTCTGGGGTTTCTCCGACAGTAGGTAAGGGAAGTCAGGGAGGACTTGGATTCAGATCTGGATCCATTCTGGGTCTCGGTGGTTGGTTTGGAAGGACAGGTCCACCTGTCAGTGCTGGGAAGTAGGTGAAAGTTAAAACGGTACCTGGTGAGGAGGTCAGTTAAAAGGTAATGGCCCGTGAAACATGGATAAGAAGGATGCGGCCCTCTTACCCGTCGAACTCCCCTTCCATGCCAGGATAGCCATCGTTAACGGATTGTGACATCCTTTTCTCTAGAAACTGGATGTGGCCTTGGACTTCTTTTCAACACGGTGTTCTAGGCAACCAGTACACGTAAATGAATGAAATTCGTGCTCTAATTGGGTGACTCATGGGGCGATAACAAGTCACAGATCAGGCACCGTCTGGAACAGCCACCAACCAGGCCACAGACACTGTTGGAGCAGACTGTTAGCTGCTGACTGGCCTGGATGCCAGTCCTTGGAAGAGTGACAAGAAGGCACAAAGCACTTGCTGTGAAGGGCCCGGGCTGTGGGCAGGTCACCAAGACGGAGAAAGGACAGAATCCTAGCACTAGACAAGGAAGTGGAGACGGGGTTCAAGAAGAAAGAAAAGCCCTGTTATCAGGACTGGGGAACAAGGTCAACGCCGAGTTCACTGCCAGGAGAGCGTCCTGTTGCTCCCCGGAACAATGGGACAGAAAGGGGAGACGGAAAAACAACCTTATTGGGCTCCTGGTGTGTGCCAGGGACTAAGCGATGCTTCATGGACCCGATCTGACTTCAGAGGCAGCTTCTATAGTCCCTTCTACCTAAGAGGAGGTTTATTCCTGGGCTGCCTCCAGGCCTAGCTACAAAAGCCTAGGATCAGGCCATCACCTGCCACCTACTCTCATAACTTATCTTTTAAAATCCCCAACGAGAACTAAAGCTCTTGAGGGAAGACTAGGGGCCTACTGCTTCTTTGTATTCTTCCCAGGGTCCTACTTGCCTTAGGTACTCAGTAAATATTTGTTAATCGATTGCTATGTCCTGGTACACGCAGCACCTGCTTTAGAAGAAACGTATTTCTGGGGACGGTGTCTCAAAGCAGATCTCTGTGAGACCAGGTGCTGACTGTCCTCGCACGGTGGTCTTGTGTGGTCACCGAGTGAGTAGGTAACAGCAGGGAGAGATGAAGTCTGTGAGTGAGTGGCCAGAATTCTCTCCGTGGGAAGCGCTCCGCGTTGAGCCTCTATGGGAGGAAGAGTCTGGGCTGAGAACTGCGAAAACCAGAAGGAAACACTGTCCTGAATTCTGACAGCCTCCCTAGGCTGGGACTTGGAAAGTGCCAGGATGTGTCCTCCACACCCCGTGCTCCCCTCAGGATACCTTTAGTGCCGAGATTCCTGTGTCTCTGAGTCCACCCAAGGGAGTTTATGTTCAACATACGCGGTGTCTGGAAGGTTTAAATGAAACCAGCATTAGTCCTCTGTTTCGCAGAATGAAGATTATGACACGGCAGGTGTCTGACTCTTGATGTCAACTGAGGTCTTGATCTCAGAGTCATGAGTTCGAGGCCCATACTGGGCTCCATGCAGGGTGTGAAACCCACTTAAAAAAAATACGATACACTTTCTGTTAGGGCTGTCAGGTTAAGCTTGGGATGGCAGAATAATTTAGGAAGAAACTTGTGTCCAAGTAAAAAATAACTAATTCTAAGGACTGGCCCAATCAGCCTTTTTAAATAGGGACCAGCCCCCCTTAGATATCTGTGGTGGATGCTGAGATATGCAGGTGAAAAACAACATGGGCTTTGGGGCTGCATTATATTTTTATTTTGTCACTTACTTATTTGGTAAGGTAATAAGTGTCTCCGAATCCTGGTTTCTTCATCTCTAAAATGAGGATAACAGCGCCTGCGCGTGCAGTGTTTATAAGGATTTAAGAGAAGGCGCACAACTCCGTGGCACGAGTAGATGCCCAACAAAGTGTGGGTGTCCTTACCAAACTTTTGACTGGTTTTTGGAAAGTGGGAGACGCACCCATTCTTAGCTGTTTTTATTCTTTTCTGACTTCTCCTTTATCAAACCAACAACATGTAAAGTCATTGTGATGTATCACGGTGTTTTTTGGCATCTTTCTTCATTGGAGATGGGAATATTTGTCATTTATTATCTCGTCACTCGGGTAACAGAGCGTAACGTATGTGTCAACGCAGAACCATGCAGTACGCGCTCACAGAGCGTTGGATGCAGACCATTAGGAAATTCACGCCGGAGAGCGGGGGCGAGGTGAACCTCTGAGGTCCACGTGCTACTGCCAGAAGCAAACACGAATTCCGAAATGCGGGTATTGAGGATGTCTCCCTACTGCAACCTCAGCTCTGTCACGTTCCTCTTCCAGAATTAGAGTGTCGGGTATTTTGTCGCCTTCAGTCCCCGTTCTGTCTAAGTGATGCCCTTAATTCGGCGTGGTCCCTTACATCTGTTGGGTGTCGACGCAGATCAGTGAGATGTACGGGGCAGTTCTAACCCATTAACATCTTGGTGGTACACACTTTTCTTCTTTAGAGAGAGAGAGAGAGAGAGCGTGCGCACTGGCGTGGGACGGTGGGGGGAGGGGCAGAGGGAGAGAGAACCCCAAGCAGGCTCCAGGCCCAGCATGGAGCCCAGCGCAGGCTTGATCTCATGACCCTGAGATCATGACCTGAGCTGAAATCAGGAGGCGGAGGCTTAACTGACTGCGCCACCCAGGCATCCCCGCGTTTTTAATTTAAAGAAAAACATAAAAGCAGAATAAAAGGGAGCTTGCTACGTTGTGTGTATGTGTGGCCCTAGTCACTATAGAACTGTTTAATATTCTGCGAAAATATTTTTACAAGCTCAGTTCCAGTTACCATAATCATGACAATAATTTTTCACACCCCGGCCCCTATTACATTCGCAACCAAGTTCTTTTCTTGAGCCATTATTCAAATGGATTCCGTCTGCATTCAAATTAATCTCGAGATCATAGAAATTAACAATGGGAAAGGCGCATTAAATCACCTCGTCCATTTGTTTGCTAGGGGAGAGGAGAATTGATCTTTACATCATAATCTCTGGTGCTTTGTCTAGTCTGTTTTAAATGCCTTGAGTAAGTGTTATTCTGAGTCTGGGTGGTCAGCTCATCAAATTCCAGGGGAAATTCTTTTTCACAGTCTACTGGAATATATATGGATTTTCTGATGCTTTGCAATTTGCCAGTGCTCAGAGCTGCCAAGAATCAGGCAATGAATTTTCTAGAGGAGTATGAGTGTGCGAGTGTGTGTGTGTGCGTGTGCGCACGCATGGAAGAGGGTTGGGTAGATCATGTGAGGGGGAGAGAAAGACAAAAAGAGGGCAGCTTGAGAAGGATGATACATTTGATAATATTTGAGGTCTGACCGTTGTTTGCCTTTACTTAGTAAAGCCCTGTGTGGCTTGGGGAGTTGAAGGAAGAAATAGGCAGAGTCACTCGGCCGGGGAGGCAATGAAAAATGTGGGTCTGATGCCGGTTTGAGTGGTAATTAATGAAATTTTGTGAGATCAGTCATCTAAAAGCCAATGGAAAAATTCTTTAACTTAAGGTTATACTTTATTAATCTTACACACGTATAGTTTAACTTACAGGCTCTCGAGTAGAAGGTCTGAGTTCGGGCGTTCTAAGTGAGCTGTTTTTCTTTCTTTACAAATCCAGTGGCAGCATTCCGATTGATGACAGGTGGGTGACAGACAGATGACAGGCAAGAAGGTAGTACAGGCCTCGATATGCACCATCAGCTCTAGAAACAGAGCATTATGAGCGCAACGAATCCTTGGTGGCTGTTTTGTTGAACTCAGCTGAGATGGGAAGCCTGAATCAACCTCTGTAAGGGTTAGAGCACGATGGAGCTCCACCAGATTCATGGTCTTACTGCAGTGTCCTCCTTATTCACACGAACACTTACTAGAAGCCAGAGAGGGAGTCGGGACACTAGAACAGACACGAAAAGCCTGAGACTCTTTCTCATGGAATATTTAAGCGTCATAAAGGACTTGGAATTCATTCGCCCTCTGTTGTGCTGCCTGAATTGCCACTGGGACGTCCGGGACCAGCATTTGTTCAAGTCCTTCTGTGGTGACAGCGGTCGTCAGCATGCACGGCTTCAGTTCCAGTGGCTGGAAGGTCCTTATCCCCTGTAGACCGGACCCTGCGTCCTCACCATGGCTGCCCATGGGTCCCACACTTAATCTCTTACGACAACTCCTCACACTTTTTTAAAAAAATAAATTATTTATTTGAGAGAGAGAGAGCACGAGAGGGGAGAAGGTCAGAGGGAGAAGCAGACTCCTCATGCAGCTGAGAGCCGGATGTGGGACTGATCTCGGGACTTTAGGATCATGACCTGAGCTGAAGGCAGTTGCTTAACCAGCTGAGCCACCGGAACACCTTCCTCATGTGTTTTAACACCTTGTTATTCCCCTTCCTTCAACCCTCTAGTGTTCCCAGGCCAGTTTCTTAAGCTAATTCACTCTTTCCTAGGCCCGGTAACCCCCCTGCCTGGTTCATCATGACAGGCAACCCCATCCTGCACAATCCTCCTGAAATAGATGCCTTCAGTGCCTGAGGCATCACGGGGGCTTAACATAGACCTGCTGAACAGCCTAGTTGCGCTGCGGCACGTCGATCTGGTACTGGAAACCTCCGCCTACACCAGCACGTTTTCCTCAGTATCTCCCATCTCACTCTTTTCTCGAATCTCAGGCCTCATTAGAAGAAACGGTGCAAACACCACCTTTGCTTCCAAGCCCTTCAATCTCTGAGGAAACGATCCATCTTTTTTGATAAGCCAAACACACAGCAAGAATCACTTCAAGCCTTCCTCTCTTCCGTCTTCTCGTCAAAGAAAGGAAACCAGCTGGTATTTAACAGCTAGAGAATTCTCTCAATGCCAGCTAAAGTGTACGGACTCTGCACTGTGCCCCACCTACAGCGCCCTACTGTGACCTTCAGAAGACGTAGCCTCCATGTCACAGCCGCGGCAAGGTGTCTTTACTCAGGCTACTTGTTTAAGGGAGGTCCTCGTGCAACGTAGGAAAGGCGACCCCCACCCCCCATGTGCTCCCAGACAAGCCCTCCCTGTCCCTGTCCTCTTGGCTGCCCTATTCCCTCCTCCAGGGCCACCTTTGTGGGCTCACACTCAGACAAGCCAGCAAATCAGATGGCTGATGATAGAGAAAACTCTTGGAAACTCTTGCTGGTTAAGGGATGATGTTAGGAAAAGAAACAAATCAAATGCTAAGAATTGCCTTCAGGGGAATGAGCCAAACGAATTTGTTTCGGTTTGGTCGTGCCGGCCAACCAAACCCAGTTTGCTCAGACATGTACTATTTTACAGGGAAACATATTACCAGAGCCCCTAAAGGATGAGGCAGGCTTACAATTTGAAGGTGGACTGGCTGTGGTTCCTGCGGCTGTGGGGTCCGCCAGTCCGGGACCCCTGGCCCTGCCCTGTGTGTGGTGCTCAGACAGAAGGCGGAGGAGCCGGCCCAGCAGGCTGCCTGCTGCTTGATGGTCCCAGCTCTCAAGGCCAGATATTTGTTTGGAGACGAAAAGCTGAGCTCCTAAGGAAGTGGAGAGTGCTGGAAGAAAGAATTAGCACATCCCTCCTAGGGAGGCCAAATGTTAGATCAATCACGTCTTCCAGCCACTGCGGGGGGGGGGGGGGGGGGGGGGGGGGGGGGGGGGGGGGGGTGGGGGGGGGGGAATGAGATGTTAATTTATGCGCGTCCCCATCCGGAGACTGGGAAGCAGGTTCTGTAATCTGCCTGATGCTGGTGCTGGCTGAGCTGCTGCTCTGGTCAGCTTTGGGCTCCGGTCCGGACAAACGCCGCCACTGCAGTGGTCACCTATGGGATCAGCAGAGCAGGCCCTATTTCCTAACTTTCTTTTCCCTCCGCTCGCTCCCCACTGTTTCTTTCTTCCTTCTCCCTGTCCAAGTTTGAGATGCTCTGGTGATAGGATAATAAGGAAAACTGCGTCCACTCAGAACAATTCGTGACTGACTGGAAATGCTTTCCTACACCCTGCAAGGAAACAGTGAGTGTGCAAAAAAAGAAATAGGTTTATTTCATGTGGTTTTGAAGAGGCCGTTTGGAACCATGGAAAATAACAGCCAGCTTTGCAAAACCGGAAAGTTGACCTTGCAGTTTGTGTAGGACTTTTTTTCCTTGTCAAGAAAAGCCTACCGTCTGTCTTTTCTGGGGAGGGGGTTGGAGAAGAGGTAATGAAACCATCAGCAAGAAAAAACAGAATTTACCCCCTAGCAATATGAATAATTGGAAGTTCTTAAATGGAAATTGGCATGGTTACAGATGACATAACATTTGTTGATGCAAAATGGGATGTCCCCAGAGGCACAGATGGCTTAAATTGTTCCTGTCCCAGAGCTTTTATGAGCCCAGGAATAAACTATATTTTGTAGTATCTTTGTGGCAGTGCCCCAGATAGCAACAAAGATATGTTTAATAAAGCTCTCTTTCTAGACAGAGCCGGGAGGCTCACAGAGCAGCGCTTTGTACTGAATTGCAAGTGTGATACGCCACTTGCTTTTTGTTGGTGTCTGTCTCATACGGGACACCCTGTAGGATTTAGCCCTGTGCTTCACCTTGATGAAGTTCTCACTGCGTTTTCCGATTCATTTCCTCCTCTTGGAGTGTTTCTGACTCAGAGGCGCAGGGAGGAAAGTCTGTGCGGTTGGACTTGTGGGGAGCGGAATGGAAGGTGTTCTTGGTCCAGTGTGTGGCAAGGTCTGACTGCGCAGACCGAATGAGGGCTTCCTTCGGGTGGAGCCTCTCATGCTGATGGCTCCTGCCAACCTCGCAGAGCTTGGAGAAATGTCATGGCTGCGGGCTCTGCGGGCCGTGGAGGAGAGGTTTCTGTCGTTCTGCGGCTGCTTGGGTCTTGATGTCCGTTTGCCATGGTTCCCTGATGATTCACAGAATCACAGATGAAAAAGCCCGATCTCAAAGGGCTATCTTTGCACTGTGTCCAAGTTCATACTCGTGAACTTCTAAGCCTTCTATAGCCCATGTTTCAGGAGAAATCATCTTGGAGCGGACCGTATCTGTTTTTCATGTGCGCCTCTTTTCTCGGTAAGTTGTCCTACACAGTGCTCTGGCACTGCCGTGAGAACGCTCCTGGATTCTGAGAAGCACAACCTCCCTCCGTGGCTGCACCCTGGGCACAGGCTTCAGCGAAGACTCGCCCGTCTCAGAGTCCAGACGCCACGCCTTTCACTTTCACACACTCTCTCTGCATTGCTCTTTTATGTCACCAAGATGGCTACACTCGGGGCTTTCTGCCGCTCTGGTCTCCACTGCTTGATCTGTCCCCGCTACCTCTCATGACTTATCCCTTCACTCAACACTCTGCTGGAAATAGGCAAAGAGATCTCTGTCCTTGTTGAGGTCCTATTCTAGTTGGCAGAGAGAGAATTAAAAAAAATAAGTGGGAAGGAAAAGCAAGCAACGTGAATACACATATGTGAATGAATATATGTGGAGGTGCTAGTTCTGGGTTCAATCTCGGGATCCTGTGCTGCCCCCTCTTCCCTTCTGAAGAGCTCTGCCAGGAACCTTTGCCTTTTTTTTCTGGGTAGCCACGGAGCTAAGCTTCCTTATCTTTCTGGGAGATCTATTACTGACCCCCATAGAAATTGAGCAAAGGGGGAAACTGCTGAAGATGGGGAGCTGGATCAGTTATGGCGCAGAAACAGACCCAGTATGGTCATCTGAAAATCCGGGCCTTTGACTGCGTCCAAATCCCTGCACTCGACTTGGGCTGACTGACCTAATTAATGGTAGCACGGAAATGTTGCGCTCGTTACTCCTCACTTCCAAAAGAAATGGACGTACATATAAAAATCCATGTGGTGCTTTGCCATTTAAATAAAATGTTCATAAACATAGTCTTATTTTAGCCTCACAGGGTCTTGGGTGGCAGACAGAGCAGATGGGTTCTTCCCCATGACAATACCATACCCATAAACTCTAGTCCTGCTGTGTTTCCCTGAGCAAGTTACTTAAATCCTCAAAGCCTGTTTCTTCACCTCTAAAATGGGGATACTACTCCTTCTCTTTTACAGTTCTGGTGTGGTTTTGAGGAAAACAATGTAGATAAGACACCTTGGTGATGCTGACGCATCGTAAGAATGCTGCGTGTCAGCCGTTGTTGTAATACTGCTATTTACAGTCAAGGAACAGGTTCACGGAGCCAACCGTGTAACAAAGCTTGGTCAATGTGAGTCACAGGCATGGCGCCCTCTTAATAAAAATATGCTGTTTTTGAGAAATCTCTTCATGATTTAAAAAGTAAAGTAAAAACAAAACAAAACAAAACAAAAAGGGAAAGGCTGAACAACTTTTTGGAGCCCCCGGCTGGCTCCTCACGCATGGACAAGGCTGGCGGCTGGAAGTCAGGGTCCTCCAGCAGCAGGAGAAGCCGTAGGTGGCAGGAGTGGAGGAGGTGGCCCTGAGAGGGGGCATCTTTCTCTTTTTGGTAGGAAATGTGATGAGAAGTACGATGGATATACAGCCTTGTTAGTTTGCGTATCTTCCATACCTTTCTCCTCTCAATCACATTTTCCACTTTACTTTTTAAATAAATACATATGTAATAAGTAAAAATGGTCCTGCCACTTATTTGCTATACTTAGGGCTGTGGCCTAATCTCCCGATGGCTGTTTCCGTACCGTAGCGATAGACCCATATGGGGAATAATGTTAGGGGACGCCTAGTTGGGTCAGTTGGTAGAGCATGGGACTCTTGATCTCAGGGTCATGAGTTCAAGCCCCATTTGGGTGTAGAGCTTACTTAAAAAAAAAAAAAAAAAGAAAAGGACTCCTGTAAGGAATAAATGAGTGTATACCAAGCATTTAGTATAGATCCCGACTTATCCCTTATACAGGCTCAAAAAGTGTTAGCTGTCATCATCGTCATTTTACAAAGGGATGGGAAAATCTTGTGGTAGTATATTTCAATATATTCCAAGTTAGAAACATGTAAGCAGATCTCCTGGGTTACGGATTTATTTCATTCTAACTTAAAGATAGAAACAGAACATTTATTGAGCCTCTCTGTACATCAGGCCCTTTGCTGGGAGTTCATCTACTCCTTGCTGACCTGATCCTGGTGGGAAACCCAGGAACTGCTAGGACAGAAACTAATAGTGTTCCCATTTGTTGTGATGTGGAAACTGAGGCTTGGAGAGAAGAAGGGGTTCTCAAACTCATTCAGCTAATAAAAGGCAAATGAGACTAAAATCCAGGTTTTCCGGCTTAAAGCCTAATGCTTTCTCCCCAGTCATGCTCCTTGGACCTGCTTTTGCCCCTCTCTGCTGATGACCTGCTTTCCCGGAGTCCTGGCTTGGTGTCATGGCCACCCAAGTTCCTGCGTTTGGGGTTTTCAGGGTCAGCTTTCGCTTTCCTGCTTTATAATGACCTTCAATGCTTGAGAAGTTTTTTTTCCCCTTACATCTAAAATATCCTTCCTTGCAGTTTCCCAGATCCACAAATTCAGCCTTGTACACTCTGTGTCTCCTTAAAGAACTGGAGGCTGTCTGCACTGAGTCATCCTCAGGGCTTATGCTGAGTAACTCGAACCAGGTCATATCAAGAGAAAGATAAGCCCAGAGCTGGTCAGAGTGTCACAGGGCTTACGTGTGTTTCAATCAATGAATGAAAACTGGCCAACTTGGTCCGTTGATTGTAGCCCGAGTCAATAGGGTAAAGTTTCCTTACAAGATGGTAACTTAGTTTTGTTTGATTTGCGGCCTGGTTTCAGTTCCGTGCTTGCCCTCTCCCCTTTGCTGGGGCACAGCTTCATCTGCTTGGGCCGCTGTTGCCGCGGCATTTCTGGGGACCCACTTGAGTGAATACTGCAGAGCCCCAAATGGTCCCGCAGCAGCCGAGGCTTGCGTGCCCTGGGCCGCAGGGTCCCCCTGGCTGCAGAAATGCAGCAGCCTAAAGGGGCCCTCGCGTCCCTTGTGTCCTGAGAGGGATGGGTTACCCCCTCCCTTCCCTGTCATAGGCTGAAGTCAGACAACCCCTTAGGAGACATTTCCCGTCTGTTCCCGTGGAGAGAAAATGCGGAGGGCCAGCTACGTACGTGAGTCATTCCTATATCCACTGATGCCTCAGAAAGTTGTCACGGCCTCTTGCGTGTCTCTCTAGAATGCGGCTCCCAGGGTCTGGCCTGGCACCTTACGTGACGGTTTCCTGTCGAATGAGTAACTCGGGGAGTGGAGGACCAACACGGGGCCGCGGGAGCCCGGAAGAGGCCGATTCACTCCTCGGGGTGAGTCTGGGAGGAAGGGGTTTTCAGGAAGATGAAGGGCAAGGAGACTTGGTCGTGAAGTGAAGAAACGCGCTTTTGCGGGCCTGCGTCCAGCAGAGCGTGTTCTCCAGGGCCCTCGTCACGAGAGAGGACAGGTGGTGGCAGGGGTGGGCCCGGCCAGGCCCGGAGAGACTTTTCAGGATAAGACGTCTGGGCAGCAAGCGATAGAACCGGGCGTGGGGAACCAGGGAGCTTGGTCTATGTTTTATTTGTTTATTCAACCGACGCTTCTGAGCACCGACTCTGAGCCGGCACTTGCTGGCATTCATTATTCCGTGGGCTTCTCAAATTCCTCTTAGGGCGCCTGGGTGGCTGAGTCGGTAAAGCGCTTCCCTTCGGCTCAGGTCATGATCTCAGGGTCCTGGGATGGAGCCTGAGCCCTGCGTTGGGCCCCCTGCTCCATGGGGAGGGTGCTTCTCTCCTCCCTTGGCTGTGTCCACCCGCACTCATGCTCTCTCTCTCTCTCTCTCCAATAAAATCTTAAAAAAATAATAAATCCGTCTTCATAGAACAACTATTATTCCCATTTACACATGGGGCCCTGAGGCACAAAGAAATTAAATAACTCACCCAAGGTCATATGGTAAGTGGTAGACAGAGCCAGGATCCCAACCCGGACAGCCCGGGGACAGGGCCGGTTTCGCTAATCCTGTCACCATACTGACGCCTGCCGATGAGCAAGACAGTGGACCAGAGACCTGGTCTCTCAGGACAGGAAAGGCAGAGCCAGAGCGGGACGACCAGAGGCTGTCTTGTATCAGGGGAAGGAGGCCTTTCTGTACTGAGACGGATGATCCTTGGGTTGGTGATAGTGTAGGAACCTACATTTCTGTTGCATTTAGAGAAAAGGTTCTTCGTAACTTTTCTGACCTTTGCTATTGTGTGAAGAGGAGGAATTGGGGTGGGTGTTGGGGAGAGAGGGGGAGGGAGAGAAAGAGAGAGACAGGGAGAGAGAAAGAATGGGAATATTAATTGGGGGAAGTCTAGTTCAGTGTTCTGGGGACTCAGCCAGACTCTGTTCATTCCCAGAAGGTGATCACTGCCAAAGCTGGCACCCGTGTGCCCAGATCTGCTTGTTACCAAGTCTGGACTGGTACTTTCATTCTACGTTGCCTCAGACACAACCAGAACCTCCAAATAAATTATTTTTTTTATTGTATTGTGGTAAGGACACCCAACGCGAGATCTGCCGTCTTCATTAATCTGGGGGTGTCTGGCGCAGTCTTGGGGAGCGCAGGTCAGGGGCCGAGCGGCTCATCTCTAGAGCTCATGTGACTGAAACTTCACGGCCGCTGAGCAGCAGCCCAGTTTCTCCCTCCTCCAGGCCCTGGCAGCCACGACCCAAACAATTTTAAGGTGTCTGAAATGGTCGTGAGCAGAGTCTGCTGCGGGGAGAATTTGAGGTTTCCTTCTCCAAATTACCTCGACAAAACTTTGATGCAAAGTTTTAGCAGACATAGACGTAATGATTACCCAAAAGAAAATGTTTGTGTATTTCTGATATTTCTAGAAAGATATTAAAACAATTTCTATATTTAGGTTTAAGAAAAAAAACTGGTGGCAGATTTCTCATGTAAACTTTTCCACGCGGCGCTCTTCTGGCGTCCCAGGTTTGCTCTAAGGGGGTCGGGAGGAACACCACGGAAGGCCACTGCTGACACGAGTCATGATATGAGACAGTTGGGGGGCGCTGGTAGTTCAGATCCCCTGGGCTGCACTGCAGGAACGACCTGGTGAAAACACCGTGTAGCTATTGTTTCCAATAGATTTTGCTTCTAACCGGTGTTTAGTGCGTCGTCCCTAAGCCAAGTGTGTGTTGGCTTCCGGACACAGGCGCTCAGGCTCATTTTTCTCCCCCTAACAGCACCGTCATCTCCAGAGGGCAGAGCCCATTAGAAACCTGCTCCGGACGGCTTCATCAGGAGAGGGAGATAGAGTCAGCGGCTGTCGGGAACAAACAAAGACATCCTCGACAATGGCAATTCGTCTTGCTACCTGCAACATGCCCTTTGGTGTGAGCGCCGCCTGGGCTGGCTGGCGTTATTTATCTCGAGCACACGCTGCTACATGGGAGTGTGCCCCTGGCAGGCTTCCCTCCTCTCTCCGCTTCCTGCTGGCCCGTCTCCGCCGTTCATTCTTCCCTATCAGAGTGCTGTCAGCCCCCGCGGTCCTGGGGAATTAGAGGGGAGGGCAAGTGCCGAGAAACATCTTAGGAGAAATGATCTTCTTTGCAAGCAGGGCTTGATCTAGTTTCTCTTTTGCCTGTCAGTGAGGCCTTGGGAAATCAGATGCCTCGGAGCTTCCCCCTGGCGGGTGCGGGGACCGTGCGGCTGTGCATCTGTCCAGCAGCGATCTTACTTACGCAGACCCTCTCTCCTCTTCCGTCTTCCTACAGAAAGGCTTCCTTTCTTCCTTTCTGCGGCCTGGGCTCGGTCCAGGCGACGGAACACGTGCCGTTGCAGAAGAGCCTCCAGCAGCACTCTCCTCCCTTGTGTCTCCGAGAAGGCTGCCGCCTCCGTCAGGAATCTCGCCGCCCCTTTACCCCGGACTCACCCCCGCCGGTTGTTCACACGTTCAGCTCAGGTGTGACCTTTTCTCACATCGCTTGCCCGGGTTCCCATCTTAGCTGGCGCAGGGAGTTTTTCAGGGCACTCGATGCCTTCCCCCGTCCCCCAAAGAGAATGTAGTCGTATCCTTGCTGGTTCAGTTTGCAAACCAGGCGAGCCTCGTGCCCGCGCGTGGATTGGGGCTCACAGGAAATGGAAGTTGTTCTCAAAAGACTTTCAGCTGCGAAGAGTTGAACGCAGCCACTATTTCCTGGAGGGTGGGTGAGTGGAGGAACCAACACGGGGTAAAATACCGAGGGACTAGTGACAGCAGGAAGGAGCCAGGCTCAGGAATGAAGCTAGTGGGGCCTGGAGAGAGATGGTGCCGTCCGGCAGGCTGACCCGCGGGAGCTGGGGCCACAGGGAAACGCAGCGTCTACCAGAAGCCTGGCAGGCAGGGTGGGGGTGGGAGAGAGTCATTTGTCCTCAAGACAGAAGAGGCAGAAGGAAGCGTGGATGTTGAGCCACAGAGGACACACTTGCGGGGCACAGAGCAAGGCAGAGACGCTGTGGAGAGGGCGGGATCGCGGGGCAGGAAGGCGGGGCGGCCGCGGCGGGC